>NC_080067.1:147591647-147907064 GCF_949987535.1 Balaenoptera acutorostrata | reverse complement strand
CCACGCCCCCGCCATGGCCTCTTCTTCCGGGGGGCCCTCCTCCTCCCTCCCGGCTGGCTCGTCCCAGTCCTCCAGGCTGTGACCCACTCATCTGCCTTTGCACAGAGCACTGTTCTTTGCAAAAAAATCCCACCCCTCGACGACTTCCCTGGTGGCACAGCGGTTAAGAATCCACCTGCCAATGCAGGGGACACGGGTTCGATCCCTGGTCTGGGAAGATCCCGCATGATGCGGAGCAACGAAGCCCTCGCGCCACAACTACTGAAGCCCGTGTGCCTAGAGCCCGTGCTCCGGAACAAGAGAAGCCACCGCAATGAGAAGCCCGCGCACCGCAATAAAGAGTAGTCCCTGCTCGCCACAACTAGAGAAAGCCTGCACGCGGCAACGAAGACCCAACGCAGCCAAAAAAAAAGAAAATCCAACCCCTCAACCTGGCACTCAAGGCCCTGTGAGCTGCCCACCCACCCTACACCCACCATCACCTGATCTGATTTATCTGGCACCTGTCCCCAGGAAATCATATTTCATGCAGAAGGTACCCAGTGAATGCTTAGCCGTCAGTAGTCAAAACCAGGATGGGATTGGCTGTGCCTGGGAGGGCCTGGGAGGCCAGGTCCTACTCTTCCCCCACCGGGATCCTTTCTGGGCCCTCCTTTCCCTTCTAGAACGGGAGGCGCAGCCCTGTTTTCTTGGCTCAAGGTGATGGCAGGGGTGAGGTCATCCTTGGAAGTCCCCAAGTAGAGGATGGAGAGCGCCTATTACAACCTTATCAGATCCTTCCCGCTGTGGTGTCGGAAGGAGCCCACAGGCCCGACCCACGCTGAAGCCCACTCCCCATAGCCAAAGGAGGCAGGTAGAGGGGCAGCTAAGAGGGCTTCCCCTCGGACTCCAGGGACAGCCTCTGCAGAGAGGGAAGCCCCTCGGGTCCTCTGGGGAAGTGGGCTTCCCGTCCACGGTCTACCCTGTCGGCTCCGTCACTGCTTCCCTAGGTCAGGGGTGACACGGTGAGCACATGTGTCCAACGTGTCCCACCTGGCGAGGCTGAGGAGGGCGGGGAGGAAAGCAAAGTTTTGGAGTCTGTAGGTCTCCACTCCCAGCCATGGGATGGCCGGTTCCTTGGCCTTGTTGAACATCAGTTTCCCCAAATGTAAAATGGGGCCCTGTTTCTTGGGCCACGTGACATGGCAGTGCCCTTGTGACTAGAGGTTCCTGAGCTAGAGAAAGGTGTCAGGTGAAGCCTCCAGCAAGACCTGACAGGTGCATCGCAGGGCAGACCCCCGAGTCCTAGAACGAGGCCATTTCAGCTGCAGCGGAGAATGGCCCTTCATCCGAAAGGCAGCACTGGGGTGAAAGCTCCCAGGCCTTAGGAGAAACAGGACATCTGCCCATGGGACACAGCCAGACAACGGAATATCCACCAATGGAATATTAGCCAGCCAGAAAAAGGAATGGTCCTGACCCGAGGTGCAGCATGGATGAACCTTGAGGTCATGATGCTCAGTGAGAGAAACAGACACAAAAGGCCACAGACCGTCTGATTCCATTTGTAAGGCGTGTCCAGAAGAGGCAAATCCATACAGACAGAGAGTAAGTAGATAAGTGGGTACTGAGCTGATGAAAATGTTCTAAAATTGACTGTAGTGATGGTTGCACACCTGTGAGTATACTAAGCAACACTGAATCGTACACTTTAAATGAGTAAATTGTGTGGTATGTGAATTGAATTTCAATAAAACTGTTTTTTTAAAAATGTTGTGTAATAAAAAATGCAAAACAGTAACCAACCACAACAAAGAAACCTCCACACTGATGTGCTAATAGGTGCTGACATCTCAGGTCAAATACAGACTGGTTCCATCCTTGACCTCCTTCTCTGCTGCCTGTTAGCGCCGCCAGGGGGCCAGGACTCCCTGGGGACTGGGAGATGGGCCTAAGAGGCACCCCTGCGAGTCCCTGGGCCCACAGCGGGATCTCCTGCCACGTCTGCCTCTGACCCTTTGTCTCCCTCCCCTCTGGCTGCTCTGAGTCAGGCCCTGGCCCAAGAACTAGAAGAACTGGATTCTAGCCCTGGCTCTGCTGTTGGCTGTGTGATCTTGGGCGAGTTACTCCGCCTCTCTGGTCTGTCTTCTCTTTCTTCACCTGTAAATTACAGGCAGCGCCCTAGGTCTAAGATCATTTGATTTGAGTTTAAGGCTTTAGCCATTCATAAATGTGTGCTTTGTTTAAAGGTCTGATAGGAAATAATGAGAAAGTGTTTAGAAAATTCCATTTCTTTTTGCTTTTCGAATCATTGCTTTATGAACAAATAAGACATTTATCAGGTCCTGTTTCTCAAATTTAAACGACTAAGAGTGACTTTCAATGACTTCGCTGAGGGACTGAGCCACGTACAAGAGCACCAGCCTTCAGGAGCACGTCTTCCCTGGCGCCCTCAAGCAAGGGGCAGTGCTGATGGGGAGAGCCTGCCAGACTCCAGCCAGAGCCTTCTATTCCTGGCTGCAAAGCTGAGAGCACGAACCCAAGGAAAGGAGAGGATAGATTCCGGATGATTGTGAAGGATTTTGAGATCCACATGGAATGATCATGTTTACCCCTTGTTGCATTTCAGAAATGTGGCCGAATCCGAAGACCAGAGAGCCGTTTCTCCTTTGCTTTTTGCAAAGCAGAATGCAGCTCGCTGCCCCTTCCTGGAATTTGGAAAGAAGGATGCAGGGATGAAGTAAGACGCCCTCTAGGTACCCCACACCTGCATTGTTCCCCTGTTACCTCCTTCTGCTTCTCCAAGGCTCCTTCCTTATGACACGCCTCATCCTTGCAGAGGTGATGACAGATTTGAGGTGCAGGGAGCCGGGCGGGAGCGGGGGGCAGGCAGGACCGGCCACTGACTCGGCAGAGCCCAGAGCGAAATAAAAGCACGATGTTCCTTGTTCAAAAAGTATTAGGAATTTCAAGACATCGACAGCAGAGCTTTAAACCAAGTTTGGGCCCTTCTGAGCTCGGGACCCTGGCGTCCAGGCCCTGGCGGCAGGTCGCAGGAGCTGAGAGTCTTAGGAAGAGAGCAGAGAAGGAACGTGTTGTGTTTTGCCGGTACCCTGGAGATGTGCGTCTGTGCGGCTCAACAACACGGAGGAAGATGCTGCTCTTCTCCAGACCTCCTGCTCATCCAGCTCGCCCCTCGGGGGGGACCCCGGGCACACAAGCAGGTGTGAGAGCCGCACACAGCCAGATGCACGGAGAGGGCTCAGGACAGACCTCACCGGGAGATAAAAGGAGCTGGCTCGGGGTACATGATTAAAAGTTAGTTGAGTAAGTCAGAAAGACCAAGACGAGTACCATATGATAGCACTTATACGACACAAATGAACTTACCTACGAAAGAGAAACAGACTCACAGACGTGGAGAACAGGCTGTGGTTGCCAAGGGGGAGGAGGGTGGGGGAGGGATGAACTGGGAGTCTGGGATTAGCAGATGTAAACTATTATATATATCAATAGGATGGATAAACAACAAGTTCCTACTGTAGAGCACAGGGAACTATATTCAATATCCTGTGATAAGCCATAATGGGAAAGAATATGAAAAAGAGTATATATATGTATAACTGAATCACGTTGCTGTACAGCAGAAACTGACACAACATTGTAAATCAACTATACTTCAATAAAATAAATACATACATAAATAGGAACTAGAATCTAAGCTGCACATACACACACACACACACACAAATCAATTGATGAGGCTTATATGGAGTTCACAGTCTCTTCTGCTTGGCCTCAGTGTGATAAACACGTTTTAGAAAGCAGGGTAAAAACAGACGTTTTTCTCTAATAGGGCAACACCGATGTACGAGGAGAAGAGATGTGACTCGAGGTGAAAACCCAGACCCAACAAACCTACAGAAGGAAGCTTCCTTCCCACTTCCCTGGACACCTTCCAGCTGCGTTCACCACCTTGTCCTTCGTCCTCACAGTGGTCCTGCACTGAGTTAGTAGGGGAGCTGCATAGCCCACTTCACTCAACTGACATGGAGGAAGTTGCTCAAGGTCAAGTGGATAGTAAAATTCCCGATTTTCTGAATCCACATCAGATGTTCATTCATCCTGCAAGAGCTAGATGGTGGAAACAGTACATCTCCAAAAAAAAATAATAATAATACATACTTTGGGACTTCCCTGGTGGTCCAGTGGTTAAGACTCCGTGCTTCCCAAGCAGGGGATGCAGGTTCAATCCCTGGTCAGGGAACTAAGATCCCACAAGCCACACGGTGTGGCCAAAAAAAAAAAGAAAGAAAGAAAGAAAGAAAGAGCACATTTGCTGTACGTTCTATCATCGGGAGCCTTAAAATGCTTACTCCACGCATGGGTGCTGTGAGGTCTCCTCCAGCTGAGCTGAGCAGAGCCATCCTCTGGCTGCGCTGGTTTCTAATAGACTCGATCAAGGCCGTCTCCACTAGAACCAGGAGAAATGAGGGGTGAATCTGGATTCAAACTGTTTATGTTTTCTTATTTTTATCTTTTATTGAAGTATGGATGATTTACAATGTTGTATTAGTTTCAGGTGTACAGCACAGCGGTTCAGTCATGCATATATATATCTATTCTTCTCCAGATTCTTTTCCCATATATGTTATTACAAAATATTGAATGCAATACAATCCTTGTTGGTTATTAAAACTGTTTATTTTTTAATGATTTACTGCTGACTTTTTTTTTGGTTGCTGTTGTTGCTTAAAATTTAGCTTTTAAAAGCTGCAAGTATATATTTATGCCAAACTGGAATCATGCAATATAAAAAGTTACGTAATTTTTTTCACAGACTACAAACAGTTCCCCTCATTAAATCTTCTGCCTCACTTTTAATGTCTGCAAAGGGTTCTGTTATGAGGATTTACCATAATTTATTTAATCAGCGTCCACTCGGTGGTGGTTTTCAACTGTTTACAATTTTTTTTAATTGTAAAATCGTTTTAACAATACCTGAATGAGGTCTTTTCACTTGGGACTTTTGAAAAACAAGGAAATTTTGGGAGAGAAGCCAATATTTTGGCTGAACTAAACTAGATATAGGATTACATAAAAACAAAGGGTCTCATATGTGAGTAATTCTGGTACCTGCGATACAGGTTTGGTCTTGTGGCCTGACGGCTCCCTTCCACCTGTACCTGGGAAGTACTCTGGTTAGAGGAGATGCAGAGGTGCCCTGGCACTGGGGGTCTGTTCTCCTTGGTGCTGGGGTTTTCGTTCTGATTCCCTCTGCTTTCTCCTTGTGCTCAGTTGTTTATTTGTTGTCTTAAATAATGAACATACATCTTCCGCCCCCCACGTTGGCACTGCTGTTTCCCATCTTTTGGCCTGGAACACCCATGGACACGTCACTCTACATCGACATCCTTTTACCTTGGATTTTCACCCATTGATCTTGTTGACAGTGTGACTTTAGTGTCGTAAATGTGGAGCCAGACAAAGCTATGAGAATGTGCCGGATCCAGGGGAGGCCATGTTAATACCCACATGCATTGTGGTCCTGAAAACTAGATGGGAAAATTAGAAGGAAAGCCAATTAGTTGAGCTTGATCCAGTGTTGATGTCTGATTCTGGCATCCCCAGCATTTGGCCTCTATCTTGTGGTCCAAGATGGGAGCTCCAGCTCCGGCCAGAAGGAAGAGGAAAGGAAAGGAGGCTGAGTTCACCTCCCCAAACGGTGTGGACACTGCCCATTCCATGCCCACTTACATCCCATGGCCAGACCTTGGTCACAGGGAGTGGATGTGAGGGGAATACATCTTTATTCCGCATGGTGGGATGTAGAGCCAGAAAGTAGAGGGTGATGATGACTGAGGAAGGGAAGAGGAGACAGTGAGAGAACCGTCACCGGGAGGGGGTGACTCCAGGGGGCACAGAAGTGGGGCTGAGGAAAATGCAGGGGCCTGGGTCCAAGGCTGCCTGGCCCAAGGCACCGGGTGCCACTGTGACCCCAAAAAGCTCAACATGGCCGCCTGTGTATTAGGGAAAAGTCAGATCTGGAGTCCAAGTTGAAAGTCAGGTTAATAAGCAACTTCATCCCCTTGGAGGAGCACCCCAGTCTGCCTAGGAAGGTAGAATTATTTTCTTACTTGGCAAGAGTCTTTTAATACCAGGAAGGCCTAGAATTAAATATGCAAATGATGGCGGAATCAACCACAAATATTAGTATTGGAGGATTAAGTTTAGAAAAAAATACTAGGCGTGTTTGGTATTTAACGTGAAATACTAAGAGAATTTGGCAACAATGACTGTCAGATTAGCCTTGCCATTCGGGTTTAAGTTGTGTCATGGAGTAATTGATTTAAGTGTGACTTAAGTGGAAAAGTGTAAGAGCATTTTGCTAAACTTGTACAAGATTTTGGGACAGTCAAGGACACTTGATATTCACCCCATTCAAACTCTCTTTGTTAGATTTAGTGCAATGAGTTTCGTGCTCGGGGAACTTTTGCTTCTTGGAGACATCGGAAGTAATTTTAAAAGAAAATAATAAATTTACAAATGCAGTTTAAAATGTTTAAGGAAATTAGACTTATTAGGTTTGTAACTGTGACTGATTACATTAGGGAGTTTAACAGTTCAAATGGAGCTGTTCAAATATTAATCGAATTAAGCTCCCTGAAAGTGATATTAGAATTTCCTGGATTTACAAATAAAATTTAATATACAGGTTGAACTACAAAACCTAAGGAAAACCAGATATTAAAATGTGAATCAATATTAATCTAAAATAATATTGATTTGATATTAATTTAAAATTAAAAACAAACAGTGGTCTTTTTTTTTTTTTTTTGGTCACAAAAACTGCTTTCAAAGACACCCAAAATCGGGACTTCTCTGGTGGCGCAGTGGTTAAGACTCCACGCTCCCAATGCAGGGGGCCTAGATCCCACATGCATGCCGCAACTAAGAGTTTGCATGTCACAACTAAGGAGCCCACCTGCTGCAACTAAGAAGCCCATGTGCCGCAGTTAAGGAGCCTGCCTGCTGCAACTAAGACCCAGCGCAACCAAAAAGAAAAAAAAAGGACACCCAAAATCTCACTGACAGTTCTCCTCTCCCATCTGCGCTCAGACCTTAGCCCACAGACCAGGACTCCAAGGACCACCCTAATCACACCCTTTCCACTGCGTCTCGGCCAGCCCTACCATCCCCGGGGTCTCACCTCTCATCCGAGGGAATTCCATGGGCAATGGATAGTTGCCCTGTGGTTTTGAGTGGGAAATACAGTTTCCTGGTTGAATTCCTCTAAGGTTCTTCTCTGAGAAAATAGACCCTTTTCCTCTGAATCTGGCTGGTTCAGACACTCCCATCCTGACCTGAAAGTCAGGCCACTTGGAGAAGCATCAGTAGCCCCTTTACTCTGCCCCCAGGAGATCCCAGGCTGAGAGGCATGGATGAGCTTCTGAGAGAATTTAAACCCCTGGAGCTCAGAGAAGGGACCACTTCTCTGACAACCCCTTCTGCCACCCCCAAGGAATTAGCTGTTGGAAGGTCTTTTCTAGGGGTAAAGATGGTGAAGTTACTAAAACTCAGGAAAGTTTACCGCTGAGTGACTAACTTGGGTGTTTTTTACTGGAGCTATTTTATCTCTTATCTCTTTTGCTTTTTAGAACTTGGGAACTGTCTCCATCTGTACGAAAAGAAAAGACAGCGATAAACACAATCTCAAATGAATATTTATGCTGCCTTGCTTGTCGCCCTGTGACCAACAGATATGCCAGTCAGCCTTCAGAAGGGGGTGGGGCAGGAAACAGGAATATTGTGTTCCCTCGATGCTGAGTGTCCCATTGTCACCACAGGAGGCGGATCAATGGGGTTATTGTTCATCTTGGGGTTTCCAGTAAGACCCAGGCTGCCTCAAAGTCCTGCAATTAAGCCGTGAGAAGCCCCTGGAACTCCCCCTTTGCACTTTTCTCTGGCTCTCCCTGTACCACCTTCTCCCGCAGCCCCCATAGGATGGTTTCCTTCCTTCTGCATCTTCATCACCTCTGCTGGAAAGACAGATCCAGTGGAAGTCTGTGGCTTGCTCTGTTACCCCAAATGTTA
Organism: Balaenoptera acutorostrata; assembly: GCF_949987535.1. NCBI lineage: Eukaryota > Metazoa > Chordata > Mammalia > Artiodactyla > Balaenopteridae > Balaenoptera > Balaenoptera acutorostrata. Next base: position 147,898,991 of record NC_080067.1, on the reverse strand, counting down.
GCACCCACCTCAGCGAGGGGATCCCCCAGAGAAGCACGTCCAGCCACGAGCCTGGCTCTGCCCACGAGGAATGTGAAGACCTCACTCCGGTGAGTTGCAGGGGCTCATCGGGGCTGGGGTCTCTTGCCTTCGGTCAGTCTTTATTTTTTTTTATTTTTTATTTTAACTTTTTATTTTATATTAGAGTATAGTTGATTAACAACGCTGTGAAAATTTCAGGTGTAAGGCTAAGTGATTCAGTTATCCATATACATGTATCTATTCTTTTTCAAACTCTTTTCCCATTTGGGTGGTTACATAATATTGAGCAGAGTTCCCTGTGCTATGCAGTAGATCCTTGTTGGTTATCCATTTTAAGTATAGCAGGATGTATGTGTCAATTCCAAATTCCCTAACTATCCCTCCCCCCTCCACCATTCCACTGGTAACTGTAAGTTCGTTCTCTATGTCTGTGAGTCTATTTCTGTTTTGTAAATAAGTTCATTCGTATCATTTCTTTTTAGATTCGGCATATAAGCGATATCACAGTCAGTAGGTCTTTAGATGCTCTTTTGGAGCAATGAAAATTGTGCAAAAGAGAGTGGATAGAAACTGCATTTTCAGGCAGGGTATTTGAGGTCTTCCCCCCCAGCTCAGGCATGTCCCTGCCCGAGGATCATTCCTTTTGGGTGAGGCATTGCTTTCCCCTTGGGACCATATCCTGGGAGGGAGTGAGCTCATGGGAAAGCTGCTCATCGGAGCCAGGACCTGGGAGCCTCGGTGTCAGACACCTGAGCCTGTGTCTGACTTGTCACTCTCTGGCCGTGTGATCTCAGCTAGGCTTAGGCTTCTGAAAACCCGAAATCCAGCCTGGATTTCTCTTCTATGACAAGCGACAGCCACAGCCAGGACCCCGCGGCCAGTTCTTGTCTCTCGGGTGGAGAAAGGTCTCAGAAGACCACACGAGGACCGTCCAGTGACAAGCTGGAGACCACTAGGGACCCACTGGGGCAGGTGCCTTTTGTTTGGACTATTTTCTAATTCGGGTTTTTTTGGACAACTCAGCTAGGTTCATATTAACTTGTAGAAAACTGTGAGTGATGCAGATGATTCTACCTGATCACAACACAGTTGAATTTTGTCCTGTAGAGATGCTAATAGTCTATCAATCACCACCCAGTGGGAGAGTATTATTGTGCTCTGGAGCCCCGTGCAATGCAGCAACATCAGCCCAGCACGCCTTCTGGCACAGACCTCAGGCTTTCATTCCTCCTGTTCTTTTGGAACCAGCTTTACGGTCCTGGTTACTGAGATCGATAAGTCATTGACAGATGCTCACCTCTTATGAGTCATACCTTTGACCATTAAGCAGTTCTACTTCCTGGACGCATCCTTCTCTGCTCTCATTCTGTCCCACCGGCCACGCCTCTTCCATCTCCTTGTGTATCCCTCCTTGTGTCAACTTCCTTCCCCTCCCATTCACACTCACCCCATAGAAGATCCATCCAGTCCTAGAACCTGACCGAACTATATGCAGCTCCAAAATTTCTCTCTCTCCAGAATGGACCTCTCCCCAAATTCTCAACCTGTATATTTGCCCTCATGTCTTGTGAGCAACCCAAATTTACTTATTTATTTATTTATTTATTTTAACATCTTTATTGGAGTATAATTGCTTTACAATGGTGGGTTAGTTTCTGCTATATAACAAAGTGAGTCAGCTATACATATACATATATCCCTATATCTCCTCCCTCTTGCATCTCCCTCCCACCCTCCCTATCCCCCCACTCTAGGTGGTCACAAAGCACCGAGCTGATCTCCCTGTGCTATGCAGCTGCTTCCCACTAGCTATCTATTTTACATTTGGTAGTGTATATATGTCCATGCCACTCTCTCACTTCGTCCCAGCTTCCCCTTCCCCCTCCCCGTGTCCTCAAGTCCATTCTCTACATCTGCGTCTTTATTCCTGTCCTGCCTCTAGGTTCATCAGAGCCATTTTTTTTTAGATTCCATATATATGTGTTAGCATGTGGTATTTTTCTCTTTCTGACTTACTTTGCTCTCCACCCACCTCACTACAAATAACTCAGTTTCATTTCTTTTTATGGCTGAGTAATATTCCATTGTATATATGTGCCACATCTTCTTCATCCATTCATCTGTCGATGGACACTTAGATTGCTTCCATGTCCTGGCTATTGTAAATAGAGCTGCAGTGAACATTGTGGTACATGACTCTTTTTGAATTATGGTTTTCTCAGGGTATATGCCCAGTAGTGGGATTGCTGGGTCATATGGTAGCTCTGTTTGAGCATCCCAAATTTAATGGGTCCAAACTGAACTCCTGATAACCTACTTCACCCCAAATTTGCTTCTTACCCAACGCAGCAGACGGCAATTCCACTCTTCTGGCTGTTCCAGCTGAGAGGACGCAGAGGGTAACCAAACACCCAATATGTCAAGGCTGAAAACAACACCACTTTATCTGCTCCGTCACTCCGTGGCCGTGGCCCTGGTCTTTTCACCGGCCACTCTTTCTCGGACCCCAGAATCCTGCCTCGGGATCCCCCACTTCACTCACATCCCGCGCTCAGCGAGTGGGGCGATCTTGCTGCCTCCACTTTCAAGCCGGAACCAGAACTCAGCCTGTCTCTTCATCTCCAGCACCATCCAGGCCACCACCGCTCTGTCGCCCGTGTCACTGTATTAACCGCCACCTCCAGCCTGGCCTCCTGTGTGCCTTCGCCCTTTTATAAACGCGATTCTCTTACTAACCCTCTGCTCCAAGCCCCCCAGTGGCCTCCAGCTTGAAACAAAGCCAAAGTCCTTTCAACAAAGCCGTAGACCCATCATTTTCAAATGGTACTGAGCACGTGAAATCAAGCGGAGAGCCGGCAAGCATCCAGATTCCTGACGGCACCTCCCCTGCCCCGCCCCCAGAGGTTCTGTTGTGGTAGGTCTGGGCTGGGCCTGATAACCTGCATTCCTACCAGGTTCCCCAGGTGATGCTTCTTCTGGTCCTTGTCCTCCATGGTCCGTTCTCCCGGGTGGTGTCTGTCACACCTGTGGTCCCCCATGAACCACACTGCCTCGCGTGGTCCCCTTCTCTTCAATCTGGCTGGCCCCGTGACCCACTGTAACCAACAGGATGTGGCAGAAGTGGCCATTTGTGGGTCTAAGCCTTAAGAAGACATGGCAGCCTCCACTTCGGCACTTCTGGGTACCCTGGGCCAGCACACAAGAAGGCCAGCTCCTCTGCCTGAGAGCTACATGGAGAGAACTAGAGAGTCCACAGAAGGGAGAGAAAGGGGCCCACGTGGAGAAAGAGGAGCCCAGCCACCCAGCACCCCTGTTCCGGCTAGCCCCCCGTGTGACATGCCAGCTAAGTGCAGCCACACCGGGACCACTGGCGAGACCAGCTGAAGATCCACCCCACCCCCCACAAGCTGAACCCAGTCCAAATTGCAGACTCTTGAAAATAGAAAACGGTCGCTGTTTTCAGCTGTGAAGTGTCGGTGATTTGTCACCCTCTGCTCCCCTCCCATCTCAGCTCCTGCAGCTGTTCCCTCCAGCCACTCCCCTCCAACAACACTGGCCTTTTTACTGTGTCTCACACACCATCAGCATGATCCTGCCTCAGGACCTTTGCACCTGCTGGCCTCCAGGCTGGACTCCTCTTCCCCCAGTGAGGGGCTTGGGGTGCTCCTCACCTCCATAGGTCTCTGCTCAAATAACACCTGAATGTCCAATTTAAAATTGTGGCACCCTCCCAGACAATCCCCTCCTTCTCCCAGCTTCCTCCTTCCCAAGGGATTTACCTCCACCTGACATATGACAGATTTACTGCTTGTTTGTATGTGTCTGTCTCTCCCACAACAATGTGAGCTCTGTGAGGTGCTGCCTTTCTTGGGGTCTAGAGCAGTGCTCGGCACACTGCAGGCACTGAGCTAGGAAGTATTTTAGGGAGGAAAGAAAGAAGAAGGAAGGAAGGAAGGAAGGAAGAAGGAAGGAAAGGGGGAGGGGGAAGGAGGGAGGGAGGCGAGGCAGATGAAAAGCAGGAAGGGCTGGAGGAGGGGGCAGAGCACTGAAGTTGGGCTTGAACCACCCTGGATTTTTCCTGGCACTGGCCGGGCCCCAAACCCTGGCCCTCATCCTGAAAGGTGGGAGAAGCTGTCTCCCCTGTCCTTTGCAAACCCAAGGCTTCTCCTGCATCACAGCTGGCTTGTGGACCTGGGTTCAGGATTGAGAGCAAGAAGAGGAAAGCCCACAGAGCCAGGAGCAAGGGCCCCCCTAGAGCCCCCGACCTGGCCACACGGGCAAGGCCTGGCCCTGAGAGGTTTAGGGAGTTTGGGACAAGCCACTTCACTTCTGATGTCTGGAGCCGCGGTTCTCAAACTTCATGCACGAGGGATCCCTGGGAATTTGTTCACACGCGGATGCCTGGGCTCTCCCAGACCCTAATCCAAAAGGGCTGGCCCAGAAATGTGCGTATTTTAAACAAGCCCCCGGGGTTCTGAAGCCGATGGTCCCTGGACCACCCCTTGGGCTCTCAGGGCGTAGTCCAGAACCCACAGTGGGCGGTGGGCAAGGAGCCCCCCGGATCCTCTGCTTCTTCTCTCCTGGCTCGACTTTCCTCAGGAAACTGCCCCCAGCTTCGGATGCTTTCTTCTGGGCGCACATATGGCCGTCTGCGTGATGTCCTCAGCAGAGAAAATCCGGGAATCAGAGAAGGGGAGCGTCATCCCCCTGTGTCTGTCCTCTGACACCCTCACCCCTGCAGAGGAGAGGGTGGAGTGCAGATCAGGGTGATGAGAATGAAGAAAGGCCTGTGGGGGGTGAGTAGGGCAGGACGAGGGGCTCCTGTGAGAAGCAGGGCACCGTCACGCATGTACCTTCCCAGGTGAGTCTTGTGCTCTGTAGCCCGACTGGGAACTAGATGCAGGTCTGAGTTCATCTGCGTGTCCCAGCACCTACCATAGGCCTGCATAGGGTGTGGGGCAGGGGTTCGATGGATGGATGGGTGGATGGAGGGATGGTTGGTGGGTGGGTAGATGGGTGGATGGATAGATGAATGGATAGGTAGTTGATTGGTTAGGCGGGTGGATGGGTAGATGGGTGGATGGATGGATGGGTGGATGGATGGATGGATGGGTGAGTGGGTGGATGGATGGATGGGTGGATGGTTGGTTGTGTGGGTGAGTTAATGGATAGGTGAGTGGAGGCAAGGATGGATGGATGGGTAGGTGGTTAGTTGGATGGGTGGGTGGGTGGATGGATGGATGGACAACCTTTACTTCTCTAGCTTGAGGTTTAGATGCTGCTCCCCAGGGCTTTGCACGTTCTATTTGTCTGGGGTCCCATCATTTTGGAGGCAGAATGCTTGTTGTGGAGAGTCTTAAGCTAGGAGGGAAAGTGTGAGAGTAGCTTGCAGGTGAGACAAGAATGAGAAAGGGATTGTGGGGAGTGGAAAGGGGGACACAGTAGTGAGCAGGACAGAGAAAAGCGATTGAGAAGGAAGAAGAAAACTGGGGGAAGTAAACTGAGTCTGGCAGCTTTGAAGGCGACCCAGTTGTAGGCCCAGTTACTGCTAATAACACCTTGTAGGTCCTCGGTGCCGTCCTCCTGGGAGCTCAAAGCCTTTTACCGATACTATGAAACTGCACGACCTTCCATCGAGGGAGATACTGTTACTACCATCATCACTGTTTAATAGGCAAGGAGACCTACAGAAGTGGAGGGTCTTGCCAAGGTCATGGGCAGCTCAGGAGGGATGGAGCCGGGCACGCAGGAAAATGGTCCCTCTGTTAGCAGCCGCTTCCCAGGCCAGGTGAGTTGTGTGGTCTGCCTGACCCAAGCTCTCAGAGAGCGCCCGACCACGTGCTCCGAAGAATTAGTAAGTCGCTGGGTCTCAGGACACACTGTGAGGTCACAGATGTTACCAGCCTCGTTTTCAGGCAGAGGACACCCTGACTCTTCCTAAGTCACTCGATGTGTCAAGGCTAGAACTGGCACAGGGTGAATCTCAGGACTCGGGGGAGGCCAAGGTTTGTCTTTGGGCAGAATAAAGCACCGCATCAGGCGACGCCCTGGCTCAGCAGACATGCAGGGCTGGCTCTCTCCTCCTCTCTCGGCCGCCTCCACTTGGGGCCTCTAGCCCCTTGCTCCCGGCCGCAGCTCCTCAGCTGCCCCCCTACCCCCTCTGATGGGCGTCACTCCTCCCAGCCTTCTCACACATCCCCTGTGCTTCACTGGCAGGGCTGAGGGGTCTAGAGGTCAGGAGGCGGGTGGGGAGGCATTCCTCAGGCCTGAGTCAAAGAGGTAAACTGTCAAATAAAGCATTACCTCCCCCGCACAAAAAAATAAAAAAAACATAATACATACATAATCCCCAACACAGCAGCCAAGAATGTACCTGAAAGGGCATGATTTCTTGGCTTCCTTCCTCCAGAAGTACCCTTTGTACCTTTATTGAAATGAGAAAAATGCAGAGCCTTCTCGAGCCGCTGTGGCCTCCGGGGCGGTCCTGTGCAGACTGGCAAGGGTGAGGTTGCTGCTCACGCCTGCCTGGGGCAAGGAGTCCTCCTCCTCCTCCTCCTCCTCCGGACCCCCAGGCTTGGAGCAGGGGCGGAGTAGTGCGAGTGGAGGGGTGCTCCCTACCTTGAAGCCAGGGCTGCTGAGAAGTAGGACTAAGAGCCAGAGAACGAAGGTGGTGATGGTGGAGGGGCAACTCACCAGCCGAGCCATGCTGCTTGTGCCCTGTGACTGCAGATGACACACATCAAACATGCTGTCTGCTTCCTCCAGAGACCAAAGGCTTCCTGGCAGCAGGACTCTGGTCTTGAAAAGCTCTGTAGCTTCAGAAGCAAGTATAGCCCCTGGCAGAGTAGCAGGTGCTCAATACTTTTCTATGAGATGAAAGGATGGATGATGGCTGATGGATGGATGGATGATGGATGAATGGATGGATGGATGGATGGATGGATGGATGATGGATGACGGATGGATGGATGGATGGATGGATGGATGGATGGATGATGGATGATGGATGGATGGATGGATGATGGAAGATGAATGATGAATGGATGAATGGGAGGCTGGACAAATGAACAGAATTCTAGGACATAAGGAAGAGATTTGGGATCCTGCCAAAATCTCCATTGTACCAGGCAATTTAATAGCATACTTAAAAGGGCCAAGCTTAAATATGGGGTGTATAGGGAGAAGACCCCCTGTGCCTTACACAAGCAGCCCACCCGGGACTCTTGGGCCAACCCTCTGCCTTTAGAAGCGGTGGGGCTCGGACAGACAGGTGGCAGGCAGGGGAGAAGAGTGACTGAGAGAGAAAGGGGACGGCGGAGGCCTGCGGCAGCGTGCTTCCCTGCTCCCCTGACACCCAGCTCTGCTCTCCTTTCCTCCCAAATCAGGCCAGCTGGCCCCAGCCAGGTTGGCGGTCCTTGGGAGAGTCTGACCTGGGGCCTGGCTCTGCCCTGTCGTCAGGGGCTTCAGGTGGCCCAATTACACTTGGCCTTTCACTAGCACCTTTCATTTGGCTGGATCACAGCAGAGGGCTGTGATCACATCCCTATCTTACACAGGACATAAATCTGGGGCAATTCAGGATGTACCTTTCAAGCCGTGACATGACCTCACGAGCTTCCAGTGACGTTCTCAGAGCTGGGGGCCAGGGAGCACGAATTGCACGTTGCTGCTGGGGTGAGCCCCCCTTCCTTGTTGTTGGTTCTGAGCGGGGGTGCCTGGGGGAGCAGGAGAAGGCTGGGAGGCGAGAGAGGAACATGGTCACCGCCGTCCAGTGGGCCAGGCTCCCAGGCCATGGCGACTGCAACATCCAGGCCGAGCCAGCACGCTGCACCCTCCTGTCGAGACTCTGATACCCATGCTGGCCCCATTTCCTTTCCTACCCGCCTGGCCTGAAAGTGTACCTCCTTTTGCAGGCAGAGGGGGCTTTACCTGGAAATAAATGAGCTTAAGCTCCAGGACCTTCATCTGCACGTTCCCTAAGAATGTGCAGGGCTTCTGGGAGCTATAGAGTGTTGTAGGCAGGGAGCAAGGCCAGAAGACAATCTACAGAGCCACTTCTGGTAAATCACCTAAAGAGATGGCGGAAGGAAGGCATCCGAATGTCCGCAGCTCTTGTAATTTGTTTGCATTCTAAATATGAATTCACATTTATACCTAATTTTGCTTTAATAATTTTGTGTTCTTTTCCTCAACGAGGGCCCCCAAATCGTATAAGCATCAGTCCTATAACACTGGGTGTGAATTAAGGTGGGCCCTAAGTGCCATGCCTGGTGTCCCTGGGAAGAAGTGGGAAACCTGGACACAGAGACACATGCCACGTGAAGATGGAAGTAGAGATTGGAGAGATGGTTCTGTAAGCCAGGGACACCAGGCCTGCTGGCAGCCGCCGGGAGCTGGGGGTGCGGTGAGGGACGGATGCCACTCAGAACCTCCAGAAGGAGCCAAGCCTGGCGACACCTTGATTTCCGAGTTCTGGCTACTGTGAGAGAAGACATGTCTGTTCCTTTAAGCCCCCCCGCCCAGTGTGTGGTGCTTTGTTACGGTAGCCCCAGGAATTTAACACCTTATGAGGGGAAGGAAGGATCTATAAAAATGCAACAAAATTCCGGGCAACTGATTCAGGGAAAGTGATCTAGACCGTCCACAATTCACGCGTGGCTCTTGAGCGGGTTGATAATTTCGACTCTCAAACTGTGGTTGTGAACGGGACCGTCAGGATTTTTGCTAATGATTGTGCAAGACTTTAAATCTCTCGGCAGGAATTGCTTAAGATCATGTCGAAGTGACCTGCGGCCCTCCGTGCCTCGGCTTCTTCAGGAGCATGGGACGAGGGAAAGCTTTTTTTTGGTTTTCTTTGTAATCACAGCTGCCTGAATTGCTCACCCTTTCTTAAGTTGGCCTGGGAAGTGAGGGCAAACACGTTGCCTCATAAAGGTATTGACAGCCCTAGTCCTGTGCAGGCCCCGTGGGATGAGTCACTCGAGGGGTTTTAAAGATGAATGACGCTGAGCCGGCTTCCCAGGAAGATTAACCGTCAGTCATGGCTGTGCTTGCCCGGCCAGGCCGCTGCGGGGCTGACTCAGGAAACATCTCCATGTAGACGGGCTGAAAAATCACAGAACTTGAAGGCCACGATTCTGCCACCTCCACATGTTTGGGGGCGTTTTCTCATTTTGTTATTTCTGTTATTGTATATAGTACAGATTACATAAATAGAGGCATCCTGTATATATATCTATACATATATAGATATATATACACACCTAGATGTATATACGTAAAAGTAGAGGTATATGTAGGTATACATATATACCTGTCTATACAGGGTACTGTATTTATATATATATATATATATATATATATATATATATATATATGCCTATATATACAGGATACCTCTGTTTTGTAATCCATACTATATATATGTATATGCATATATACTTGGGTGCATATATATATAAAAATAGAGGTATATATAGGTATACATATATACCTGTATATACAGGGTACCTCTATTTATATAGTCTGTACTATATACTATATATATGTATTTATCAGTATATATCCCTGTCTGTCTCTGTCTCTATGTATATACACATACACACACACAATATGTATAGGATACTATATATTGCACATATTATAGAAATAGCATAAAGAGAAGGAGAAGCCAGTGGTTTACAGATTTTTAAAGCCGCAGAACCTTTTTTATTGTGAAATAGGATACGCATAGAAGAACGTGCCCAGAACAGAAAAGCACCAGCTCCATGAAACATCACAAGGTAGAGAAATCCCATGTGACCCTCTCCCAGCACCTCCTGGGGAAATCCACTCCCAGTGCCTTGAGGAGAAGAAACCTGCTAAAAGAGAATGGAAGCCTGCTATTTAGGGAGATGTGCTTAGGTGGACATCGTGACCAGGAGGCTATTACCGCCAAGGTCAGGATGGTGGAAAGGAGGCAGGGGGCGGGGGAGGGGAGAGCTCAGGTGCCAGGGCCGTGTGCGGCCCCCAGAGCCGCCCCCGTGCCCTCACCCCCCATGCTGTTATGAGGAGCAGCTCCTGGCTCTCCTTCCCGCCTGTGTGGTGCTCTGTGCACGCCCGCACCCCGGTCTATCCGTCCTATCATAAATGCCCCTCGGGGTTGTTTGCAGTTTGGGGCCACTGTGAGTCAATGGCTGGGAACATTCTGTCCTGTCTTCCGGGGGTTACTTGGAGGCCAATGTTTTCCGCTCTCCCCTCCCTCTTCCCTCTCTCCCGTCCACCCTCCTATCCACTTTTCTCTCTCCCTTGCTTTCTTCCCCTCTCCTCCCACTCCCCCGACACTGGGCACCTGGGGGGGGGGCCCCCGAGAGCGAGGCCGTGCCTGGCCTCGTGAACGCGCGCGCAATGGTGCCCTTTCTCAGCGCCTCTTCCCTCCGCCCCGGTGAAGGCGCACTTCATACCCACTTTCCGGGCCTGACTACCGAATCTTTTCCTCCCAGAAGGCATAGGTTTGATGCAATTTGTAAGGAGCAACCTGTGACCTCAGGCTCCGTAAAGGGCTCCTCATCCTTTGCTCAGGGGGCTCTCATCCCGATGACCCCCCTCTACTCCTCCAGACGCTGTTGAGTCCTGCTCACCTTCCCATACGTAACCCACCTCTCCAGGAAGCCTCCCTGGGTTGCCCTAACCCGTGGGAACCCTCCTTCTAGTGCCCCGGTTGCCCTGGGATCTACCTCTCGCCTCTCAGCCCCAGGCTGCATGCAGGAGAATGGGCGTGTGAATGCCACAAGCTTTCTGGATGGCATTTTGTTCTGTTTCTCTCAAAGTTAAATATGCCCATACCTTCGGGCTGGGCTGGAATCTATTCTGAAGAGATGCTCCCCAAACTGCTTCAAGGTGGGTGTACAAGAAGACGGATTATATAATTATATATATAATAATAATAATATAATAAATAAACCTTGACGCATGCATTCAATAGAACATTCAGCAGCCATTATAAAATCTGAGGACAGTATCCGTGGAATACAGTGTCGTGGGAAATACCGTGTCTAGCACAGTGTGTTTAGAAAAATCTCAGACCTCTGTGCGTGTAATTGCTGTGCGCCCAGGAACAGGGCGGGGAGGGCGCACATCGGTCGTGTGGGTATCGCCCTCACGAAGGGAAGAAGGCAGGTGGGGGAATCTTCCACTGCTTTCTTTATATCATCTGTATTGTTCCAACTTGTGTTAAACAGGTAATTACTTTCGTAATTAAAAAAAATTTTTAATGAAGAAATAGAACAATATGTGAAAACCTGTAGAGTGTACAAAATCAAGAGTGAACCCTAATGTAAATGATGAACATTTTAGGTAATAATAATGTATCAAATAAAATTGGTTCATCAATTGTAACAAATGCACCATATAAATGAGGATGTTTCTAGTAGGGGAAACGAATTGGGGGCAGGGGATGTGGGCTCTCGGTATGTCTGCACATTTTTTGTTTTCTGCAAACTAAAACTGTTCTTAAAAATATAGTTTTTTGTTTTTTTGGCCTTGTTGCGCTGCATGAGGGATCTTAATTCCCTGCATGCGGGGTCTTAATTCCCTGACCAGGGATCGAACCTGTGCCCTCTGCAGTGGAAGTGTGGAATCCTAACCACTGGACCGCCAGGGAAGTCCCTAAAGAGAGAGAGAGGAATAAAACAGTTAATGGATATTTGGAGCAGAGCAGGGATTGCAACTTTTTTCTGTAAAGGGCCAGATGGAAAATAATTTCAGCTTTGAGGACCATACAGTCTCTGTCACAAATACTCAGATTAGCTGTCATTGTGCAGGAGTGGCCATGGGCACCATGTAAGTGAGCGAGCGTAGCTGTGTTCCAATAAAACTTTATTTACAAAAATAGGCACAGGGGCCAGGACTGTCATTTGGCAGCCCCTGGTGCAGAGGCATGAACGGATTTTGGTGTTTCACATCAGATGGAGGGGAAAGCTGATGAGTCACCTACTCACCTCGGACAGGCTGGTGAACCCAGGGAACACTGGGTGCTTCTCCTTGCTGTTGCACATGGCTTTCTACCAGAATCAAAATGGATTTGAAAAATTGATTTCGCACAAGTTCAGTTTCACACTGTCTGAGCCCAACAGAGCAGAGGGTCGCCAGTAACTGGAGATATGGAGAGAGCAGCACTGATCATTTAGCTCAAGGAGCTTCCTCAAAAACGAATTGCCCGGCTTCCACGAGCGGAAGGCAGTCCCCCGAGGCGAGTATTTCTCTTTCTGCAAAGGCAGCGCCAGGATTTCCAGGGCTCAGCACAACCCCAGTCAGGCACGAGCTTGCTTTCTCTGAGGATCTTAGAAGTGTCGTCATAGAGGCCAGCTAGGAAAGCTATCATTTCCACTTTGTGAGGAAGATTCAAAAGAGAAATTATGCAAAATACCTTTGGCAAACAGGGAGGTCATGGGGGCAGAAGGAGACACTTAGGCATTGCCACCCTCAGCGTTACGCCTCTGCTCTAGAATTTAGTGGTGAAGGAAAAAGGTCAGCTGTGCAGTGGAATTGTCCTCTTCGTTGGAAGGGGCCAATGAGATGAGGGTCCTGTTACTGCCCCTCTGTCACGGGCCAGGCTGTGCTAGGTGAGCCCTACTCAGTACCTCGGATAATACTCCCAGCGACCCTCTGGGTGAGGAATTAACACGCCCATCTTGCAGATCAGGAACATGAGGCTTAGAGAAACTGAGTGACTCTTTTCAAGAACGTATACCTTTAAAATTGCTAAAGATTGGAGCTGATCTGAATCCACAGCTGGTCCACCTGATGGGTGTGTGAGATTGTGCCTCACATCACATTGCATTAATCCGGGAATGTGTGTTTGTGACTTTGTCAGACTCAGGCTAAGCAACGTTGGTCAATAACCTTTCCAGGTGACATTCTGGGCTGGGGGCTTTGTCAGAGTTCCTGAAGTGATGTGAGCAAAGTCTGAACATCTGTCTCTTTCCTTTGAGGCAGTCTTCAAACCCCCAGGCCCTCGGCTCTGCCTGTGTCTGCGTGTGTGTTACACTAGCTGTGACATACGTGTGTGTGTCACCACTTCAGGGGCAGTGCTGACACAGCACCTGCCAGGAGACGGCTGCTAGGGCCTGGGCTGCCCATGCCTGCTGAGCCACGAGGAAGATCAGAGGGAATTTCCACGGTCCTGAGTCAGAGCCGACGCGGAGGGAAGGGCCCTTGGAAATGAGCCTGGGTGGGTGAGCGATGGTGGAAGGGATGTGAGGCGAGCACCAAGAGAGGGTCGGCTCATCGTCACCTGCCCAGTGGGGAGAGGCAGGATGGTGTTATATGCATGGACCAATTACCAGATGAGACCTGGGTTCGAATCCCCCTAACGCCAGTCATTGGCTCCTGTGACTCTATAATAAGAATAGTTGCCTTACCTGATGCTCTAAAGCTTAGAGTGAATCTAAGCAAAACACCTGGCACATAACAGAGTCTTTATAAAAGATAGTTTTCGAAAGATTCCTCATGAAGCAACAGAGTCTATTGATTTGGGCAATGAATTTTAAGATCCTCCTTTTTATAATCTGTTATAATGAGCCTGGTCCCGCCTGCGCTTTGCCTGTAACCCCAAACCACAGCGCACGTCCCAGGAAGGGGTGGACAGACGGGCCCCGAGAATAAGGGAACCGGTTCATCTGCCTCCTGCCCGGAATCGATGCTGATGCCTCCTGTCTTGTCACCAGGGGAGCATGTCCCTCTCTCCATCTTCTCTGGGGAAGACAAGTGGGAAGGGCGGAGGAGGAGCGATTTTGACTGAAAACGTTCACGCCATTGCACTAGCGCCCTAATCCCTCCTTCGCATCCCTCCCTTAGTTTTCTATGACAGCACAGATCATTTCCTGCCTCATCACGTATCTACGTGCTTATCGTCCGTCTCTCCAGTAGAATAGCTACCCGTGGGAGCAGGGACCCATCCTGCTTATTCATCACTGTATCACCAGCCCCTAGAATAATGCCTGGCACACTTGCATGCAGTATTAGAAAATAAAAAGTTACTCTGCTTTCTTACTATATGAAGTAGAAAGTTAAATCTCCCATAGTTCCATACTTCTCCCTGCAAATTAACTATTTTAAAAAAATTGAGGTATACTTGACATATTGTGCTGGTTTCAGGTGTACAACATAGTAATTTGATATTTTTTATAGAATATACTCCATACAAATTTATAATAAAATATTGACTATATTTTGTATGCTGTACATTATATCCTTGTAACAACTTATTTATTGTGTACCTAGTAGTTTGTACCTCTTAATCCCCACCACCTATCTTGCCCCTCTCCCCTTCCCTCTCCCCACTGGTAACCACTAGTTCTCTGTATTTGTGAGTCTGTTTCCGTTTTGTTATATTTGTTTTAGTTTTTAGCATCCACATGTAAGTGAAAACATATATAGTGTTTGTCTTTCTCTGTCTGACTTATTTCACCAAGCATAATACCCTCTAGGTCCATCCATGTTGTTACAAATGACAAGATTTCATTCTTTTTTTAATAGCTGAGTAGTATTCCATTTTATATCTATATCTATATCTATATCTATCTATATCTATCTATATCTATCTATATCTATCTATATATATATCTCACATCTTCTTTATCCATTCATCTGTTGTTGGACACTTAGGTTTTTTCCATATCTTGGCTATTGTAAATAATGCTGCTGTGAACATTTGGGTGCATGTATCTTTTCAAATTAGTGTTTTCATTTTCTTCAGATAAATACCCAGAATGGAATTGCTGGGTCGTATGGTAGTGCTATTTTTAATTTTTTGAGGAACCTCCATACTCTTTACCACAGCGGCTACACCAATTTACGTTCCCACCAGCAGTGTACTAGGGGTCTCTTTTCTCCACATCTTCGCCAACATTTGTTATTTGTGGTCTTTTTGATGATAGGCATTCTGACAGGTGTAAGGTGATACCTCATTATCGTTTTGATTTGCATTTCTCTGTTGATTAATGATGTTGAACGTCTTTTCATGTGCCTGTTGGCCAACTGTATGTCTTTTTCGGAAAAATGTCTATTCAGGTCTTCTGTCCATTTTAAAATCAAGTTGCTTTTTGATGTTGAGTTGTATGAGCTGTTTGTATGTTTTGGGTATTAACCCCTTGTCAGTCATATCATTTGCAAATATTTTCTGCCATTCAGGAGGCTGTCTTTGCATTTTGTTGATGGTTGTGTTTGCTGTGCAAAAGCTTTTAAGGTTAATTAGGTCCAATTTGTTTATTTTTGTTTTTATTTCCTTTGCTTTAGGACACAGATCTAAAGAAATATTGCTACAATTTATGTCAAAGAGTGTTCCACCTTTGTTTCCTTCTAGGAGTTTTATGGTTTCTGGTCTTACAGTTAAGTCTTTAATCTGTTTTGAGTTTATTTTTGTATATGGTGTTAGACAATGTTCCAATTTCATTCTTTTACAAGTAGCTGTCTAGTTTTCCCAGTACCACTTATTGAAGAGATTGTCTTTTCTCCATTGTATATTCTTGCCTCCTTTGTGGTAGACTAACTGACTATATGTGTGTGGGTTTATTTCTGGGCTCTCTATTCTGTTCCATTGATCTATGTGTCTGCTTTTGTTCCAGTACCATACTGGGTTTTTTTGTTTGTTTGTTTGTTTTAAATGTGATGATCCATTTATTTATTTATTTATGGCTGTGTTAGGTCTTTGTTTCTGTGCGAGGGCTTTCTCTAGTTACGGCAAGTGGGGGCCACTCTTCATCGCGGTGCGCGGGCCTCTCACTATCGTGGCCTCTCTTGTTGCGGAGCACAGGTTCCAGACGCGCAGGCTCAGTAATTGTGGCTCACGGGCCTAGTTGCTCCGTGGCATGTGGGATCTTCCCAGACCAGGGCTCGAACCCATGTCCCCTGCATTGGCAGGCAGACTCTCAACCACTGCGCCACCAGGGAAGCCCCACCATACTGTTTTGATTACTGTAGTTTTGTAGTCTAGTCTGAAGTCAGGGGCATGATACTTCCACCTTTATTGTCCTCTAAGACATGGTAAGGATAAGGATAAGGATATCAGAAACATGATAAGGATGCCCACTCTCACCATTTCTACTTAGCATAGCATTGGAAGTCCTAGCCACAGCAATCAGACAAGAAAAATAATTAAAAAGCATCCAAATTGGAAGGAAAGAAGTAAAACTGTCACTGTTTGCAGATGACATGATGTTATATGTAGAAAACCCTAAAGACTTCACCAAAAAACTATTAGAACTAATAAATCAATTCAGTAAATTTGCAGAATACAAGATTAGTATACAGAAATCTGTGGCATTTTATACACTAATAATGAACTGTGAGAAAGAGAAATGAAGAAAACAGTACTATTTACAACCCAATCGAAAAGAATAAAATATCTAGGAATAAATTTAACCAATGAAGTGAAAGACCTGTACTCGGAAAACGTAAGACACTGATGAAGGAAGTTGAAAATAATAGAAATAAATGGGAAGATATTCCATATCCATGGATTGGAAGAATTAATATTGTTACAATGTCCATACTACCCAAAGCAATCTACAGATTTAACATGATCCCTATCAAAATGCTCATGCCCCTTTCCATGGAACTGGAGCAAATAATCCTACAATTTGTATGGAACTACAAAAGACCCTGACTAGCCAAAGCAATCTTGGGAAAAAGACCAAATTAACCATTTTAACAATTTGCTATAAATTCTTTTGTATTTTAAAACATATGTTCATTTTTTAAAGCAATGATGAGATCTTCTTATACTTAGAATTTTTGCAGCTTGCTTAGCAATGTGTCTTGAACATCCTTCCTGTAAGGATGTACAAATTAACCTCATTCTTTCCATGGTTGTATACTATTCCAGCCTGTAGTTGTGCCATACTATGCCAATAAAACCTTTGCTGCTAGAAATGTGGGTTGTTTTCAAACTTGGCTCTTCTGAGCAATGTGGTAATAAATATCCAGCATGCATAATTTGGTGCTTTGGGGTGAGTGACGGACACATTTCAGGAGCTGGGTCAAGAGGGTGTGAAAGTTTTACATTTTGTTAGATTTTGCCAACTGCTCTTCCTAAGGCTGCACCAGTTTGCATTCCCTGCAGTGGTGTATGGGAGTGTGACTCTGCTCTTATACTCACCAGCAAATGCTATCACACTTTCAAGTCTTTGTTTACTAGGCTTTTAGCACAGTGTTTCAGAAACGGGTCAACATCACAGTGCCGTCTTAATTTTGTGCTTCCATTCTTATTTTTACAAGTGTGCATGAGTGTGCACATGTGCATGTGTCTGTGTTGTACACATGTTTAGATCGTCTGAATGACCACCTTAAATTTTCTGCAGCCACCAGCCCTCATTATCTACTTATAATCGTAGTCAATTGGCCAAATATATGAGTGAAGCTTTGCAGCCGACCAAGTTGAGTGAGCCATGGTCACCTTGACACAGACCAGAGGAGGAGTGGTGACCACCAAGACCCCGACCTGCACTGTAGCACTGAGGGTGGTCCTCCTGCTGGGGGTGAACAAATGGTGGGGATCCTGTGTCTCTTTGTAGAAACTCCCAGCATGTCATTAGCAGTAAGTAATATGTGTGTGGGTTTATTTCTGGAAAAAATAAAAACACCCAGTGTAGACTTTATTATTATGAGTTATTTTTTATTATATTTTGGGGTGGACTCTTACATTTTTCGGATCATCAAAGTGATGGATTGGAGGTTAAATGGTTTTTTGTTTAAAACGAGAAATAATAATTACAACAACCATAACTCCAAGAGGGATCATTATTCTCAAAACCAAAGGAATCAACTAAAATATAAAACAGAAATATAGAAAATTTTAAAAGAAAAATTTAAATCCAACATCGGTGATTTATTTTTAACAAAACAGCATCATCCATCTCATTAAGTTTCTATTGTTAATTTGACAGGTGTTGGTATTGTAGTTTTGTTTCATTTCATTTATAAATCTCTTTGGGTTTTAGTTACATATGAACTATAAATGTAATATATTTACCCATATTCTAGTATTGCTACATGTATAAGTAACAATAACATTAGAATGACTCAACAAAAACTTGGAAGTTCATACAATTTTTCTTTTAGGGGATCCATAAATACAAGCTCGAGAAACACCGGTTTAAGGGAAACCCCAGATGAATGTTGTACTTGTAGGCTTGGTCTGTCTTGGATGGAGAGGTGGGAAGTTTGTCTGAGCTGGTGGGAGGCTCCAGGTGGTATGAGATTCTTGGTCATAGTTCAATTGTGCCCCTGGAGGACTTCTTTCACTTATAGGATGGGGCCCAAGTGTAGCTGGCAGTGAGATGGGGAATCTAGTCCAAGAGACCAGGGGCTAACAAGAGCTGGACAGGATTTTACAGGATCCTAGAATTATCCTGCCAGATCACAGAAGGCCTATAAATGGAAACTGAGGCAGGAGACCAGAGCACAGTATTGGGATAAGAAGATGTTGTCAGAGGGAGGAGATTAGTGATGCGGGCGTCACACCAGCCCTCAGAGCTGACCCAAGAGCCCACTGGAGACCTGGCCTGCCAGCAGGAAGACTGCCACCTGCCTGAAAGCTCTCTGCCTTGGTCCAGAGAGCTCAGTCTTGGGGATGCTGCAGGGGTCACAGGAGTCTTGTCCCTGAAGCCTGTGAGGCAGGGCCAGCAGGGGACAGTCGTTGGCCATTCTGCCCTCACTGGACACGTGGGTTGTTTTTCATTTGCTGGAACTATGAATAAACAGCATACTATCTCAAAATTTTCAAGAGCCAGAAAATCTCCATGCATTGGGGAGCAGAACTTTGGGCTCCTAATTAAATGCTTGTCCTAGGACTTAAGCTGATTCAAATCTCTTTTGAGGGAATCTTTTGGTCTTTCCCACAGGGTGCATGGGAAGAGGTGACCTGTGTTTGAATGAGGCCATCTCTGCTCTTCTGTGAAAATATCTGAATGCCGATGACTATTTTCTCATCTGGTAACTGGAGCGTTTTGGTCTCTCTTCAATAAGCAACACAAAATATGGAATTAGCACTCTTGGGCTAAATTGACTGATTTCTAGTTCCTGCCAAAAATATGTTTAAGACACCTATGACCAAACAGACATTGTTAAAAGCCCTACCATCCATTTTTATTTTCCAAGTTCCATACTGCTTGAAGTTAGAAAATCATCAAAAAGTAACAAAATGACTATTTTAGCTTTGCCCTTCCCCCGAATAAAGTACTTCATTGAGTAATAAGCTAATACAATGCCCTTGGCTTCTCTCCAGAGCCAAAAAAAGAACACTCCCCCCTCTCCTGCCAAGCCAGATGAAAACATGATGCTGTCTCAAATACAGGTGTACATGGCCTTATGTGACATGCTCCTTCTGGATTGGCAATGATGTAAAAGTAAGGGCGTGGGGAAACACAGTGCTGGTGGGAATTCAGACTGGAGGGAAAGCTGACAATTTCCAACAAAATGACAAAGGTGTATACATCTTTTGACCCAATAATCTTACTTCTGTGAATCTACCCTCCATCTCTACTTGCACACGTGCAGAAGGATGTCATGTACAAGACTGTTCACTGCAGCATTTTCAATAATGGTGCAAGATTGGAAAGACGCCAAAGACCCGTTCATAGAGGCGTGGGTGAATACATTTACAGAACTTCCCTGTTGTGGAAGACTACTTATCTGTAAAAAAAAAAAAAAACAAGGGGCTCCCTAGGTATGATATGCAGAATAATGGCCCCCCAAATGTCCATGTCCTGGAACTCATGACTATGTTACTTTACGTGACAAAAGGAACTTTGAGGATGTGATTAAATTAAGGACCTTGCGATGGAGAGATGAACCCAGATCGTACAGGTGGGTCCCATTCACAGGGTATTAATTGATGCAGAGGCAGAAGCAGGGGCTGGGTGGGGGGAGGAGATGTGAAGAGGAAAGCAGAGGTCTGGGTAACGTGATTGCTGGCTTTGAAGATGGAGGAAGGGCCACGAGCCAAGGGAAGTGAGCAGCCCCTGGAAGCTGGGGCATGGGTTCTCCCACGGAGTTTCCAGAAGGGATGCAGCTCTGCCAACATATGATTTGTAGTCCAGTGAAACTCATTTTCAACTCTTTCAACCCCCAGAACTATAAGATAATAAATTTGGGTTGTTTTAAGTCATTACGTTTTTGGTAATTTATTGCAACAGCAGTAGGGAATGAATACAGGCGGCCTCGGAGATACTGCGGGTTTAGTTCTACGCCACCACAATAAAGTGAATATTGCAATAAAGTGAGTCATCCCAATTCTGTCGTTTTCCAGTGCTTATAAAAGTTATGTTTACAATATACTGTATTCTATTAAATGTCCAATAGCATTATGCCTAGAAAAATATACAGACTTTAATTTTAAAATACCTTATTTCTAAAATCTGCTAACCATCATCTGAGCCTTCAGCGAGTCGTAACCTTTCTGCTGGTGGAGACTCCTGTTTCCATGTTGACAGCTGCTGACTGATCAGGGTGGTGGTTGCTGAATGTTGGGGTGGCGGTGCTAATTTCTTAATATAAGACGACAGCGAAGTTTTCTGCATTGACTGACTCTTCCTTTCACGAACAGTCTCTCGGTAGCATGCAATGCTGTCTGATAGCACTTTACCCACAGGAGAACTTCTTTCAAAATGCGAGTCAATCCTTTCAAACCCTACCTCTGCTTTAGTAACTATAATTTCTGCCATAGTCTAAATCCTTTGTTGTCGTTTCAAGAGTCTTCCCAGCATCTTCACTGGCAGTAGTTTCCATCTCAAGGAACCACCGTCTTTGCTCATCCATAAGAAGCAACTCCTCATATGTTAAAGTTTTGATATTTCTAACAAATAGAATAATGAAAAAGCTGGAAATATTGTGATAATTACAGAAATGTGATACAGAGACGTGAAGTGATCAAATGATATTGAAAACTACGGCTCCGATAGACTTGCTCGACATAAGGATGCCAAAATTTGTAAAAACCTTCAATTCGTTAAAACATGCAATATCTATGATGCACAATAAAGTGAAACACCATAAAAGGAGGTATTTCTATATACTAAGGAATGGTGTATTGTTCAGTTTAAAAAAAAAAGAATGAAAGAAAGAAAAGAGGGAAGGAAGAAGGAAGAGGAAGAGAGAGAAGGAAAGAGAAGAGGGCAAGGCCAGGTGAGCGCTTCAGAGATGGGATCCGGGGCAAGCGAAGCTCCCAGACACTGGATCATTTACTGACTACATGGCGTTGGGCAGGTAACTTAACCTCCCCGTGCCTGGGTTCCTCATCCATAAACCAGAGTCAATAACTTATTCATCACCCAGGGCTATTGTGAAGGTTAACTTAGAACGATGTCTGGCATATAAGCACCGTGTAAACATTAGCCAGCATTGTAATAGTAAAACCTTTTGTATAAAAAGAGAGGAGGCGGGGAATAAGAATGTCTATTTTTTAAAAAAATTTATTTATTTTTATTTATTTTTGGCTGCGTTGGGTCTTTGTTGCTGCACGCGGGCTTTCTCTAGTTGCGGTGAGTGGGGGCTACTCTTCGATATGGTGTGCAGGCTTCTCATTGTGGTGGCTTCTCTTGCTGCAGAGCACGGGCTCTAGGCTCACGGGCTCAGTAGTTGTCGTACGTGGGCTCAGCAGTTGTGGCTGGCAGGCTCTAGAGCTCAGGCTCAGTAGTTGTGGCGCACGGGCTTAGTTGCCCCATGGCATGTGGGATCTTCCCAGACCAGGGATCGAACCCCTGTCCCCTGCATTGGCAGGCGGAGTCTTAACCACGGCGCCACCAGGGAAGCCCCAGAATGTCTATTTTTTATTTGCTTATTATTTCCTTAAAGAAACTCTTGAAGGATACATAAGAAAACTAGTAACATGGTTGTCTAAGGAGGGGGTGGGGATGGGAAGGGGCTGACGGAGGAGAGAGTTGAAGGGACCTTTCACTGTATACGTAATATGTGGTGAGTTCATATGTGTATGTATACATGCATTTTATAATATATGTATGTATATGAATATATTTAAACCATATGAATGTGTTCCCTACAAAAACACATACACGTAAACATATGTGATATATCTTTAACATCTTTTGGAGTTTCTCAGCAGAAAGAAGGCAGCCCCTAGGTGAAGCTTGCAGGTGTTCTGTGGGCGACAGGAGCCTCCTGACACCTGGCCTGTCCTCCACCCTGTACCCTGGACGCATGAGCTAAGTGCAGCTTTCACCTGCAGGAATTAGCTCATCGCAGACACCTGGAACACGCTCTTTAAATAGTTTCTGTTCTCACTTTATAACTTTCATGCAATTGTCTTGACTTATATACTGTTTCATACCCTCTCAGGGCAGATGACGGGCATTCTATTTTAAAAAAATAAGTGTGCAAACCTAACAAGAGCATCTCTTTCTTGAGATCCTATTAAAAGCCGGATGGTGTGAGATGCTTTGCACTCACCCTCAATAATCGTCCCAACGACCCTAAATTTGAGATTCTTATGCCCTTTTGGCAGCGGAGGGGACACTGAGACCCAGCCAGGCTAAGTAGCCGCCTTGAATTGCGTAGCTGGTCAGTAGGGACCTGGGGTTCGCCTGGCTGGAGAAACAGCTGCCCATGGACCCAGCTGCCTCTCCTCACCCTCCCTGCACTGAGAGGAGGCGACCACACACTGCATTCCTGCTGTGGCAGCCTCACCCACAGACGGCAGGTCCTGACCGTTTCTAGAATGTTCCTGGTCATAGCATGCTCGTTTATTTCATGGTTCTGTGCTAAAGCTTAGAGAAGGGGAAAGTGGCTTTGTTAGGTGTTATCAGCCTCCTACTACAGTTCTTGTAGCGAACTACCAAAAAATTAGCACATAGAAATTTATCATCTTAAGCATCTGGAGGTCACAAGTGTGCAACAGGTCTCGCTGAGCTGAAATCAAGGTGTCAGCAGGGCTAGTTCCTGCTGGTTCCAGAGGAGAATCTGTTTTCTTATCTTTTCCTGCTTCTATGGGCTGCCTGTGTTCCTTGGCTTGGGGCCCCTTCCTCTATTTTCACAGGCAGCTACTCTGGGTCAGAACCTCCCACTTTTTTTTTTTTTTTTTTTTTAAAGGATTTTCTTATTTATTTATTTATTTATTTATTTATTTATTTATTTATTTTTGGCTGTGTTGGGTCTTCGGTTCGTGCGAGGGCTTTCTCCAGTTGCGGCAAGCGGGGGCCACTCTTCATCGCGGTGCGGGGACCGCTCTTCATCGCGGTGCGCGGGCCTTTCTCTATCGCGGCCCCTCCCGTCGCGGGGCACAGGCTCCAGACGCGCAGGCTCAGCAATTGTGGCTCACGGGCCCAGCTGCTCCGTGGCATGTGGGATCTTCCCAGACCAGGGCTCGAACCCGTGTCCCCTGCATTAGCAGGCAGATTCTCAACCACTGCGCCACCAGGGAAGCCCAAGAACCTCCCACTTTTAAGAACGCTTGTGGTTACCTTGGGCTCATCCGGATAAGCCAGGAAAACCTCCCTATGTTAAGGTCAGTGGTTTAGCAGTCTCAGCTCTGCCTACAACCTGAATTCCCTTCGATGTGTGCTGTAACATGGAGTACAGGTGATGTGGATTAGGACGTGGGCACATTTGGGTGGGGTCATTCCTCTGCCTACACACAGGGTCCTTCGGGGACTGGTACAAGCCAGACTCCTCCCCACTCAGGGTCTCTGTTCTGTGCAGGACGGCTTCTCCAGGTCTTGGCTCATGGAGGTCTCCTCCCACCTGCCCCGCCAACGTGGGCTCTCCCATTGCAGCTCCTGGAGCTGTTACCTTGGTTACTGTCTCTCTTCCTAGACCACAGGCTCCAGAGGAAGCAATCACGCTGGAATATCCAGGTACAGTTTTTTGAAAGCACACTTTAAAAAATGGATAATGCAAAGTTCTGATTTTTTTTTGAAGTGGTACAACCTTCTTAATTGTTTTTTATATTTTTGTGTTTATAAAAATATATCTTGTATGTGTCTAGGAGCCTATTTATTTCACCTACGTGCATATGCTATTTAAATAGAACCCAGAGTAATACTTGACAGTAAATACTTGACAGAGTAATACTTGACAGTAAATACTTGACATAGTAATAGTTGACAGTAATATTTTCAGTAAATATATACCGGATGAAGGAATCACTCTTTTGATGACTTTGGCAGACCTGAGTGGCTGGCTCATCAAATTTCCATTCCCCTCCACGTCGTATGTCATCAGAGAAATGCAACAACAACAATGAGATATCACTACACACCTCTTAAGATGGCCAAAATCCTGGACACTGACATCACCAAATGCTGATGAGGATGTGAAGCAACAGGAACTCTCATTCACTGCTGATGGGAGTACAAAATGGTAGAGCTACTTTGGAATATAGTTTGGAGGTTTCTTACAAAACTAAACATACTCTTATCGTACAACCCAACAACTGTGCTCCTTGGTATTTACCCAAAGGAGTTGAAAACTTATGTCCCCATGAAAACCTACACATGGATGTTTATAGCAGCTGTATTCATAAATGCCAAAACTTGGAAGCAACCAAGATCTTGGAAGCCCATCCAGATGATGGAATATCATTCAGTGCTAAAAGGAAATGAACTATGGAGTCATGAAAACACGTGGAGGATCCTTAAATGCATTTGATTACTAAGTGAAAGAAGCCAATCTGAAAAGACTGCATAGTGTATGATTCCAATTATACAACATGCTGGAAAAAGCAAAACTATGGAGACAGTAAAAAAAAAAATCAGTGGTTGTCAGAGAGTGCGTAGGGAGAGAGATGAATAGGCAGAGCACAGAGGAATTCTGGGGTAGTGAAAATCCTCTATATGATACTGCGATGACGCATACATGTCATTATACATTTGTCCAAACCCACAGAATGTAAAACACTGAGTGAACCCTAATATGAACTATGGACTCCGGGTGAGATTATAATGTACCAGTGTAGGCTGATCCTTGGTTTAAAATGTGCTACTCTGGGAGTGATGTTGATCATGCAGGGAAGATAGGCAAGCGGGGGGCATGGGGTCAAGGGGGAATTTCTGTACCTACCTCTCAATTTTATTGTAAACCTAAAACTGCTCTATAAACTAAGATCTTTCAGAAAAGTTGCCATTCTCTAGGATGCTCTGTCTCTCCCATTTACCGACTACAGAGGCTAGAAAGTCTCACTCTTTCAGCCTCCATTTTTAGCATGTTTTCTGAATTAGGCTTGGAGTGTCCATCGAGAAAGAGCCTCAGAGTGGTCCATTCTCCATCCCATCATGAAGCCCGGCATCGCGGTGTGGGAGGGATGGAGGACAGGTTTGCAGGATGAGTGAATGAATAAATGCCTAGTAGACATGGGCTGATTTAAATAAGTGACACGGAGAGGCGTGAAGGGAGCTTCCACTTGGTAAGCTCAGGGAGATGCATGCAGTCTCTTGGAGCATGAAGGCCAGAAGGTAGAAGGCAGTTTGCACACGAACATCTGGATCTTCCTCCCGGGAATCTTCTCCAGGGTGGCCCCTCTGCGGAGCACTGCAGAGAGGGGAGCAGAGGAGGGCACGAGGCAGAGGTGAGGCCTGGAGCGGGGATGTCTGGGCTTGTTCCCAGGCCCAGGAGCTGCGAGCTTCCCACACTGCGCTCCAGGATCCAGATCAAAGCCCCATTCAAGTCCCGAGGCTAAAGTCGCTGCAGGCAAACACACATTCCTTTCAACCTAAAACTGGGGGAGAATTAACGTATGTGTGTCTTGGCAGAGAGAGGCGGGAAAGGAATCTGGGTGGCTCTGCCTTTCTTACGAGAAGGGTGCGTTCTGAACCGGCTGCACGGATGCCCTCCATGAAGTTGAGACCCTTCCCAGCTGGACAGCCCGGGTGTGCTGTGGGCCAGATGTGTGTGCGAGTGTGGAGGGTGCAGGTCAGTTAGACAGACCCTCCCTGCCCCCAGTGCACAGTCCACAGGGAGCTCAGCCCGCAGCCCTCACTTTGCTCAGCCTCGACCACTCTCAGCAACTCCAGGAAGTCTGGGACTTGAGCAACAGAATTCAAGGCATTCAGCAGGGACCAGTTTTGCTAGAAAAAAAGAAAAGAAAAAAATTTAATGTTCTTGCCTCTTCAGTTGTTGCAGTGCTCCAAACAAGGACAGGGACCCTCTACGCCATCTTCCCAAATACGGAGCACGTGTTTGCAAAGGGATGGGAGGTGGGCCTCAACATTTCTACTGCCCACCCCACGGTTCCCCGGGTGGGGATACTGCTTTGCGTCCAGCATCCTGTGCTTTGGGCTTGTGGAAGCTGAGGCCGCCAGGGGAGGGCCAGGTCACCGCTGGCTTAGACCAGAAGGTGTGGAAAGTGTAGGGGCTCACCCGTCAAGGCAAGGGAGAGAGCTCCCTCGTCTGGAAGCTGCAGCTCTGAACCCAGGTGTCTGTCCTGCTCAGGTTCAGCCAGGTTCCAGCAAACGGGAATCACAGAGATGCTTCCTCCCAGTTTGAGGCGAGGAGCCTTCGGTGCAGAGAAGCTACAGGTCCATGCAGAGCACACACGTGGTGCAGCCCCAGCTGCCCGCTGCGTCCCTGCCCCTGAGGGGCTGACACCTGGTGACATGCTGAAGGGCCCCCCTCTCTGGGTGCGGCATCTCCTGCCTCACACTGAGACCCCCAAACCCCTTCTGCACGGGGTCCAGATGTGCCTCTACGGGCTGAGGCTGACACCCCTCAGCCTCAGAAGCACTGAGAAACGACCAGAACAGGGTTCATGCTTTAGGGGGAGAATTAATGTATGTGCAATAAATGATAGATGATACATTAGTAAGTTGTGTGTGGGCACCTCCTCAAGGACTAAAGTCCTAAGGGTCATTCCCCGTTGGCAGAAGCTGGCCTGTGGGGAGAGGTGCTAAGGCCCGTGACCGCTTCCGTTTCCCCTGCCAGGACAGGTTGCTGCTGGGACCTCCCAGAAACTTCTCTGAGGTCCGTCTTTTTTACTTTTATTTAGATTTGCTTGTGTATTTTAAAGTTATCAAGTCAGTGTTGGAAACGCCTGCAGCGGCAAAAGCCCCCAAGCGCTGCCTGAACTTTCTTAGTAAATGATTATGGCCACAGATCTGGATCTTCTATTTAATAGGGGGACCCCGCCAAGCAATCCCTTCTTCAGAGGCAGGGCCCCGGGTGAGCAGACACGTGCCACACTGCCCCCTGCTGGCCGGGGACCGCCAGGTCAGCCCCATGCTGCCCTGTAACTGCTCTGCCTTCTGTTAGCTGGAGAGGAATGCCAGCCTCCATCCCCCGCAGCTAGAGGAAATGTCTTTTACTCTTAAAAGGAGGTTAGATTGTAATCCTAGAGGGCTCTTCCACACGCCCCCAGGCCTTCTGGGGGGCGAGGGAGCTGCCCAGACTGTGAGCAGGGCTGGCAGAAAGGCAGCAACCCCTGCTTTCTATTGTCGACGGAAAAAAATGCACGACCTACGAGCCGAGAATCATGTGTTACTTGGAGGGCTCTCTGAGGACTTCAAGACCAGGAGGCAGCCTCTCACATGGCCCTGAGCGACCGCCCTGAAGAGGTCGGGGGGGGAGCCAGGATATAGAGGAGTTTTGTACCAAAGACCAGGCAGTCGGAACATCAGAGATTACTGTTAATTAAAGAAAACCTGACGTCACCAGTTAAGGAATTCAGTGCTTTTCTATGTATGGGAAGATGCAAGAGTCCCGGCTCACTGAAATCCTTCCTTTGCTGTGCACCTCAGCTCTCTGGGGCCAGGAGTCTGTGCTTTCTCATCCTGAGTCTCCTCCAGGGGCTCGGGGGAGGGCTGCAGTGGCTGAGGGCTAGATGGTGGGCCTCCTGTTTTCCATCCCGAGTTCCCTCAGGGCTCACCATCTGGGCGGCTGTTATGTGATGGCTTGATGGCTGCCACCTCCTCTGCTTACTGGTACGGCAGGCAATAGTTCTCATTCACATCCTCCAGGCATTTCAGACCACCCACCATGCCCTCAGCACTGTGCTGGGCCAGAAGGGGTCCCAGAGCGATCGGAGCCAGCCCGCGTCCTCCAAGAACTTGCCAAGGACTGCACGACCTTCCAGCCACCAAGCGCAGCACGCAGACTTGCTTCTACCGGATGAGGATTAATGAGCGGAGCCCACACTTGTTCCCAACGTCGTCCACCAAAGGTTCTGTGGACCGTGAAGTCCACCTTCCATAAGGTGGAGTCAGTGGTCAGTGAGTGGCAAGAGAGGAAAAGTGGGGATTCTGCTTCTCGGCCGGGTGAAGGCTCCCCACTCCTGCCTCTCCTCCAGCGGCCCCAATCTAGACCCTGTACCCCAAGTATGAGCACCAGATGCCTCTGGGAACTTACACCTTCATCTCCCAGGCTGGGCAAGCTGACATCTTTCTTCTGGGGAAGCCTGGGAGAGGGTCCAAGGTGAGGCCCCCTCCTCCCGCAGTTGGGCAGTCAGGACACCCGAGCCCTAGTCGCAGCTCTGTCTGGTGGGAATGTAGCGCCAGCCACTTCAAAAACAGTTAAAAATTAAAATCTATTATTAAAATTAATTTCATCAGTATGTTTGATTTAACTCCATAGATCCAAAATAGTAACATTTCAATATGTGATGATATAAAATGTTGTGGATGAGACATGGGGCATTCCTTGCTCTGCACCGTTTTTGGAGGCCTGTGTGCATTTTATTTATTTATTTATTTATTTATTTATTTATTTATTTATTTATTAACATCTTTATTGGAGTATAATTGCTTTACAATGGTGTGTTACTTTCTGCTGTATAACAAAGTGAATCAGCTATATGCATATGTATATCCCCATATCTCCTCCCTCTTGCGTCTCCTTCCCACCCTCCCTATCCCACCCCTCTAGGTGGTCACAAAGCACCGAGCTGATCTCCCTGTGCTATGTGGCTGCTTCCCACCAGCTATCTTTTTTACGTTTGGTAGTGTATATCTGTCCATGCCACTCTCTCACTTCGTCCCAGCTTCCCCTTCCCCTTACCTGTGCCCTCAAGTCCACTCTCTAGTAGGCTGTGTGCATTTTACACCAACTCCATCAGACCAGCCGCGTCTCAGGCGGCCCTGAATCCACAGCTCTGGGCCGGGCCGCGTTCTGTCTTCCTGACCTGGGCACAGCTACTCGGCAAGGAGGAACTGGTGAGCAGAAGACAGGGTTCTGGGCAGGAACAGCTATGAAGTTCCCTAGCGCGTATGTATGTCCCTCTCCCCAGATCCCACCTCCCGTGCCATCGCATCAGCTCAACGCGATGCTGAAAAAAGAAATAAATGACTTTGCTTGGTCTGCGAATGTAACTCAGATCTGCCTGGGATTCTGGTGTCCCCTTCTTTCACCAGGAAGACGGTATATCACAGTGCAGGACAGCGTCGAGGCCCACAGTGTGTTCTGGCTCTTTGATGTATTTGAAAGTGTTTGATGAAAGAAAAGAGTCTATGAACAGAAACTCTGCCTGGAGAAATTCTCCAAGTTTTCTACTTCCTCCAGGCCATCCATCTCAGAGCTGGTGACACGCTAATATGAATGTCCCTATAACAGGGAGCTTTAGAGCAACGTATGGTGGCCACCAGCTCCATGAGACCTGACACTTTTTCTCTCAGAGCACCTCCTCCTGTCTTAAGGGGCATTAGGTGCCACGGGACACAGGATGAGTGAGGCTGGACCAGTTCTCCAGACATGCTTCCTGATAACGCTTTATGATCACAGGGGTTCTTTACTGAGCAGGGGGCCTGGGGGTGGCCTTTAGATTTAGAGCCAGAATTCCCAGGTGTCAGGTTCCTAGGGCTGCCAGAATGAGTGACCACAAACTCTGCGACCAACACAGCAGGAGTTTATTCTCGTCACCAATCTGGAGGCCAGAATTCCGAAAGCAGGTTGTGGGCAAGTTGGTTCCTTCTGGAGGATCCGAGGACGAATCTGATCCAGGCCCCTCTTCCAGCTTCCTGCAGGTGGCTGGCAGCCCTTGGCGTTCCTTGGATTATACGCACATCACTCCGGCCTCTGCCCTGTCTTCCCATCACTGTGTGTCTCTGTGTCTGCTCCTCTTGTGACAAGGACAGCAGGCATTGGATTCAGGGCCCATCCGGATAACCCGGCATGATCTCATCTCCAGGTTCTTAACCACTTACATCTGCCAAGACCCTGTTTCCAAATGAGGTCACATTCTGAGGTTCTGGATGGACATAAATTCTGGGGGGACAACATTCAACCCACTACACCAGTGAATTCCTACATTGGAGAAAAACAAAAGAGGAGGGGCTGGACTGCCCCACTTTCGTACAGTTTGCTGTTTACACAGCCTTATTCTAGCCTGTTTCCTCCAGCCATGGAGAACGAAAGTGCTTGCCCAGGCCTCACCAGCCCGGCCTGACCCATGGTCCCTCCACATGGATGGAACCCCGTGGACACCCACGATGAGCTGGGTCTGCCACCTGGTCTGGTGAACCGATGTCTGAATGGGTCTGCTGAGGGATTTTTATTAATATCTCCAAGTTCAAGTTCCACAGGACGATGAGACAAGTATTGACAAAGCAGAGTGTGAAGAGCCAAGTATGAATGGAAGGGCCAGTGTGCTTTTATTAGCTTTTCTCCTCGCTTGTGGCAGCTGTCAGAGGTTGGTTGCATCCATCACAACTTTCTATGATGCAAGTGTTGGCTCAATCCAGCTTTAACTCCAGATCCCTTGGCTTTCACTCCTGGAAAGTCTGGGGATGGGTGTCATCGAGGGTCTGCTTGCCTTCTGTGTCTCGGCTCAACCCTAAGGGATTTCCCTCACGGTGACAGAAAGGCTGCAGTGGTTCCAAGCATCACATCTTTATACTGTATCATCCAGGAGAAAAGCAGGCTGGTTTCCCAAATGCCTCTTAGAAGAGCCAAGAACCTTGTGTTCCCTCTACCCCTGTGAGGGCAGATGTCCCCCATGCCTCAATGGCAGCAGGCAGGCTGCAGGTTCATTTCTGAACCCATCTCACACAGATGACCATAGGCCAAGGTTACTCTGATCCCTGGGCTAAGAGGATGGACTCACCCAGTTGGGTTCAAACAGTGGAGGCCTTCCCTGCAGCTTGGGTAGGTTCACCCAAATGCTCAGAAATGCAGGAAATGATTTACACATGAGGATGTTCATTTGCAATTCTTTTAAATTGCAAACAATTGGAAATAATGAAATGAAATGGCTTAGCTATTTGATGGTATATTATATAACCATTTCAAGGAACAAATAATAATACAGGAAAATAGTCATATTTTAAAGGAAAAGTACACAGTATGATCAACTTGATACCTACACACATGGGGCAAAAAACTGGAAGGACATCCACCAAAAAGTGTGCTGTCTCTGAGATCTAGGCTTGTTATTTTCGTCTTTATGATTTTTATATTTTCCATATTTATTCAATAGGCATGTATTTTGTATATGTCTGTAAGTATTAGTTTGCTAGGTTTGCTGCAACGAAGTACCACAAACTGAGTGGCTTCAACAACAGAAGTTTATTCTCTCACAGTTCTTTCTGGAGGCCAGAAGTCTGAGATGGAGTTGTCGGCAGGGTTGGTTCTTTATGAGGCTCTGAGGGGGGATCCATCCCAGGTTCTCCCCCAGTTTCTGGGGGTTTGTTAACAATCTTTGTCACTCCTAGGCTTGTAGAAGCATCACCTTGATCACTGCCTTCATCTTCACGTGGCAACTCCCTGTGTCCTCTGTCCAAATTTCCCCTTTCTAGAAGGACACCAGGCATACTGGATTAGGGGCCACCTACTCCAGTGTGACCTCATCTTAACTAATGACATCTGCAATGACCCTATTTCCAAATAAAGTCACATGGTGAGGTGCTGGGGGTAGGGCTGGAATACATGAATTTTGAGGGGACACAATTCAGTCATAACTATATGCATATATATGTTTATACACACACACATAGGCACACACACAATTTTCTTAAAAGAGAATAAAGGAAAAGAAAAAAAGCCAACATTTCTAAGCTTTGAGAGCAGAGTGGTGACCGTGGTGAGAACCTCTAGCTGAGAGTGGCTGGCTGGTGAGGAGGTCATGTGATCGGGGACCCAGGGGCGGAAGCCAGCAGCTCCCGTGAGGGCTGGAAGCACAGGCGTATCTCCCAGTGTCCCCTTGAAGCAGCTAAGGGGGCACCATCCTCACTCAATCCCCCTCGAGTCTAAGCGGCTTGGGGGACTTTGGATTCTTCACGGATGTTTGCAATCCCTGCGCTGCTGACGTCATACTTAGGACAGAGATTTTATCAAGCTTTTCTCAGCTAACAAGCCGGAGCAGGTAGCTTAGAGCAGCTGGGTGGTGACGTGAGATTCTCGAGACGCTGTGTTGTGACAGAGTCGAAAACTGG
Source organism: Balaenoptera acutorostrata (assembly GCF_949987535.1). Taxonomy (NCBI): domain Eukaryota; kingdom Metazoa; phylum Chordata; class Mammalia; order Artiodactyla; family Balaenopteridae; genus Balaenoptera; species Balaenoptera acutorostrata. Next base: position 147,866,628 of record NC_080067.1, on the reverse strand, counting down.
CTGTAGGGGGCGGATCCCCAGCCTGCGCCCCAGAGGACCAGCGTGGAGGGGTACCCACCCAGGGCCCACTGGCTCCCCCCCACCTCCCCTTCCTGTATCTCCCCCATGCCTGTCCCCAGACAGCGATTCTGACCCACTCACCCCACTACTTGCCCTTTTGATTCAGTCTTTGGTGCTAGCCCGCTTTCCTCCGGCCTCTGTGCCAGAACCTGGATGAATAGATGAGTTTCATTATTACAGTCTAATCCCCATCACTAAGTACCGCACAGGAACTCTGGGACCAAGGAAAAGACGCTGCCTCAGGGCCAAAAAATGGGAAAACACATGGACAGTGGAAGTGAATTAACCCCTCGCCCTTGTTGAATCATCTCTCTGCTCCCCTGACCTTCATGGTGTCCCTGTGGGAACCAGCCCCCGTGCTAATCAGGGGCTCCACGAGCATGACCGCAGTCCCTGCTAGCAGGGAAGCCGCCGTCCAGCAGAGGACACCCATGCATGGACGATGATTAACCCAACAGTGTGGGAAATGCCAGTGTGAGGGCTTCTTCCACAACACGGGGGCTTCCTGGAAGCCTTCCTGGAGGAGGAGACATATGAATGGAGGTTTCCAGGCTGTGAGAGCAGGCTAAAGCGGGCGGGCGGGAATGGATTGGCAGGTGGCGTTGATCTGAGTGGACAAGGCTTCTCCTGAAGGAGTAGCAGGAGGTGGGGTGATAGGGGGTCTGGGCCAGGCTGCTTAGGACCACGGTCAAGTCCATAGTCAGGGCTGGGTGGGGAGGAGTGCGGAGTAAGGCAACAGCCTAGGGTCAGACAAGCAAGGCCTGGCTGGGAGGGAGTTAAGGGACCCGACTCTGGCCTGACCTCATCTCACCTTGGTTACTTCTGTAAAGACCCTATTTCCAAATAAGGTGACACCCACAGGTACTGGGGGGTAGGACTTGGATATCGCTTTCTGGGGGGACAAGGTTAGAAAGAAGCCCGCACACAGCGAGGCAAGCACAGCATCAGCTTCACCCCCTCAGGACCTCTGGAGCCACGGGCAAAAGCAAGAGAGGTTCCCCAGGGAACGGGGAGGGATGAGAACCCAGCCACCGCTCCGGGGGAAGAGTTGTGAAACCTCAAGAATGCAGAGCCCCAAACTTCCTTAACTTGAGACAGTGAGAAAAATCCCGAATCAAAAGCATCCGAAGAACAATGCCCCGAGCTAGTGGTGTCTTCTCCTGGTATCTCGTGTCAGGCTTGAACACGTCTAGTATCTCAGCCGCCGCCAGCACGGCGTGTGCCCGGGGCTTCCAGCATCCTTGGGCTCCTCCCTGAAGCCACCAGGCCACAGTTCCAGGCTCTGTGCCTAGGTCATCCACAGCCCGGGAGACCTGGCCTGGGGCTGGCCTCGCCCACAGCACAGCAGCTTTTGTGTAGCGCCTCCTCAGCGCTCAGGGCCTGGCCCGCCAGCCTCTGTCCTCCCGTCCTGGCTGGACAGCCTGGCCTGCCCACTGTCTGGCTCCACGCTGGGCAAGGGCATCGGGACCGCGTGGGTTAGAATCCCGGCTCGGGGGAGGGGCGCTGGTAAGCCGGGGCAGCGGGAGGCCACACCACCAGCCTCGTCCCAGGTTTCAGCCCCGCTGCGCCTCTGCAGCCTCAAGAATTTAGGGAAGGTCCTGTGTTGGCTCAGTTGTCCCATCTGTAAAGTGGGCCACTAGGAACACCCTCCTGGGGCTGTGGTGGTTAAATGACACAGCGTACTAGCCCGGAGCCTGGCTCTCAACTAATGATGCTGTAACTTTCATTATTCTTGGCCTCGCTTTCCTCGTTTGCATATAGAATGGAAGAGCCTCCCAATCCCTTCCAGGGGCCTGTCGCTACCTGCTTCCCCACCAGGGCAGCGGTGAGTGTCTGCTCTGGCCGGCAGGCGCCGCTTCTCTCCTTGTGAGAAGGTAAACGGAGGCATCATGAACATTTTCAGAGTTTATCTGAGCAAAAGTTGATTGGAATGGGGCAGCGCCAAAACCAGCAGTGGCGAGGAGCCCTTGCAGACAGAGGCGGAGACATCGAAAGCGGGCCGTTCCTGATGGGTGTAGCTGAAGGCCTAGGTGGCTGTTAGGACTGGTTGTCCTTCGGGTTTGATTTCAGAACCGGGAGGCGTTTGCAGGCTTAGATCTTGGTTTGCTTACGCAGCCATCGAGCCATATCTGTTTAACAGCCTCCGTGTTGGATTCATTTAACACCTGCTATGCAGGACACTCCAGTCCCCAAGGTGGCCCTGGCCCTTCCACCCTGTGAGGGCCACCCGGTCCCTCTAGGACAAGCGCCTGGCCCAGGCTGCCCTCGTAGGCTGTGACCCGGGCAGTCGCACAAAGCCCCCTCCCTGTCCCCCACCACCCAGCAAGGCGACTTCTGCACACACCACCCTCTTCACCCGGCCGCTGTCCTAGGAAGGACACGGTGACATCTCCATCCAGGAGTGCTCTGTCCCCCCAGCCCCCTGGGGCTTGTCCTGGGGTTGGGGAGGTGGCAAGAGGAGGTGTCCGGTGCTGCCCAAAGGGCAGGGTGGCTTGAGGCTTACGTGGACACACCCGCCCCAAGCCTGTGCGCCTCTGCCGCCCAACCGGAGGGACTGGCTTCACGCCCCCCCCAACCCAGTCGGCACGTGCTCTCGGGGTGCAGACGGCCCTTTGCAAGGGCTCCGTCTCCTGATCTCATCCCACCTCCCGCGCCCTTCCCTGCTGATCTTGCTTTGTTCAGATGCCTCTGCCCGATGCTCGTCTCTGGGGGGGTGTGCTTGTGTGTGTGCAGGTGCAGGCCCCCTGCAGTGAGGCCTGTCTGAGGGTCCGGGGTGGTCCCGGCTCACAGGCTCATTGCGTGTCCGTCAGGGACCAGGCAGGCACCGTGCGATGGGCAGTGTCCGCAAGGACCAGCGTTGGCTTCCTGGGGCTGCTGTAACAAAGTACCACAGTCTGGGGGCTGAAACAGCAGAAACCTATTCTCTCTCAGTCTGGCGGCCAGAAGTCTGCACTCGAGGTGTCAGCAGGGCCGTGCTCTCTCTGAAGGCTCCAGGGGAGGATCCTGCCTTGCCTCTCCCAGGTTCTGGTGGCTGCCGGCAGCCCTTGGCTTGTGGCTGCGTCACTCCAGTCTTTACCTCTGTCTTCACACGGTCTTCTCCTCGTGCATCTGTGCGTCTCCAGTTTCTCACAAGGACACCAGTCGCTGCATCAGGGCCCACCCTAATCCAGCCTGACCTCATCTGAACTTGACTACATCTACAAAGGCCTTATTTCCAAATCAGGTCACTTTCAAGGGTGCTGGGGGGTAGGATTTCAGTGTATCTTTTGGGGGGCACACGTCACCCCACATCAGGACCTATGAGGGAAGGGCTCTGCTCCTTTTTAATCACGGCACGTGCTCCCATCTGTTTACCCCCCTCCCCTCCTCCATCACCCCGCCACTGACCCCTCTCCTCCTGGTCCGCTCCTCCCCCCAGGCTGTCCTCAGTGACTTTTTCACACCCCAGGCTCAGCTCTTCCTAACCTCCCACCCACTCCTGCCACTCAGCCGGGGGTCACACCCTCGTCCCGCACTACTCAGCTGGCTTCACCCCCGCAAGCTGGACCTTGGCCCATTCCGCCTGCTTCCTCCCCCCTCCCCTTTTCTGTCTCTCCATCCTGCCTGTGGGAGCCTGGAAGGCGAGGCGGCTGCAGCTGATTCCAAGGACAGTGCCTAGGGCGGTGTTTTAACACTGGGTTGTCGATGACACATCGCTTTGCTGGCTCCGTAAAGGGAGATGCAGAGTGGGCTGTGCGCGTGGACCATCCCTGCAGGGCGGCCTTGTGAAGCCCCTCACAACGGAATGCAAGCAGGCCACGCACCCTGCTTGCATCCCACCCACCGTTCCATCCCTCCCGTCCGTCCGGTTCCTCTAAGTACCCCCATGTGTCCCCCACAGTATACCCAAAGGGACGGTCCATCCACCCCTCCCGGCGTAACCCCCACTGTCTCCCAGGGCCCGTGCGATGGAACTCGCCGTGCTCAGTGTCAGGTCCGGGCCTGAGGTCCTGCAGCACTGTCCCTGCTGTTCTATTCCTACACTGCCCTCAGCTACGGGCATCGATTTCAGCTGCTCTTGCTGCCAGAGAGAATTTTACTGACTCTTGTTCTTAATATAAAAGTCATATGAGTTTATGGTAAATTTTTTTGAAAATTTCAAGAAAAAAGAAAAGCTTTAAACCACCTGTAATCTCACCATCCAGAGAAAATCACCTGTAACAAATTGGTGTCTTTCCAGTGTTTTCTGTAGGTAAGTGCTGTCGTCTGAATGTGTGTGTTCCCTCAAAATTCAAATCTTGGGACTTCCCTGGTGGTCCAGTGGATTCTTGCAATGCAGGGGACGCTGGTTTGATCCCCGGTCACGGGACTAAGATCCCACCTGCCGCGGGGCAACTAAGCCCGCATACTGCAATGACAGAGCCCACGCTCTCTGGAGCTCGCGGGCCACAACTAGAGAGAAGCCCGTGCACCGCAACAAAGAGCCCGCGAGGCAGAAGGAAAGATCCCCCGTGCTGCAACTAAGACCTGATGCAGCCAATAAGTAAATAAATAAACAAATATTTTTAAAAATTCAAATCTGGAGATCCTAATGCCCCACGTGATGTTAAGAGGTGGGGTCTTTGGGAGGTGATTAGGACCCCCGGGTGGAGCCCTCATGAATGTCTCCCTTATGAAAGAAACCCCAGAGAGCAGCTTTTCCTTTCCCCATGTGAGGACGCAGTGAGAAGTGTGAGGCCCGGAAGAGGACCCCCACTGACCATGCTGCACCCTCCAGGACTGGGAGAAATGAATTGCTTGTTTATCAGCTCAGCCTGCAGCATTTGTTACAGCAGCCCGAACGGACTGAGAGAGTTAACGTGCACTGTGCCAAAGAGTGAGATAAACTGTAGGCCTTGGGGTCCTGCTTCGTTCGCTTGCTAGCACAGCATGAACAGCCCTGCGCCATGCCATGGCCTCTACCGCGATGTTTGCAGTCTCAGCGCAAGGGGGCTGAGGGGCCACCATGGGGGGCACGCGAAGGGCTGGTGCTCCGGCTCCCCCGCCCTGCTGCAAGCAGAACAGCTTCAGGCTTTTGGTCTGGAGGCCACTGTGCAATATTTAAAAATTTTCAATAAAGCTTCTCAGTGCTAGAATATCAGGAGACCCCTGCTTTAGGTACGCCTCCCAGGCACTCTACGCTGTGAATGCAGCATGAATTACCTAGCGGTCCTCTACGGGAACACATCTTGACCGCCTCTGTTTGCCAATACGCATGGCCCTGTGCGCTTTGTAAGCAGCTCCCCGTGCATCTCACTGTGAAGGAGGCCACCCTTCGTGTCAGCGAAGTGCCCGTGCTGGACGCAGGGTTCGAAGCGTGCTGGTGGCCACGGTAGGATGGGTTCCTGCACCGGAAGCCCAACAGTCAAGGGCACGTGACCTTAAGCCTTTGGATGCTGAGCCCCAGCCCCTGAGGTCATCTTAGGGTCACAAGTAGAATGAAAAAAGAGGGAGAGAGAGGTAAGGGGAGAAGAAAGCCAGGGAAAGGTAAAACAGAACGGAAGAGAAATTGATCTGGGCTTGAAGGCAGAGGTGAAGGTGATAAGAGGTGAGGGGGCAGGCGGAAGAGGCTCTCGAGGTGAAAGGGGCTGAGACGCTCGTCACATGAAGCACTTGCCGTGTGCTGGGCGTCGTTTAAGAGCGTCACAGAACAGCTCCTTGAGGTTTCACCACAGCCCTGCCAGTAGATGTCGTCACCTCCATTTTGTGTGCTGGGAGAGGGAGGCACAGAGAGGTTGAGTGACTTGCTCAAGGTCACACAGCCAGTAGTGATGGAGCTGGGACTCGAACCCAGGGAGTCATCCTCTCGACCCCTCAGCTTGGCATGGGGGTGGGGATGGGAGGTTTGGTGAGTGCTTGACCCTCCCCTCCCTTGTGGGAGGGACAGAGGGGCTGGGACCGCCTTGGGGTGGAGTCGGGCTGGCGAGAGGTATAACCCCACCATCACGTGGTCAAACCAGACATCTCAGAGGGGCAATTTATGGGACTGAGGCTTTATCTTAATTTTAAAACAAACGTGGACAGTCTGTGTAACAGAATGACAATATTTCATGGCCTTTAAAGATAAAACATAAGTCTCTGAAGACACTTTGAACTTTGAGGAGGCAACTCAGGGCCAAAGATGCCCGGGAGGGGCCCCGAGCTTTCCCTGCGTTAGGCGCGCGCAGTTCAGTGGAGAAGTTTGAGAAGCACTGACTTGAGTTAACTCTCTTCATTTTAAAGCTGCAGGAACTCGCCCCGGAAATCCAGGGAATTTCCCAAGACACCTTCATGAGTGACTAGTGGCTGAGCTGGGGTAGAAACCAGGATGTTTTTTTCTTCTGCATTCAGCTATTTGGTGCAATCTTCTGAGGGCTTGGCCGACTTCAGACCAGCTAACAGAGATGCCAGGCCCATGACCGGGCGGCCAGCGCGTGACCAATCCGGGCATAGCCAGTGGGGAGACCACACCCCGTCTTGCTTGGCTGCCCGGCCTGCACATGTCCCGAGGAGGGTCGTCTTCTCCTATTTGACAAAAGTATTCACAGGACTCTGGGTGGAGCCGGGGGAAGGTAACCGGGGCCTTTCACAGGGGTGACCTCTGTGCAGCCAAGCGTTTCACTTAATGAGGAAGAGTTTCATAAAAACTCTCCCCTTGTGGGGCGGACAGAATAGGTCACCCCAGAGCTGCCCTGTTGACTTAGGGATCAAATTTAGCTGAAGGCACTTGAAAAACAGACAGTGCAAGGAAGGTGCTCTGGACCCCCTTTTCCTCCTGAAGGTGAGAGATAAAAGTCCCCTTTGAGGGGCCTTCCCTGGCGGTCCAGTGGTTAGGACTCCACGCTTCCACTGCACGGGGCACGGGTTTGATCCCTGGTCAGAGAACTGAGATCCCACGTGCCGTGAGGCCAAAAAACAATAACAACAACAACAACAAAAAGTCCCCTTTGAGGGTTGCCCTCCCGGTACCAGGAGGACAGGAAGTTCTGTACAAACGGACCTCGTTAGAATAGCGCCTCCCTTCCCCTTGCCTCACCGTGAACTTAGTCACTTTTCCACAATAGCCTCTCTGTTCAACCCGGTATAAACGCATGTAGGTTTTGCCCCTTCTTGGGGTCCTCATTGTCTTATGAAGGCTCCTGTGTCTTACATGGAATAAACTTACATGGAATAAATGTGTCTGCTTTTCTCCTGTTAATACGTCTTATGTCATTCAATTCTCAGGCCAGCTGGAGATGGAGAGATAGAGTTTGACTTCTTGCAACTGCCTGGCACTGGGCACTGACAGACAGATGGACACTGGCCAGGGTGCAGGAGCAGGGCCCCAGAGACCCCCATGATCCAGGACTTTCCTCGTTAGGGAGGTCCCCACAGGGAGCACTTGGGGGGGCCTTTGTGCAGCGGCCACCTATGGCTGGTCCTGGAGCATTTCAGGGACAAGAGGCCCAGCCCTACCATCTGTCCAGCGGTCCACTATCTCTGTTCTCAGCTCCGTCTGTCTATGAGGTCGTCTCTCCCCCTCAAGCAGGCCATGGGCCTCACAGTTCTCTGTGGCCCCGTCACCCCTTCCACAGACCCTGGGGGATTTACCATCTCTGGAGAGTGGGACCAGCTCTTGTGCTTTGCAGGTGGCAGTTATTAATAAACCTGGGCTGAGTTGAAGAAACACGTTTCCGACAGTGGCATATACACTCTGCAGGCACAGAGAGGGCACGGCTCTGTACGAGTTAGCTATCGCTGCCTAACAAATAAACCCGGGGTGTAGTGGCTGAGAACGACATTTATCATCTCAGTCTCCGTGGGGCGGGGATTCAGGCATGGCTGGGCTGACTCTTCGTCGGGGCCTCTCCCAAGCTTGCAGTCAAGGTGTCCGTGTGGGGGCCCAGGCATCTGAAGCTCCACTGGGGTGGATCCGCCTGCATGCGGCGCTCCTCAGCAGGATTCGGTGCCTGGCAGGCTGGCTGTCAGCCAGGGGCTCCGGGCCTCGCTGGCTGTTGGCCAGAGGCTGCCCTAGTTCCTTGCCATGTGGACCAGAGCCTAACACAACTGCTGCTTCATTGGAGTGTGCAAGCTGGGAGCACAGCAGAGAGAAGCCCTGCAGGACGGAAGTCGGTCTTGAGACCTCAACACGGAAGTGACGTCCTGTCATTCCTGCTGTTTTCTATTCTTTAGAAGGTAGTCACTGGGGTGGGGTCACACAGGACATGAACGGCAAGAGGCAGAATCATGGTTGGGGGCTGTCTTGGAGCCTGACCAGCCCCAGCACTGTGCATCAGGGTGGACCGGCTGGAAGCAGCAGCACTGACCAACACTCACCAATTTTGTGCTGGCCTGTGCTCAGCACCTGACGTCAATTACCTCCAACTTTGGGATGTCCTGCCCTGTGTCCTGTGTCACTGAGCCCTGATAACACAGACATTTGGAGAAGGTGAGCGGCTTTCCCCCGTTGATGAATGAGGGACAAAGCCTGGTGCTGACCCAGATCATCTGGCTACACCGGCTCAATCTTCCTGCTGGCCGTGATCTTGGTCTTTCTCGAAGCTGAGGGGTTTACTCTAAGGAGGCAGCACTGGCCACAGTTGTGAAGGAGGAAAAGGACTGGGCCTGATGACTTGGGTGAAGAACGTTCTCACTGGGGAAATGCCAAGTGCCAAGGTTAAGTTGCCTTGACCTGTGGGTATTTGGAGCTGAGGCAGAGGTATGTCCTTGGGCTACTGGCTCTGTTCATACCTTCTGGAAACCTGTCAGGGCTGACTCTTGGCAAAGTGACCCGCAGCCTGGGTTTGCAGCTGACTGAACACCAAAGAATAAGCCAGCTGCCATGACAACACTCCAGCGGTCCCCTCGACGTGGGGCCTTTCAGAGGTGTCGCCGTGACACCCGCCTCTCACTGGGCCACAAATGCAAGACAAACAGTTGTACAGGGACAGGGAGAAAGGCCTCGGCCTCAGCACGGCCCGTCCTGCAGGGGCCTGGCCCTCAGCGGGGCCAGAGCTTCCTTGCTGTAGCCTTATTTCTTCCAGGAACTGACGCTTCTGTGAAGGCCAGACCCGCCCACGGGCCAGATCAAGGTGTCCTTTCCTCATCTGTGGGCCTGTCTTTCTGGCTGGGGGTCTGCATGCTGCAGATGAAAGAGGAGCCCCTTAGAAGTCAGATTTCTTTCTGTTTTCCTTACTCTGGTTTAACAAGCAGGAGCAAAGAGAGAGTGCTTGGGGCCAGAAAGCCATGAGGGTGCCCTTGAAGGAGGTCACTTTGTTGGGAATTTTCTCCTGGACTCTACATCTTGTGGGTCTCCCTGTACGTAGAGCTGAAATGTCCTGAGTCAGAGCCTGTAAGACGTGAGGGTGGATGAGCTTCCTGGGGCTGCTGTTAAGAAAACACCTCACTCAATACTCTGTAATGAGCTACATGGGAATAGAATCTAAAAAAAGAGTGGATAGATGTATATGTATAACCGATTCACTGTGCTGTACAGCAGAAACTAACACAACATTGTAAATCAACTACACTCCAATAAAAATTAATTAAAAAAAATAAACATTAGGTTCCGCTTCAATATTTTTTTTAAAAAAAAGAAACTGAGGGGGCTTCCCTGGTGGCGCAGTGGTTGAGAGTCTGCCTGCCAATGCAGGGGACACGGGTTCGAACCCTGGTCTGGGAGGATCCCACATGCCGCGGAGCAACTGGACCCGTGAGCCATAATTACTGAGCCTGCGCGTCTGGAGCCTGTGCTCCGCAACAAGAGAGGCCGCGATAGTGAGAGGCCCGCGCACTGCGATGAAGAGTGGCGCCCACTTGCCGCAACTAGAGAAAGTCCTCACACAGAAACGAAGACCCAATGCAGCCAAAAATAAATAAATAAATTAAAAAAAAAAAAAGAAAGAAAGAAACTGAGGTGTTTTAAAACAACAGAAATGTGTTCTCTCACAGTTCTGGAAGCCAGAAGTCCAAAATCGCTATCACTGGGCTGGCAAGGCGTGCCAAGGTGCCAGCAAGGCTGTGGTCCCTCCGGAGGCTCTAGGGGAGAAGCTGTTCCTTGTCTCCTGCAGCTGCTGTAGGCTGCCCGGTATCCTTGGTTTGTGGCCCCATCACTTGAATCTCCATTCGTGTGGTCACATGGCCTCCTCCTCTTCCGCGTGTGTGTGTGAAATCTCCCTCTGCCTTCCTTTTGTAAGGCCACCTGTGATGACATTTAGGGCCCGTGTGGATAATCCAGGATCATCTCCTCATCTCAAGAGCTTTAACTAAATCATATCTGCAATGTCCTTTTTTGCTGTATAAGGTCAGGGTCACAGGTTCCAGGAATTAGGAAGGACGTGGGTGTCTTTGGGGGACAATCATTCAGCCTTTCACAGATGGTGGCCGCCAGGCAGAGAGGTGCCCTTGGTCGTGTAGTCAGGCTCTGGGTGCCTGTGACCTCTGTGTCGGGCTCCAGGTGGGCCCAGGGATGCCTGCAAGGGAGCAGGTGTAGACCGGCGAAGTGAGCCACGGATGACCTTGGTACACTGGAGAACACCTCGGGCTGAGGGCCCTCTCTCCACCTCCTCCCCTCCTGCTGTCACACTCTGGAGGGCCCAGGGCTCCCTCCTGGGACAGAGCCCGAGGTGTGCTCCACGCTCTGGCGGCCACACATGGCGACCGGAGGTCATCGCCCTGACCCCGAGCCTCGGTTTGAGTCTGAATCCTATCAGGAGTGGGACTTCAGGGACTTTGCATCTCGTGGCTGGATCCTGTCCCCTGGGGCTCTGGTTCTCACAGCAGCCCGTGAATGCAGGTCAGCGGGGGCCTGAGAAGGAGGTGGCGGGGCGGGGCCTGCTCTGAGGGCTCACAGGCCATCAGGCTGGCCATCCTGGCCGAGGTCACTCCCTCCATGTTATGGCTCGATCTGTCACTATCGACTCCAGGGGACTCTCCCAGGGACCCACAGGGGTCAGGACCCGAGGTCCAGCCACGCTGAGCCCTCTTGCTTCACAGCCTGCCCTGGTGACGGGATAGAGAGGGCAGTGACGTCACTGGCTGCTGACGCAGGCCCACTGCTGCTGGTGGGACAGCACGTGGGGCTCAGGAACCCCCAGGTGGTGGTTTGGAGGAAGGATGCTGAGAGAGCTCCGCCCCCCAGTGGGGTTCCTGGAGGCAGTGCTCTGAGGGGTCCACTCCCAGCCCGTGAGCTTCTCTCCCCTCTGTCCCCACTGAGACCCGGGAGCCCAGGGTCCTACAGCCACAGGAAGCTGTCCCCCAAGCTCCCTGCTTTACCACCCCTTTACCAGTGTTCTGGGGCTGCTGTGACCAAGCGCCACAAACGGTGACTTTAAACAACGGGCGTTTATTGCCTCACGGTTCTAGAGGCCAGAATCCAAGATCAAGGTGTAGGTCCTGCTCTCCCTGTAACCAGTCAGGGAGGGTCCTCCCAGGCCTCTTCCAGCGTCTGGGGGCCGCTGGCAGTCCTTGGTGACCTCGGCTTGTAGATGCTTCACTACAGTCTCTGCCTCTATGTTCCCAAGGCCTTCTCCCTCTGCATCTGTCCACGTTTCTTGCTTCTTTAAGGACACTTGTTATAGGCTTGCCCCAATCCAACATGACCTCATCTAAACTTTGTGACATCTGCAAAGACCCTACTTCCAGACAAGGTCACGCCCACGAGTACCAGGAGTTAGGACTGCAACATCTCTTTTGGGGGACGTGATTCACCCCATAACCACCCGCATGGGTGAGGCCTCAGGCAGCGCCCCACCTGGCTGATGGCGCTTTGTGAGGGGGTCTCCTGTTCGTTCTTCATCGGTTTGGGGGGTAGGTTATTGTGGCCACAGCTGCCTGTCATCAGCTCCAACAGGTGTGTGGACAGATCTGCCATATCAGTAAACAAAGGACGTTGTGGCCATCAGGCCGTCAGCCACTGCAGCCATCCCTGACTGTGCGTCCTGAGGGGGCTCAGGATGGAGAAAAGCAGGATACTGGCCCCAGATCATTAAGGTGCATATCAAAGGAATGATTTCCATGAGCCCAGACTCCTGCATCTTCCCATACACAGAAAAACCCTAAATTCATTAACTTGAGATGTCTGGTTTTTCTTCAATTAACAGTAATCTTTTGATGTTCCAACTATCTGGTTTTTGTTGCAAAAACTCCTGTATAACAACATATATGTGTGTATATATATATCACTTTGCTGTACACCTGTACACCTGAAAGTAACACAACATTGTAAATTAACTATGCTTTAATTTTTTTAAAAAGTTTTAAAAAAAGGTTAAAAAAAACCCGCTCCTATATACCCTGGCTCCTCCCTGACCTCTTTGGAGCAGTTTCTCAGGGCTATCTAAGAGGCTGCCTCCCGGGCTTGAGTCCTCAGAAAGTCCACCAAATAAAACGTAATTCTTAACTTTCAGGTTCTGTATTTTTTTTCAGTCAAGAGGCGGCATGATGGAAATGTCAGGATTTTACCCAGAAGGGAATCAAGACTCCAGTGGAGAAAACAAGGAAACCAGACAAACTACTGCAGGGATCCCAGTGTATACTTGGGGTTTTGGTCATCTGACCAAAAGGGTCAAAGTTTACACCCTGCAAACATATTAGAATATCACAGAAATGATCAGAAACAACACCAGCCTGAAATTTGAGGAGAGCCGACGTGAACTGCTCCCAAGTTCAAACCTTTTTCAATGGGGCTTTGCAGCATTGGCGAGACGTCCCTCCACTGTCATCTAAATCCAAATTCTGATTTGTTATTTTTCAGGGTCCTCCCTACTCCAATACAGCAGATTATTTTAAATAGCAAAGCATTATGTAAACAGCATCATGGATTGCAAACAGGAGGCTGATGGCCACCATAGCAATTAATTCTGCTAATAGGTCTACGTCACAAACGAGACGTATGAGAAAAAAGCAGGAAACAAGGTTATACCAACAGTATAGCCACATCTTTATAACAAGAAGAAGCAAACTCTTCTCCACCCCTAACAACATACACACGCAATACAGAAAACGGATTTTTAAAAAATGCACCAAAATCTCAACAGTGGTTCCCACCATAGGGAGTGTGGAGGTGGGGTCAGTTCTTTCCCTCCCTTTTTATAGGAACTCTGAGTGGCAGGGTTGAAGAAATCCTTGAGGTTTGTCCCGAGCTCTGGGCAAGCATGACTCTTGCCCTCCGTTGAGGCTGTCGACTGAAAAAAAGCACACAACCTAAAAGTTGAGAATTATGTTTTATTTGGCGGACATACTGAGAACTTCAAGCCAGGGACACAGCCTCTCAGATGCTCCGAGCGACTGATCTGAAGAGGTCAAGAAGGAGCCAGGATGTATAGGAGTGTTTGCAACAAAAACCAGGTACTTGGACCATCAAAAGATTACTGTTAATTAAAGAAAACCAGACACCTCAAGTTAATGATCTTAGTGCTTTTCTCTGTATGGGAAGATGCAAGAGTCGGGGCTCATGGAAATCATTCCTTTGATATGCACCTTAACAATCTAGGGCCAGTATCCTGCTTTTCTCCATCCTGAATCCCCTCAGGATGCACAGTCTCCGGTGGCTGCAATGGCTGCTGGCTTGATGGCCACAGCATCCTTTGTTTACTGAAATGGCAGGCGACATACCTCGTCCACAAGTCCAGAACCATGAGTTATGTGAAAGCGCCTGACGTCTCCTCTGTGTGAACAAGCGGGTGGCTTGTTGTTGTTTTTTTTTTTCTTGTGCCAATTTACTATGGGAGGACAGCAGCCAAAGGGCATACCTTAAAGTTTCCAAGATACCCGAGTCTCAGGGTAAGCAAAGCTTATCTAGGATTATTTACCTGGTGATAGAAACGGCTCTTTGAAAAGTCTTTCTACCATTGTGTCAACAGTACTGAGTTAAAATGTAAATTATTAACACATTCTTATACAAAAAGACACAGAAAGCCCATTAATGGTATATCATAGTTACCTACACGATATTATTTTCCAGTTGCTTAATATACTTAGAAAGCATAAAGGCTGTAACTGTCAAGGGAGGGAGACCAGCAAAGATCGCATTTGCTGTGCAGCTTTGCAGATTAGAAAGTAAATGGAATGGCTCATATTTCAAAGAGTTTTCTCAGCACCTATTGTCCTCTTGCCCAAGGAATCTTGTAGGTTTAGGAAGAAAGATTCTTTCTGAGAATTGAAAAATCTCGTATGGGCCAGACCCCATCCCAAAACCAGGCTAGAAGTCCCTTTTCTGCCCCTTGGTGACTTTATAGAACTCGTTTATCTTTAAGGCTGGTTGTCGCCTCCCCAGTGCGTGTGCTAATAATCAACCAGAGTTAAGTGTCACAGGAGCGGAACAGAATAGTCCAAGGACGTCATTGCCCCTCTCCAGTTGCTAGGCAACGCCTCCTTCGCGGAGATGGACAAAACAGGTTGGGGGAGATACCAGAAAAGAAGCCTTCTTATTCCAGGTCAGCCCCACTGCCCCCTGGAAGGGGACAAGACAGGGGAGCCTCTCTCGGGGCCACCCACTCAAGAGGCATCGTTGTCCCCTCTTCCCCTGGGTCCTCAGTTCAATGGAAGAGAACTTGAAGCCCCTGGGTGCGGCTGGTGTGTGTTACCAAGTGTAATCCCGGGGGGAATTCTTCCATGCCCGCCCGTCTCATCCTCTGCCATCACCTGGTTACTGCCAGGACGGCCCGAGTGGGCGGTGACGGGCTCCATCAGTTTACTGGATTCCAACTGAGAAGTGTCGCTCAACCATGGGGAGGTTCGCGATCTCCCAGTTCACTGACTGCAGGTTGCAGACATTTGCAGGGGCTGTCAGCCAGGTGGGATGCTGCTGCAGCCCCCTTCCCAGGTTTTCACGGTCAGTTCATTGCAGCGTCTAAAAGAGTCCCCAGAGCAGGAGGCAGGGCAGGAGATGGAAGATGTGATCAGCTTTTGGACAGACAGACGCAGACCAGGTTTTGGACTCCATCAAGCTCTGCTGTGTATACACTGACTGCAGCCTGGGGCAGCGGTCTTTCCAGGTCCTTTCCACTTCCTTTAAAAAGTGGATATTTTCTCCTAGGAATCAGCCCAACAGAAATGCTTGCACAGAGATATGCGTGAAGGTGTTTATGACCACATTGCAATAGCAACAACAGCAAAAAAAGGAGACTAGATGAAGGTGATTAATAGAGGAATGCTGTTATTTCTGCATGTCTGTGTAATGAAATATTACTCAGGCATTAAGAAGAATGAGGTAGATCTATGTGTGTGGAGGTGGGAAGAAGCTCTTGATATTTTACCAAGAGGAGCAAATTGATTAAGTATAAGTATATTACAAAAAGCTGTGTGTGTATGGATAGACATGTGTCTATTTTGAATGAATAATGTTGCCTGCCACATCAGTAAACAAAGGATGTTGCAGCCATCAAGCCATCACGTTACAGCAGCTGGGATGGTGAGTCCTGAGGGAACTTGGGATGGAGACCAATGGGTTGCCCACTGCCCACCTCTCAGCCAGGGAAGCCACCCGCAGCTGTACACCCTGTGGGGATTTGGGATGGAGAAAAGCAGGAGACTGGTCCCAGAGAGCTGAGGTGCATATCAAAGGAATGATCTCAGTGAGCCCAGACTCTTGCATCTTCCCATACATAGAAAAGCGCTAAATTCCTTAACTTGAGATGTCTGATTTTCTTTAATTAACAGTAACCTTTTGATGTTCCAACTACCTGGTCTTTGCTGCAAAAACTCCTACATATCCTGGTTCCCCCCTTGCCTCTTCGGAGCCGTCCCTCTGAGTGATCTGAGATGCTGTGTCCCAGGCTTGAACTCTGCAGCATGTCCACCAAATAAAACATAATTCTCGACTTTCAAGTTGTGCATTTTTTCCAGTCAACACTATTAGACTTATGTAATGTATATACTATGAACATTTATACAAGTTTGAAATACTGAGTTGTAAACAGTGGTTACCTAATACCTATTCTATTCAATTTATTCTGATTGTCTAAAAAAAAGACATTTAAAGTGTTGGTATTTTCAGATCAGAATCCAAACAAGGCTCACACAAAGCACATGGGTGTTGCTTCTCTTAAGTCCCTTCTGATTGACAGCAATTCTCACAGCGTGCGTTTGTTAAAGAAACTCAGTTATTTGTCCTGAAGAGTTTTCCACATTCTGGATTAGGTTGTTTGTGTCTTTAGATGTTCTTTAAAATAATCCTCCGTCTCCTGTATTTCTTGTAGAATGGGAGATCTGTGGATGGGCTGAAATGCAGGTTCAACTCCTTTGGCGAGAATACTTCACAGGAGTTGTGTGCTTCCAAGTGTATGACATCAAAAGGCAGATGATGTCTGGGTGCCTCGGTTTGGGGGCTGCTGTCATCCCTGGGATGGCTGCTGTCAGCCTGTTCCCCACCAGCCTTTCAGCTCAGTTTCAGCAGCCACTGAGAATCTGGGCTTAGATCTATCATGGCACTGGGCATTGCAAGGTGGCGGTTACCTAAGTCTATCACCCCTTCTACATTTATAACCTGGAATCCTTCTATAAAGAACTTTCCTTCCACACCTATTTGGTTACCCTAAAATACTCTTTTTCCAGGAAAGTCCAGATACATGATTTATTCTGTCCTTTTAATCAATTTTCAGAATAATTTTTGGTTTCCTAGTAACCTCTGTAGATCTCTAATTATATACATACATGCTTATAAATGTATATATATACTCATATATATATTTTTATGTATATGTATATATTTATATGCATAAAATCTTGTGTATTTTATGCACTTAAGGATTTTTATATAATTGGTGTGTTTCACTCTACAGCAGGAGATATTCTTTTGGAGGATGAAATTACTCCTTCTTCAGTGGGCATCAGTGGGAGCCCCTTCAGGTTGGCTCCTGTGTCCTGTTGATATAATCTCAGTAGTCTTTGATAGCTTCCTTGCTTTGGGGCTCAAGGTGTCCCAGACTCGTTAAGCTCATTTCCTGCCCCAGTAGCCTACCTTTCTTTCAGGGAGCACCTGGTCCTTTTTAGTGGGAAATGAGATTTAGCAACCACATGTGAGATCCTGGGGCACTCATTGCTACAGGGCTGCCATTGCTTCCAGGTCCTTTGCTGCAGACAGAGGTGCCCAGATATTAGGTTTATTAGGGAGCTCTCTCAGGATCAACATCTGTGGAGGGGAGGGTCTTTTAGAGCTGTCCTGAGTTGGGGCCCCAGCCCAGGTCTTTATTACCCTGGACCAGTTATTAGATGTGAGTTTCCCTGAAAAGGCAGTCTGACCATGGTCAAGACTATCGTCTTCAGCTGAAGCCTCCCAGAAAGCCTCCCTTATCACTCCCAGAAAGTGATCAGCGATATCGAATAACTGCCTTCTAATTTTTCTAATTCTCTCTTCAGCTGTGTCTAATATTTTGTTTAACTGAGTTTTAAATTTCCATGACTTGACTTTTTATTTCTAGAAGTTCTATTTGTTTCTCCTGAAGTCTGTTTCTTTCTTCTATTTTAATAGACTATCACTCTGTTTTCATAATTCTCTCTTTTATTTCTCTAAATAAAAGTAAATAATTAAAACTAAATGTTTTTCCACTTATGGTCACCATGCTGTACATTACATCCCCAGGACTTATTTGTTTTATAGCTGGACGTTCTTACCTTTTGATCCCCTTTACCATTTTGCCCACCCATCTCCCTACCTCTGACAATCACCAATCTCTTCTCTGTATCTATGAGTTTTGTTTCTTCCTTAGATTCCACATATAAGTGAGATCATACAGTATTTGTCTTTCTTTGTCTCACTTAGTTCACTACTCATAGTTACTTTAAACTTTCATTCCTACAGCTCCAACATCTGGGTCATTTTCAGTCTAGTTGTGTTGATTGCTTTGTCTGTTGACAATGGATTGATTTTTCCCTGCTTTTTTGTATATCTATTAGTTTTGTTGAATATCAGATATCATGTGTTAATTTAAATGGACACAAACAGTGTTTCCTTCTGGGAATGGGTATGTCTCGTCTCTTATCCTGTCAGGTCAGCAGTGTGGGGGGAGGTTTGAATCAACTTGCTTTGACCTTGGTTTGGGTTTTTTTGTTTTTTTTTTTTTTAATTAATTTATTTATTTTTGGCTGTGTTGGGTCTTCGTTTCTGTGCGAGGGCTTTCTCTAGTTGCGGCAAGCAGGGGCCACTCTTCATCGCGGTGCGTGGGCCTCTCACTGTCGCGGCCTCTCTTGTTGCGGAGCACAGGCTCCAGACGCACAGGCTCAGTAGTTGTGGCTCACGGGCCTAGTTGCTCCGCGGCATGTGGGATCCTCCCAGACCAGGGCTCGAACCCGTGTTCCCTACATTGGCAGGCAGACTCGCAACCACTGCGCCACCAGGGAAGCTTCGGTTTGGGTTTTATTATTATTTGAGGACCTTCAGGGTGCCAGCAACTTCAGATTCCTTGTGGGGACCTGTGCCTTGTGCTTAGGATAAGGGCTGGGGAGCAGAGTGCTTTCACTCTGTCCTATATTTTCAGCTGTCCTGCATGCCCGGCACACAGAAGGGACCTCTACACGCATCTGCCTTTCCCTGGTGGGGAACAACGCTGCTCAGGCATCTGTGCTGGCCGGGCTGGAGCCAGGGGGCGGGCGGGGGAGGGGTCTCTGGTCCCGGCCCAGGGTCAGCCTTGGCAGGCCCTGTGTGCCTGGGGCTTGGGGGTGAGGCTTTCTCAGACTTCTGCCTCTTCTCCCTGGGATGGCCGGACCCCCTTTGTGTGGGTGGTGGGTTTGTGTGAGTGTTTCCAGCCCTCCCTGTTTAGACATCCTTTAGGCACCAGGTGGGACCCTGGACCCAGGCCTGTTTCCTGTGCCCCACTCAGAGGGAGGGGAAGTCCTTCCCCATCTACTATGTGAGTCTCGAGTGGTGGATGTGAGGACACACCTTCCCCACCCTCCACCCACCAAGGACCCTCCACCTTCAGCTGAGCCATCGGGAAGGGGGCTCTTTGAGGAGGGTCTTCCGTGCTTGTGATTTGTATATACTTTCAGGAAGGAAACTTCAAAAATATATGAAGCTAAAACAGGGGGACAGGCTGCATTGAGAAAGCATGATTTATGTGGCTCACGTGGGGCGTGGTTTCCTGCTGGGGACAGAGGAGGACCCTGGGGACCAGGGCTTCCCAGGGGGGATGAGCCAGCTCACAGAAGGGTCCAGATCATCCTGCCACCCCCTCGCCCGAGTTCAGAGGGTTGGCTGAGCGTGCTTGTCGCCTGCCACGTGCAGAACCTGGAGGCCCACCGAGGACTCCTGCCGGGAGGGGTGCAGGTGTGACCCCGTCTGCAGTGGGAGCCGCTGGGAGGAGCCGCGTGATCGGAAGCCGGAAGGGGTGCTACAGGGGGCGGGTCTGCAGAGCAGGGCGGGGCGGGAGGGCTGGCAGCACACGGAGGAGTGGCAGGAGGAGGCCGCGCGCACAGGCTTGTAGCTCGCGGGCAGGCACACGGCAGGCTTGCGGCTCACGGGCACGTATACACCTGGCTTGCGGCTCACGGGCACGTATACAACCGGCTTGCGGCTCACGGGCACGTATACAACCGGCTTGCGGCTCACGGGCACGTATACACCTGGCTTGCGGCTCACGGGCATGCCGGTCGCCTGGCAGGGGCTGGACGTGCAGCAGGACGGCTGGCAGGAGCTGGGCACGCGGCAGGCGGCCTGGCAGCCCGAGGGGCAGCTGGTGTGGCACACGGTGGTGTGGGGCTGCGCTGGTGTCGGGAGGAGGGTGGTGATGTCTGCAGGCTGCCTCCCCCGGGGCCTTTATACCCGGGCCGTGGGCGTCCCAGCGACACAGAAGCACAGCTGTTGACTTCCTCGTGGCTGCGGCCATCGTGCTTCCCCAGCATCTTGTTATCCTGGGACACGCTCTCCTGTGCTGCTCTCCACCATAAATTAGTTTGGCTTTGAGGCCAGTTCCTCCTTCTGCAAACAGGATGCTCTGGTTTGCCTTCCCGTGGGGTTCGTGGTGTTTCTCCAGGCCATCGCTGTGCACAGAGCACCCCAGGATCCACTCAGAGTGCTGCACCCTTTTACTCCTTTTTATCTCATGCCGTCAATGATGACTTTGAGGCCGTCATATATTTTGGGTTTTTATTTCACACAGGAAAACATTGAAACAGGAGTCTGCAAACTGCCGTCTGTGAGACAAGTCTGTCCTGCTGCCTGTGTGTGAATGAAGTTCTCTGGGGCACAGACACGTCCGTACATTTAGTGTGTCTAAGGCTGCTTTTCCCTGACAGCGCTGAGTCATTGTGAGCGAGACCATGTGGCTGCAAAGCCTGAGATACTTACTCTCTGCCCTTTACAGAAAGTTCGCCAGCTCTGCCTTATCGTAATCTACAAGAACTGATTTGTTCATGCAACAGATTGTACTGTGGGCTGGCAACAGAGACGTCCGGCCTCATGAGCCTTCCAGGGCAATGAATAAATGGAAAATGAATGCATGGAATCATTCTGGGGGGCGCTGAGGCCTGGAAAGGAAAGCAGGTTCAGCTGATAGAGAGACGTGGGTGCTGGTGGGTGGTCTGGGGGCCTCGGGGAGGAGGCGATGCTGAGCCGGCACTGGGTGCAGTGAAGGGGCGGGGGCGGGGCTCCAGGCAGAGGCAGGCAGGGGGGTGTGAGGACCCTGCTGCAGAAACCGGCGTGTTCCAGGAGCAGCATGGGGTGCTGGGGAACGGGTGCAGGGGGACTGACTCACATCATGGAGGGAAGACGAAAGATTCGGTAAATTGAAGACACATCAGTAGAAAGAATCCAATCTGAAGAAGAGGCACAAAGAGTTAAGAAAAATGAAGAGGGCCTATGAGACCATATCAGAAAGGCTAACATGCAAGTAATTTCAACCCAAGAAGGAGAAGAGAATGACATTGAAGCCTAAGAATATTTTGAAGAAATACGGGACAGAATCCCCAAATCTGATTTTAAAATATTCCAGTTTACAGATCCAAGAATCTCAGACCACCCCTAAGGTCCCAGCACCGTTAGGCACAATGGAAAGACCATGGATTCCAGAGTGAGGCCGAGCAGCCTCAATGCCTGCTTCTCCATTTGCAGTGGTGAGAACGTGCACACATCCTGGGATCCTTCCAGATCTTCCTGATTGAACATCTGTGCAAATGGGGTATCCCCTGCCCCTTGAATGGTGGCAGGATTGATAATTGATCAGTTACGAGAGAGTCCACGTAAAATGCTTAGCTCAGCCCTGGCACAAAGCTGGAATCATCACCCGCCGTTACGATTATGGCCATAACGTGGCCACAGCCCCCAGTGAGGCGCCCGATCCTGAGGGAGAACCTTCTGGATCACTGAGTTTCCAAATCGAAATGGGGGATGCTGGTGCAGTGAGTGTGGCCGTACTTGTGTGGACAAAGGACAGGGTGTGTAAAACTGGGGAGGGCCTTGAAAACCATGAAGTGGGGCCCCCGTCCCCACCTGACGGCCCTTCCCCATCCAAGCCAGGCTCTGATTCCAGAAATCACAGGGCCGCTGGGTCACCGTCAGCCTCCAGCTGAGAAGGAGCTTCCTGAACTGAGTCACTGCAACCGGAAACTCCAGGAAGAGACCCGAGGGGGCCGCCACAAGGAAGACACCCGGGTGCCTCGTGGCCAGGACGCCACAGCCCGGGTATGAAAGCTGCCACGGGGAAGGAGCCTCCGGACCAGCCCTGTCCTCTGCCCTGACCACACCCAGCCCCATGCCGCCGTGTGCCACGCCAGCTGCTCTGAGGGCTGCCAGCCGGTCTCCTGTGTGCCCAGCTTCTGCCAGCCTTCTTGCCGTGTGCCTCTGAGACACAAGCCTGCTGTGTGTGTGCCCGTGAGCTGCAAGCCCATCGTGTGTGTGGCCCCCTCCTGCCAGTCCTCTGGGTGCTGCCAGCCCTCCTGCCCTGCCCTGGGTGACCGAGCATGGGAAGACGGCTCTTGGCCGAGGGGCGAGCTCCCAGCGCTCAGCCCGAGGGACCCCACTCTGTCCCCCGAACTCACAAGGTCAGTCCTCACCCTGCTCTGCGTGGATTGAGGGCAAGTCACTAACTTCCTGAACTGACCCCGTTTAGGTGAAAAGGTCTTCTGCTCCGCAGCTGATACGTGGTGCCCCGCGTCCCCCCACCCCGAGTCTAAGTGGAAACGAGATGCTCCACTGGCAAGCAGGGCTCCTCCGCCTCCCGATGGGGGGGAAGGAGCCCCGTGGGGACCTTCCGTGGTCCCCCCGAGATGCCCACAGCCCGCCCCCAGGACTGCGACGCGTCCCCTCACACGGCAAAGCGATTTTGCCAACGGGAGTAAAATAAGGGTCTTGTGATGGGCGATGGTCCTGAGCCATCCGGGCGGGACTTGGGAGAGGGGCCAGGGAGACGGCCACGGAAGGGGAGGCCGCGGGAAGAGGGAAGCCAGACGCTAGGTCACGAGCCGAGGATGCGTTGCCTCTGGCTGAAAGGCACGAGGATTCTGCCCAGAGCCTCCGGCGAGAAGCAGGCAGCCCACGTCGTGACTGTGGCCCATGAGACTCACTCCCGATTTGGCCTCCACAGCTGTGAGGTGACACTTTGTGTTGTCTCAGCCACGTGTCCCTGGCACTTGTTAGGGCAGCCGCAGGACAGTCCAGCTTCTTGACGGCACGGCCTCGGACTTCCACCCTCCCTCTGTGGTCCTGCCAGCTGCACCGTGACCATCAGTGCCGTGGGCAGAGGTCGGGGAACGAAGGGAAGGAGGGGAGGCACTCGGGGCTGCGGAGCCGGCTCCCCTCGCCCTGCTGTGCAGTCTTGGAGCTCATTCTTCCTCGGGGGCCCTTCCTGCTGGGCGGTAGGACCCTCAGCCCCCAGCCGCGGGAGGAAGCCCCTCCAGCTGGTCCTTGCCCTTCTCTGGCGCTCGCTGTAGCTGATGCTGTTTCTGCCCAGGTCTGTCCCCCTCCAGGCTCTCTCCCCTGGCCTGAGTCGGCCCTGTCCTCTCTCCCGCGTGTGGGGACTCTCAGGCCACCCTGCCCCTGAGCATCCAGCACAGGTTCTGGGCACCTTGGCACTGGGCAGTGCTGGGCCTCCCTGCAGGGGACTCTGTCACACTCCCGGTGACCCCCTGGGAGCCCCTCCTTTGCCTGCAGAGGACATAACTGCCCCAGTCCCTCCTCCTCAGGAGCGGGGGACATGGCATAGCTTTCTCCAGGGACGGCTCTTGACCTCGGCAGGCACGGGCCTGGACCCCTGACACAGAGACCCCCTCCTGGCTTCTCCACCCTCTCTAGGGGGCTGGAGTTGGGGAGAGGCTGGGGTAACGTCCAGGGCTGCAAAGTATTTGGATTTTGCTGGTTGTTTTGAGGATCAGTACACAGACATTTCAATTTGTACACAATTCTTAACGTACGTACCAAAAATCTAAAAAATCATGTAGTTGTGATTCTTTTCTGAACAGTTATTCGAGTGACTTTCCAGCTTAAAATTTGGAGGCAATTTTCCTTGACAGGATACCAAGTACCAATATCTTCAAATATTGATATGCTGTTACATCGTAAGTCCCACTATTTCACAATTTAATATCACATACACTACATACTCAAATTGTCAATGGTTCACAGCACATTAACAAAGTTACTAGAAGAACTGGACTACCACGACCAAAGTTGTTACAGAGTGCACAAAATTCTGCCCAGGAGAGCCAAGGTCAAGGGGTGAGTGCTTTGCTTTAGGAAACAATTCTACCAAAAACAACGTGGGAAGAGAAGTAATTTAAAGTGTTCAACACATTAAATGCGCAACTGACTCCAAATTGCCATGTAGTATGCTTTGTATTATAGGATATAGAAGCTACCCCCCATCAGTGGAATGTTAAGCTGACACTCAAGACAATCAAAACCTCCCATATTCAATATCCCACTATTTTCTCATTGTACCAAAAGATAAACAGCAAGTGATTTCACATCTTAAAAAAAGGCATTTACCTTCCTTCCGTGCCGACAGCGCTCTCTCAAACATGGTGAACATTCCTAAAACCCACCGGACTTTCTGTAAGAGTGGCAAGCACCAGCCCCACAAAGAGACACAGTACAAGGGCAAGGATTCTCTGCATGCCCAGGGACAGCGGCGTTCTGACAGGAAGCAGAGTGGCTATGGTGGGCAGACTAAGCCGATTTTCCGGAAAAAGGCTGAAACTACAAAGAAGATTGTGCTGAGGCTTGAATGCGTTGAGCCCAACTGCAGATCTAAGAGAATGCTGGCTCTTGAGAGATGCAGGCATTTTGAACTGGGAAGAGATAAGAAGAGAAAGGGCCAAGTGATCCAGTTCTCAGCTTCATATTTTGTTTTATTATGAAGACAATACAAATTTGAGACTGTTTACTTCATTTAGCTTCAGTTGGTTTTTTTGGAGGGGAAATAAACTAGTGCCATCCAGAAAATTCTCCTTGGGAAACTAAAAAAAAAAAAAGCATTTACACTTAAAAAAAGTGGGATGAGGTAGGATTCCCTCCTTTTAAAAATTGTTTCTTGAGCTACTAAAAAACTTGCATTTACAAAATAGTTGATAAAAATATTCCTCTGGGTCGTACAAGAAGGGAAATAGGGACCACTGATAGGACTGGGTGTGTGTGATATTAATCAGACTTGGCTTCTTTCTCTCCTCCTTCATCAGAGGTCAGGCTGTCCTCGTTTTTAGTTTCTCCGTTTTCTGCAGGTAAGTCTTCTTTAGTCTCTTGGTTAGCCACTTCAGCCTGTTTTCCCTTTGCTCCCCTTCTCCCTCTTGTTTGCAGTTTTTTTGTCTGAAGATACATTCTTTCCTGCCACCTTTTTTGACTTCGTTTCCACTTTTGCAGGAGGCGGTTTAGCTGACAGCCTCGCCGGTCTCCTTTGGGCTCCTCCTTCACCACTGCCTCAGGGGAGCTGACCTTCCTCTTGGGCGTCATGGCTGCAGGGCCAGCGCGTGCCGGGTGCCTGCGGGCTGTGGTGCAGGGGGGAGCCTTTGCAAAGCTGGGCCGCCTGGCCGCTGCCAGGGTACTGTCTTAAACAGCACACACGTATGGTGTCCCGGTGTGGAGGCCAGAATTGGAGATCAGGGTGTGGGCAGGGCTGGTCCCTTCCCAGGGCGGCGAGCGAGAATCCATCCCCTCTTCCGGCTCCTGGCGTTTGTTTGCTGGCATCTCTGGGGCTCCTCGGCTCGTACAGGCATCACCCCGATCTCTGCCTTCATCTTCACAACATCTTCCCTCTGCTCATGCCTCTGTGTCCAGAGTTTCCTTGTTTTTTTTTTTTTTCTGATAAAGACACCGTCATATGTCTTTGGATTAAGGCGCAGCCCACTGGCCTCATTTTAACACGATCACATCTGTAAGGACATCATTTCCAACTAAGGTCACATTCAGAGGTATTGGGAGTTAGGACTTCAACATGTCTTTGGCTGGGGGACACAATTCAACCCACCAGAGGGGCAGCTCAAAGCTGCAAGACGAGTCCGGCCCCTCCTTCGTGCACCCGCGTGGCCGTGCCGCCGTTCCCCTTGTCCTGTGGCATCTGACCTCTTGGTTCCTCAGGAACCAGGAGAGTCCAATTTGAGGATCCCGCCTCACCTGACACTTGACGAGCTCACCGTGCGCAAAGGCCCCACTCGTGTCCGGAATCACGGCGATTATGGGAGGACGGTGCAGGCCCGCGTGTGGGATGGCCCAGAAAGGGCCGGCTCAGCCCCTGTGGTGTGAACGTGGGCCCCTCGAGCGCAAGGGCACTGGGGCCACCCTGGGGAGGGGGTTGAGGGGATGCCCAGAGAAGGCACCGCCCCCAAGACAAGGAAGCTATTGCCACAGCCGGGTGCCAGCGGGGAGCTCCTTGGGAACCAAGAAGTAGCCCAAGGAGCGCCATCAGGGCATCCTTCCTGTTGGAAGGCACATATCTAGAAACTTCCATCACTGTGATGTCACATGATCATGAGGGTGTGAAGTGCAGAAGGAATTCTTAGAGCACCCACTACTCCGGCACTTTCTCACCATCCTTGCTTTCAAACCAAACCTCCCTGCTAGGCCTGTTTATTTTCACCCGTATCCAAGTTATGTCACCTCCTGGCCTTTCCGACACCCTCCCGGACACCCCCAGGGTGTCACCTGCGCTGTCCACCAGGCAGGGGAGAAAGGCTTCGCGGGTTGCTCATGTTTCATGGGATGCCTTTGAGGGTGGTGACTGTCCGTGTCTTAGTCACATGGATGATAGATGTGTCACGGTGACAGAGGTGCACGCCTGAGATCTGGAGGCTCTCGGAGGATTTAGAAATGTCGTTTTGTTACAAACATGTTCTAGAGAAGCTCTCCAAAGTAGAGACCTGGATGTCCCTAACCGATTCTCTCCTTCCGCGTCTGCGCTGTGGCCTGACCGGCGTGGACACCCACAGCGCCAGCAGTCAGCCTGCTTTCTGCTTGGTGTCACTTGGTGCACATGCGGCCACGTGTGCCTGCTTGTGTTGTCCGTGGCGACACTGCTGTCCTGTCAGGAACCCCGAAGACGCCCTGCTCATCCTTCTGATGGACGATTTGGTGTCCCTGTGGGTTGTTGGTTCTGGTTTCCACGTGTGTTAACTTCCCTGTACCTCACTTTTCTTGGGTTGGGGTGAAGTGGAACCTTCTCTATGTCTTTTTAACTCTTTGTGCTATGCAGAGTCCATCAAGGCCTTTGTCCATTGTCCATATGGAGATGGTTATATTTTCTTAAAACTTGAATGAACAGGTAAAGGGTACAGGTCTTGAATAAACTCGGGCAAGAGATTTAAGAGCTGAGGCAGGTTTGCAATCTGGCCATTTCCTGTTTAAAGGTCCTCTTCGCGGTTTGCTCTGTCCCCTCTTCCCTGGATGGAGCTGAGCTGCGGTGGGTGCAGGACCCCCCAGGAGGAACCTTCAGTTCCTGGTCCCTCCTGCCTGGCCTCCACTGTTCTGCTCCTACGGACCTCATCAGCCTGTTCGTGACTGGGGGATAAGTAGGGTTCTGGATGCTGATGTCATCAGTCTGACTGCTGCCCACTTGACTCTAGTGCTGGTGGTCCACTGAGACTGCAGGCTCATCCTCCTACTGTCCTGAGGGTTTGCTCACAAGGTGTCATTTTTGCTCTGTGCCTCCTCACTCAGGCCTTGAAATCTTGAGTAGAACGAGTGATGTCTGAACCGACCCTGCACCGCCCTCGGGGCCCACAGGCGCTCGTGCGCAGACCAGCACGCAGGCAGCCCTCCTCTGGGTGGGCACCTCCCTCCAACAGTGCTCGTCCTGGACTCTCAGATCCCGACCCAGCAGGGTTTCTGCTGCTCCGCACGCACCTTTAACCTGCACAGGCAGCGGGGTGGGCATGGGAGGAGCCCAGGGCCCGCTCAGGGTCCGAGCCTTCCGCCCCCACGCCCGTCCCCCTTGCCGGCTTTGGGGGGGGTGGGCCCTGGGGTAGGAAGGGACACAGGGCGTGCAGACGGCACCCGTGCTCAGGTCCTGTGGTCTCTCAGCTGCTTGAACTCGGATTCGAGACTATGTCTTTGAGGAGGACCCCCTCTGGGGGTCCCCTCTGGGCAGCCACTGAGTGTCAAGCGAGGGGGAGAGGGGAGGTCCCGGCGCCAGCAGAGGGGCAGGGGCTCCCAAGAGACAGCAGCTTGTGGGGGGCAGACGATCCAGCCGGTCAGCAGCAGGACGTGCCCGAGTTGGGGACGCAGCAGGTGGGGCAGGAGCACGCTGGGTGGCAGAGCAGGGACACGGAGGAGGCCGGGCAGCAGCAGCTGGGCTGGCAGGAGGAGGTGGGCACAGCAGGCGGGGCGGCAGAGGAGGGACACGGAGGAGGAGGGTCTGCAGCAGGACGAGGGGCGGGGGGTGGGCTGGCAGCACGAGGGGGCTGAGCAGGGGGTGGCATCACAGTACACGGGCTTGCAGCACACAGGCTTGCAGCACACAGGTGTGTAACGGGCTTGCAGCAGACAGGTGTGCAGCAGACAGGTGTGCAACAGACAGGCTTGCAGCAGACAGGTGTGCAGCAGACAGGCTTGCAGCAGATGGGCACACAGCAGGCCTGCTGGCAGGGGAGCAGGTGCAGCAGGAGGGCTGGCAGCTAGACTGCTGGCAGCACAGGGCCGTGCAGGGGCTGGTGCAGGCTGGTGGGCA
Source organism: Balaenoptera acutorostrata (assembly GCF_949987535.1). Taxonomy (NCBI): domain Eukaryota; kingdom Metazoa; phylum Chordata; class Mammalia; order Artiodactyla; family Balaenopteridae; genus Balaenoptera; species Balaenoptera acutorostrata. The sequence goes on along the minus strand of NC_080067.1, from coordinate 147,838,507 downwards.
GCAGGGGCTGGACACACAGCTCACTGGGGCACAGACGAGGGTCAGGCAGGGGGCCGGGGTGCAGCAGCTGGGGGTGCAGCACGGGGGCTCGCAGCAGCTCTCTGGGCAGTCGTCCACCTGCCAGCAGGAGCCGGTGCAGGAACCGGGCAGGCAGAGCCGCTGCCGTTGCTCAGGGCGCTGGAGCAGATGGACGGGGTGGACGCGGCCATGGTGGGGGTGGGGGGGCTGGAGGAGGGTGTGAGTGTGGGTGTGAGTGTGAGGGTGAGCGTGTGTGTGTGAGGACTGTGAGTGTGTGTGAGTGTGTGTGAGGTGCTGGGGATGTCCGCCTTTATACCCCCCACCCCAGGGTGTGCGCGTGGCCCCAGCAGGAGGCTCCCACGCCTGCCCTTCCTTGTTGATGTCTGGAGCTGGTTGCACGAGACCCTCATTAGGGCTGCTGTGTTTTCTACAATCAGCTTTTAGTCATTAAACTTGTATGTTGCAAGAATCTGTTTTCCCATCTGTTCTTTGGCTCCGGAAAACTTGTAGGGAACATACGACGCAAATTTCTGCTGAGTGACTGCCACGGTTCTTAAGTCACATCCAGGTACCAGCTGGGCGGGAGATAAACTCCCAGCCACAGGCAGCCCCTCCCTCATGCCAGCTGTGCCAGTGTGAGAACACGACAGGGAAAGATGCCCAGCACTACTGCAGCCCAAACTATAAAGCGCCTAAGGGGAATGTTAGGAAATTAAGTTGTGAACAAAATAGTAAACTTTACCGAAGAACACACGCACCCTGTGTCCACTGGGACCCGAGAGAGTTGTGGGCAAGAAACTTGAGGCTGTAGAATCTCCACTCTCCCTGGATGGATCCATCGCTGATGTAAGTTCAATCAGAACCCAAAAGGAATCTTTTTGGTATACAAAGTGAAGATATTGAACCACCAGAAAATATTCGCAATATAAAATTTAAAAGTCTTTACAAATAAAACAGAAGTAGATTTGATGGGTTATATGGTAATGCTGTGTTAAACTTTTGAGGAACTGCTAGACTATTTTCCATAGCAGCTGTACCATTTTACATTTCTACTGGTAATGTACAAGGATTCCAATTTCTTCACATGCTTATTGATATTTCTTTTCTGTTTGTTTGTTATTCGTTTGTTTTAAATTATAGCCCCCCTAGTGGACATGAGGTGGCATCTCCTTGTGGTTTTGATTTGCATTTCCCTAATGACCAGTGATACTGGGCTTCCTTTCTCGTGCTTGTTGGCATATCCTCTTTCGAGAATTGTCAGTCAAAGTGCTTTGCCCATTTTAAATTGGATTGTTTGTCTTTCTGTTGTCGAGTTATAGGAGTTTTTAATGTATTCTGGTTACTAGGATCTTATCAGAATTATGATTTGCAGGTATTTCCCCTCATTCTATGGGCTGTCTTTTCACTCTCTTGATAGTGTCCTTTGATACATAGACTTTTTATTATTAGTATTTTTAAAATTTCTTTATTTATTGGGTTGGCCAACAAGTTTGTTCAGGTTTTTCTGTAAGATGGTATATAGCAAAACCCGTACGAACTTTTCGGCCAGCCCGATATGTTTTGGCTGTGCCCCGCGGCAGGCGAGATCTTAGTTCCCTGAACAGGGCTCGAACCCACACCCCCTGCATTGGACGCGTGGAGTCCTAACCACTGGACCGCCAGGGAAGTCCCATAGACTTTTAAAATTTTTATGAAATCCAATTTATCCAATTTATTTAAATTTTATTAAATCCATCAGTTGAATGCTCGGTTAAGCTGCTCCAGCAAACATAGCACATCTGTCACAGGAGCTGCAACTGGGGCTACGCCCTGGTTGAACTTGCAGTTGTCCACTGTCATTTCCCAGGATCCGACTGGTTTTTGCAGGGTCTCGACTGGCGAATGGAGGTATTACGGGAACCGCTCCCACATCCTTTAGTCTTTAAAGCAGCACTAATTTCTGCCACTCCTCCCAGGTTGCAATGCTGATTTTGAATCACTATCCTGACTTGGGGTGGGGGAGGGTAGGGGAAAGCAATTTCAGAGGCTTACCTTTCTTAATATGATAATTCCTTCCAAAGCTTGGAAATGAATGTTGGAGTTGTTTTAAACACCGAGGACATCCATTCCAATTACACCTCCAGGGACACAGGAATGACCGATGGGTTGGTTTGTGGGCCCGGTGGACCCGCTCTGAGCTGGATGTTGCCAGGACTCCACTAAGGACCTCCCTTCCCTCTGTCTCATGTCGACAGCCCATAATGCTCTTTCAGGAGTGAACTCTGCGCTCAACCATCCTTCCGCTTCCCCAGTATTGCTGCATGAGCGAATGCTGGCCGGTGGCGGGGGGAAGAACTGGGATAATTATTACTACATGCACTTGTCTTGATCGAAAGATTCTTCTTTCTGGGGTGGGAGCATTTCCATCAAGGAAATTGGGAAACACTGCAAATCACGACCTTTTTTTGGAAGGCTAGTTTCCCAACATATCACTCGCCTACTCTTCAAAAACCTGTAAAAACAAAACAAAACAAAATACCCCCCACCCCCCCAAATAACAGAAATCTAAGCTGGTTGACCAGGAAGGGAAGGACAATCACCCCAATAGAAAGTTTGGTCCCTCTCCCAGCTCCCGGATCTGAGCCAGTCCTCGGACAGGCACACCTTGACCATGTCCAGTACAAAGTTACCAGTAGTTTAACAACCAGCTTGCAAAATTCCTGAATATTTAATACTTGCCTCTTGCAACTTGGTACAAGTCAGCTCCAGACGGCTCCAACACAATTGCTGCCACTAAGCTGATTGGCTGCCCATCACGTTCCCCGTGGGAATCTGTGTTCTAGGAACCACCTTCAATAACTCCCTGCAAGATGCCTTCACAGAAGTCTGGCTTTCATTCCAGTCACTTCCACCTGTTTTTTTAAATTCCCCCTATGGGTAATGGTTTATTGAGTTTTGATTTATTTTTCCATTTTTTTTTAATGTAACCAAAAATCTGTGTTTGTTTATTCTCCTTTCTTACAAAAAGGTAGCATGTTATACACCTTGGTCTGCACTTTGATTTTTCCCTTACTGATACGTCCTGGAGAACACTCTGTAGCAGGGTTTCAAGACCTTCCTTACTCCTCTTTACAGCTGCATAGCACTCTATATATGAAAGGAACACAGTTTATTGATGGACAATTGTTTTTCCTCCTGTATTTTGCTATTCTGAGTAACACCGCAATGAATAGATATCATTTACTGATTTTGCCGGTGTATCTTTGGGATACATTTCTAGCATTTTATTATTTATTGTTTATCACTGGATCAACATGAAATTTTGGTAGACCCTGTCAAATTGCCCTCTGTATTGGGTAGTTCCATTTTGCACTCCCACAAGCAGTGTGTGAGAATGCCTATTTTGTACAGTTTTTCCAACTGCATGTGTCATCAAGCTTTTGACTTTTTGTCATTCCGATAGCTAGGAAATAGTATCTTTTGTGGTTTTTAAAATATTACCTTTCTCTTAATATGAGTTTGAGCATCTTTTCCAAGTCCATTTGCATTTCATTTTCTGTGAGTTGCTGTTCATATCTCTAGCCCACTTAAAATATTGACGTGTTGGTCTTTTTCTTCCCTGATTTTTGGCAGCTCTTATATTAGTGATATAGCACATTTTCTGTGGTACAAGTTGTAAATATTTTCTCCGACTTGTTTTTGTTTTTGTTTTTGTTTTCTCCGACTTGTTTTTTGTCTTATACTTTCCTTACGGTATTATTTTATCACTCTACCATCTATCTATTTATCTTCTATGTATCTATCTATCTATCATCTATCTATATCTTTCTATTTTATTTTTATTTTATTTTATTTTTTTTAAACATCTTTATTGAAGTATAATTGCCTTACAAGGGTGTGTTAGCTTCTGCTTTATAACAAAGTGAATCAGTTATACATATACAATATGTTCCCATTTCTCTTCCCTCTTGCATCTCCCTCCCTCCCACCCTCCCCATCCCACCCCTCTAGGTGGTCACAAAGCACCAAGCTGATCTCCCTGTGCTATGCGGCTGCTTCCCACTAGTTATCTATTTTACATTTGGTAGTGTATATATGTCCATGACACTCTCTCACCCTGTCACATCTCACCCCACCCCCTCCCCATATCCTCAAGTCCATTCTCTAGTAGGTCTGTGTCTTTATTCGCGTCTTGCCACTAGGTTCTTCATGGCCTTTTTTTTTTTCCCCTTAGATTCTGTATATATGTGTTAGCATACTGTATTTGTTTTTCTCTTTCTGACTTACTTCACTCTGTATGACAGACTCTAGGTCCATCCACCTCATTACAAATACCTCCATTTCGTTTCTTTTTATGGCTGAGTAATATTCCATTGTATATATGTGCCACATCTTCTTTATCCATTCATCTGTCGATGGACATTTAGGTTGCTTCCATGTCCTGGCTATTGTAAATAGAGCTGCAATGAACATTGTGGTACATGACTCTTTTTGACCTATGGTTTTCTCAGGGTATATGCCCAGTAGTGGGATTGCTGGGTCGTATGGTAGTTCTATTTGTAGTTTTTTAAGGAACCTCCATACTGTTCTCCATAGTGGCTGTATCAATTTACATTCCCACCAACAGTGCAAGAGTGTTCCCTTTCCTCCACACCCTCTCCAGCATTTATTGTTTCTAGATTTTTTTTTTTTAATATTTATTTATTTATTTATTTATTTATTTATGGCTGTGTTGGGTCTTCGTTTCTGTGCGAGGGCTTTCTCTAGTTGTGGCAAGCGGGGGCCACTCTTCATCGCGGTGCGCGGGCCTCTCACTATCGTGGCCTCTCTTGTTGCGGAGCACAGGCTCCAGATGCGCAGGCTCAGTAACTGTGGCTCACGGGCCCAGTTGCTCCGCGGCATGTGGGATCTTCCCAGACCAGGGCTCGAACCCGTGTCCCCTGCATTGGCAGGCGGATTCTCAACCACTGCGCCACCAGGGAAGCCCGTTTCTAGATTTTTTGATGATGGCCATTCTGACCGGTATGAGATGATATCTCATTGTAGTTTTGATTTGCATTTCTCTAATGATTAATGATGTTGAGCATTCTTTCATGTGTCTGTAGGCCATCTGTATATCTTCTTTGGAGAAATGTCTATTTATATCTTCTGCCCATTTTTGGATTGGGTTGTTCGTTTTTTTGTTATTGAGCTGCATGAGCTGCTTGTAAATCTTGGAGATTAATCCTTTGTCAGCTGCTTCATTTGCAAATATTTTCTCCCATTCTGAGGGTTGTCTTTTGGTCTTGTTTATGGTTTCCTTTGCTGTGCAAAAGCTTTTAAGTTTCATTAGGTCCCATTTGTTTATTTGTGTTCTTATTTCCATTTCTCTGGGAGCTGGGTCAAAAAGAATCTTGCTGTGATGTATGTCATAGAGTGTTCTGCCTATGTTTTCCTCTAAGAGTTTGATAGTGTCTGCCCTTACACTTAGGTCTTTAATCCATTTTGAGTTTATTTTTGTGCATGGTGTCAGGGAGTGTTCTAATTTCATACTTTTACATGTTCCTGTCCAATTTTCCCAGCACCACTTATTGAAGAGGCTGTCTTTTCTCCACTGTATATGCTTGCCTCCTTTATCAAAGATAAGTTGACCATATGTGTGTGGATTTATCTCTGGGCTTTCTATCCTGTTCCATTGATCTATATTTCTGTTTTTGTGCCAGTACCAAACTGTCTTGATTACTGAAGCTTTGTAATATAGCCTGAAGTTAGGGAGCCTGATTCCCCCAGCTCCATTTTTCGTTCTCACGATTGCTTTGGCTATTCGGGGTCTTTTGTGTTTCCATACAAATTGTGAAATTTTTTGTTCTAGTTCTGTGAAAAATGCCAGTGGTAATTTGATAGGGATTGCATTGAATCTGTAGATTGCTTTGGGTAGTAGAGTCATTTTCACAATGTTGATTCTTCCAATCCAGGAACATGGTATATCTCTCCATCTATTTGTATCATCTTTAATTTCTTTCATCAGTGTCTTATAATTTTCTACATACAGGTCTTTTGTCTCCTTAGGTAGGTTTATTCCTAGATATTTTATTCTTTTTGTTGCAATGGTAAATGGGAGTGTTTTCTTAATTTCACTTTCAGATTTTTCATCATTAGTGTATAGAAATGCAAGAGATTTCTGTGCATTAATTTTGTATCCTGCTACTTTACCAAATTCATTGATTAGCTCTAGGAGTTTTCTGGTAGCATCTTTAGGATTCTGTATGTATAGTATCATGTCATCTGCAAATAGTGACAGCTTTACTTCTTCTTTTCCGATTTGGATTTCTTTTATTTCTTTGTCTTCTCTGATTGCTGTGGCTAACACTTCCAGAACTATGTTGAATAATAGTGGTGAGAGTGGGCAACCTTGTCTTGTTCCTGATCTTAGTGGAAATGGTTTCAGTTTTTCACCATTGAGGACAATGTTGGCTGTGGGTTTGTCATATATGGCCTTTATTATGTTGAGGAAAGTTCCCTCTATGCCTACTTTCTGCAGGGCTTTTATCATAAATGGGTGTTGAATTTTGTCGAAAGCTTTCTCTGCATCTATTGAGATGATCGTATGGTTTTTCTCCTTCAATTTGTTAATATGGTGTATCACATTGATTGATTTGTGTATATTGAAGAATCCTTGCATTCCTGGCATAAACCCCACTTGATCATGGTGTATGATCCCTTTAATGTGCTGTTGGATTCTGTTTGCTAGTATTTTGTTGAGGATTTTTGCATCTATGTTCATCAGTGATATTGGCCTGTAGTTTTCTTTCTTTGTGACATCTTTGTCTGGTTTTGGTATCAGGGTGATGGTGGTCTCATAGAATGAGTTTGGGAGTGTTCCTTCCTCTGCTATATTTTGGAAGAGTTTGAGAAGGATAGGTGTTAGCTCTTCTCTAAATGTTTGATAGAATTCGCCTGTGAAGCCATCTGGTCCTGGGCTTTTGTTTGTTGGAAGGTTTTTAATCACAGTTTCAATTTCAGTGCTTGTGATTGGTCTGTTCATATTTTCTATTTCTTCCTGGTTCAGTCTCGGCAGTTTGTGCATTTCTAAGAATCTGTCCATTTCTTCCAGGTTGTCCATTTTATATCTTTCTATTTTAATGTAGAACAAAGGGAAAAAAAGATAGTTGAAAAATTCCACAGCTCACTGATGGTTTTGTTTTTCCCATTTTAATTCAAGTTTCTTTACTGTTTAATCAAATCCTTTGCTCAGCAGTTGGCTGTAGCAAAAAAAAAAGTGAAAAAAAATTGCTCATTGAATGGATAAGTGCTTTATTCAGAGTCAGAGAGCTTGTTTCTAGCTCTCAGTAGTGTCACCTTAGAGACCTCAGTCATCTTCACCTGTACAAGGGGAATGATGCCTGTTGGGCTGACCCCACTGGAGCTGTGCCCAGGTGCTCCCAAAACCCATTCCCCACACCTGCGAACCTCCTGGCTTTCTTGTGGGTTTGCTTGGAACAGCCGTCATCTGCAGGTCTCCTTGGAGGATTGCCTGAAGGAGCCACTTTGCCACACGTCTTAGTGAGTCGGCAATGCCTGGGGATCTGCACCCACCCAGGCTCCCAGACCAGGCTGACAGGGGCGCACCCAGCTTCTTTCTCTGAGATGTGTTCTACGCTCAGCACCCCTGTGAGATCAGGCTGGGACTTGACCTTCTTCTGGTCCCTGATCTGGTTGTCCCAGCCCTTTACCAGGCTCTCCTGGGAGTACTTCCTGAGTACACGACGTGTGCTCCTGGGGAAAACTGCCTCACCTGTGGGGCGTGATGGGGGAGATGTGATAGTGTGCGAAGAGCTCCATGCACAGGTGACTGGTCATCCTCGCCATCACACCTGAGCTGCAGTCAGTCTGACTGCCTCCCCTTCATCCGCTGCCCCTGCCTATGCCCGCCCCACCCTGACCCTCTCCCTATGCCTTTGCTCTGCGGATTTTCCATGATGTCACTTCCTGGCCTCTCCTTGCAGCTAGAGCTTCACTCTTCAGGGCCCAAATAACGTCACCTTCTTTTCAAATCCTTCCTCGATCTGACTCAGCACCAGCTGGCACTTCTGCCCTCTGAATTCCCATGGTGTGTGTCACCTGTACCAAACCGCATAGTTCGTAATTACTGTCTCAGTTTTTAAATTTATTTCAGGTATATGTATGACGGCACACATAAAGTCAAGATAAGTAACTATACTTCCTTGACTCAAGGCCACATTTTAACATCTCTGAAACGGGGAGACATCCTCCAAATGATGGCATATCATAGTTTATTTGGTAGCAGCTATTTTCGCTTAGACGTACATAAAATAATGGAGCATCTTACATGGAAGACATCTTGAGAAAACACGGCCTGTCTAGGATGTGTGTGTGTGTGTGTGTGTTCTTTAGTACTTTGTCCCAAATGGGCCCACTGTGAACATCAAACACCTTGTGATGTGAAATTATCTGAAATCCTCAAGCTAAATGAAGATGCCTAAATTATTATAGCCTTATAGATCTCTTTTTGAGTTTCAAAAGCAAAAAAAGAGCCTTTTCTTCAAAGCCAAATGCATGCCCTTATTTCAAATAAAAAAGGAATAGCTCAATGGAACAAGCATTGAGCACCTACTGTATGCAAGCCCCATGTCTGGAGCCAGAGATACAAAATTAACAGCTTGGCCCTGGCTTCCCTGAGCTCACCTGGATCAGGGTGGGAGAGTCAGTGTAGTTTCTGTTGTTGGAGAGGTGTAAGTCCCAGCCTCTCTCCTCCATCTCCGGCCCCCAAGTGTCCTGAGAGCCGTCAGGTTTTTCTGCAGGAGTAGTAGAAACACAAATCCTATTGATGACACATATGAGGGGTGGATGGGCATGCCCCACATTGCTGAATTTGGGATGCCAGGGTGAGGGGGGCGAGAAGGACAGAGCAGGGGATCCAGAAAAGGTGTCTGCTGAAGCCCCAGAGCCCTGCCTTACAGAACTGACGTGGCTTGGATTTCTCTGGGCAGCTGGCCCTCTAGGACGCCGGGAGCAGCCCTTCCTGAAGGATGCAGCGGGTGGTGGTGGGGGGGAGCCCTTCACCAGGTGACCTGAGACCTGCATCCTGCTGTGTGGTCGGTTCTCGGAATGCAGCCCGGCGTGTCTGGCCGTGGCTGCAGCTGCGTATTTGCAGAGCAAGGGCCACGGGATCACTCTGATTTCTCAGGACTCTCGCTGAGCAAGTAGGGTCAGAGGCTTCACGCGACCTCCCTCAGGGGCCCCGAGCCTTCTGGATCCCGGGCAGGGCATTCTTTCCTGTGTGCAGGCTGGTACCTGAACTGACCCAGCAGACACGGGAGCGAGACTAATTCACCTGGAATGTAAATATTTGGGTTCAGGATGCTGATTTCATACCAACACCCGTGATACTTGCTGTGCATTCTTATCAAACAGGAAGAAAACCAAAACACTTCTCTGATAAAAACAGTTCTGTTTTATGTGGAAACACCTCTAACAATACGTGGTTATCTTACCAGAGTTAGAAACGGTTTTCCAGTGAAATCTCTCTCTGCCCTTTCCGCCTCCATCTACTGGCCATCTTGCCAGCCTCAGCCAGGCGTAGAGAAGGATGGATCAGGAAGGAACCCTAATGTATAGCAAAAACAAAAGAAAAGCAATCAATCAACAAGAACTGAGGTCCAGAGAAGCAGAGTTTCTGCCTCTGTGTTGCTCGACTCATTAGCAGATCCCATAGGACTCCAAGACCACCCCAGGGCATACAGTCACCGTGTAGGGCTCTGGGGACAGGCAGAATGTGGCCGCGTGGCCTCAGTAGTGGACCTTTATCCAGGAAGCCTGTCCGTGGTTGCCTGCTGTGTCTTTATCAGCAACAATACACCTGTGACTGGCCAGAATGCCCTCCTGACTTCAATCCAGGTCAATTCTGATCACATTACCAAGCCTCCCATATAAACTCAGGTACATTCTAAGAGCGTTCACCTGCAAATAACACTCTCCCCACAAATAACCCAGGTTTGATAATGCTTTTGTCTCATGTTAGAAGAAGTCACGTGGTAGGCCCCGCATTTGTGCGGTGACCCAACAGTGCCATCAGGGACACTGGCTCTTTCTGTCTCTCTGCTCTACCACCCTTAATGTTGGCTTTCATTCCCAGATAATTGCTTCATGATTGCAAGATGGCTGCTGCAGCTCCAGGCATTGTGTCTATGGTTCAAGGAGGAGGAAACAATGGGAGAAGGAAGGGTGGTCCCTGTTTCAGGGAAGGAAAACTTCCTCAGAAGCCCCAGCAGATTTCTGTCTATGTCTTATTCGCCAGAACTGTCATGTGGCCATCCTTAGCTTCAAGTGAGTCTGAAGAGGCGAGTACCTTTAGCTGGGCATGTTACCTGCCTGGGCATAATTGGGGTCCTGATGGTTAGGATGTGGGGAAATGGATATTGGGTTGGCAGCGAATGGTGCCTGCCCCAGTGGGTAAGTGAGGAAACCGGAATCTCTGCCCGGTGGTGAGGTCTGTGCTTTAAGAAGAAGTAAATTCTGTGTGGGGATGGGCTGGCATGCACCACTGGACTCTGTTTTCTTTGGGTTTTGCAAAAATTATAGGATCTTACTGCTAAACTCCCGCACTCTTCAGGGAGTGTTCAGAGAATTTTAGCCTTAAAGAACTGACGATGTCAGATGCTGATGTATTTTGGCAAAATGAGATTCTCTCTGGGCCAACTGGAGAATTCCAGGGAACCAAGAGATACAGGAGAGAATGGAGCTCCTTGAAGCCAAAGGAAGAGATGGGGCATCCTCAGCGTGGGAGCTTGCCTGGATGGGGAAGAGGGTCCCAGGGCTGGTCGCGGGCCCCCAGGGTCCCCATCCCACAGTCCCAGGTCCCACACTGCTTAACCCTGCTCTGTGCTGTTTTCAGGCCAGGCACTCTGGCTTTGACCACGGTCAGGGGGGAAACCACACCTCTCACAGTGACATCATTCTGGATCCAACTTCCCTGACCCACTTTTACCCCTGAAGCGTAAACCTGAATCCCAGGTTGTTGAAAACGTACAACCCAAAATGGCAAATATTGACACAGCCCTGATGACATGCCAGCGCCGTGCTGGGAGCTCACACCGGCCACAGGGGGCTGGGTCACAACCTCCCTGCACCCTGGAGGAAACTGGGGCTCTCACTCATCCTGGCAGCCCCCCGAGGCCCCGGGCCACACCCGCACACGTCCCCCAGACAGGACCTGTGGGCAGCCAGGGTCCCACCCAGGACGGTGGTCTACGTCCGCCGGTGTCTGGCAGCTGCCCCGGTGTACTTTTGTGGGTTCTCCTGCTGGACACCCCTTTAATTCCTGCTCCTGTGGGGAGCGCGGCCCCTCAGCCACCGAGCGCACGGCATGCGCAGGACACAGCCCACCAGCTTCCACGTTTCAGCCCCGCGGGACCGGGAGATGGGGATTATCTTCTTGGCATGCCTGTAAGGAGATCGCCGCTCGGGCGGGCCTGGGACACGGGGTCTTTGTCCCAGGGTCGTTGACCGGAGGGAGGGAGGCTAGGCCCTGAACTCAGGCTCTGGGGGCAGCAGGGGACCCAGGATGTCGCTAAGTCGAGCAAACAGAATCCAGAACGTGAGAAGCACCCTGGAGAGAAGGACGGCGCCGTTCTTCCGTGTCTGAATCCGATCAGCCCGGGCTCAGCTTTTGGTCCCCTGTGGGGCGGGGGCTCGGAAAGGCTGCTGGTGACTTGGCAGTGTCCAGGACCCCGCCATCTCCGGCCCAGGTCCGCCTGCGGTGAGCACCCCTGGGCCCGGGCGCCAGTCCCCTCCTGCCTCTGGTACCTCAACCCCCCTGCCCCGCTTCTAAGGTGCCGGCCCAGAGCCTCACAGCCCCGCCTCCATCTCCCCGGGCTCTGGCTTCTGGCTCCTCCACCCTTTCTGAGGGCCTGGGTTCAAAACCCAAGCCTGGCCCACTCCCTGGAAATAAGGGGCCCCCTCCCCCCAAGATATGAGGCCGTGGCGGGTGCTGGGAAAACACCTGTGATACAGAGGCACTTGAGGTCACGTGGAAATGCTGCTTTCGGCTGAAGAATCGGTTGTCACAGGGTGGACACTGGGTCCCTGAGTCTCTCACAGGCAGACGGGTGACGCTCTCAGGGTGCGGGCCCTGGGGGCCGGCCGCAGCCCTGCCTTCCTCCCTGGCCTGCTGTCTTCACTCCCCTCTATGGCTCTGACTTTATTTTCGAATGCTGTGGATGTCTGTAACCCCCGGAACAAGATGAGTCAGTAACACACAGAGGCAGAGCTGTGTGGCTTGCCGAGGGGAAGCCAGGCACGTGCCCACAGTGCCAGGCCGAGTAGGTCACGGGAGGGTACCTCACAGCCCTCTCCCTTGCCCAGAAAGTACACACAGGCCGCTGGCCCTCCAGTAACCTGCCCAGCGCAGCTCTTTGTTTGGGTGGTTTGGTGACAGGTGCTGGTTCTCCAGTGGAGTATCCTCTGGTCACCATCGTAAATGCAGAGAGAGAGACAGAGACAGAGAGATGGGAGAGAGACAGGAAAGAGAGAGAGAGACAGGGGGAGACATGCAGAGAGAAAGAAAGAGAGAAAAGGAGAGTATTCTTCCTGTGGACCAGGCACTGCTCCAGCCTCGTTGCTCGCCCTCTTTTGGGGCTGCCCGCCCCCTTCCTGCCCATCCTGCCCAGAACCCACTGTAGACTCGGGGGAATTGTTCCCTGACGATTCCAGACGTGGGATTCTAGCTGCCAGAGGACAGCGACTCTGCGGGTGGGACATTGGATCCTCCTTGACTCCTGAGGGGTGCATAGCTGTGCTGGGCATGGGAAAAGCTCTGCCCTGCGACATCAGAAGGCCTGGGTGGCTCCTCTTAGAGTGACACGGGAGGTCTGGCTTTGATCTAAAATACGTGTGCAGAAGAACTCGATGACCACTTTCTCAGAAGGGCCTGGGCTAAACCCTGCTCGCAGGCTGTGGAGGAAGCCGTCCCGGTGGTGCCGCTCGGCCCGCAGCTCCCCTGACTCATCCAAGAGGCAGAGCGCACTTGCGCCACCGGCTCCATCGTTCTGTCCTTCCCAGGTGTGTTGTGTCTGGTTGCACCTGGGTGGCTCACTGGGCAAGAAACCATTCAGGAAGGGAGGGAACTGGGTCGTCGTCAACGCAGCAGGGAGACAGGAGAGCTGTTGGGAGCCCACTGCACAGGTAAAGAAACCGAGGCCAGCCTCCTCCCCTGCCTTTTCTCCGACCTGTCCAGGGGCCCCTCCTCTCCATCCTTCTCACGGCTGCTGCCCTCCGCCTGGCCCCGAAGGAAGATGCCCCCAACTGCTCATCCCCTCCCACACCCCTCTCAGGTGGCTGGGCTCCCGGCCTCAATCGATTACCCTCCTCGAAGGCTGGCATCTGTTCCCAAAGCCCAGACAGCTTGCAGGTCTACTGAAGGGGAATCCAGAGACCCCAGCACCTTCGGGGGCAAACCCATGGGATCCTGAGTTGTTGGAATGGATTTCCCAGGTGGTCAGAGACAGGACAGCGCCACCTCTGACACAAGGAAGGAAAGTCGAAAGCCATTGACCTGCCACCCCGGAATTCAACACCGAGTTTGCTGGGTTTTGTGAGGGTGAATCGTCCTGACGGGGGAAGTCATGAGCCAGCATTGTATCTGCAATCGTTTCCTCAGGAAAAAGCAGAGCGGGCTGGCTGTCACTGCAGACCCACCCCTGTAACCCCCAACCCTGATTGCTTCCGCTTCTGCTGCAGCTGCCCCTGGAGGGACCGTCTGTGAACAGATGCAATGGACGTGGCGTTGGCCTCTGTCCATCGATTCTGCAAACCACGTGCCAGGCCTCGCTCCTGGACGAGACGGCGGCAGTGAATTTGGGGCACAGAGTCCCTGCCAGCTCCAGCCACCACTCCAGGGGACCTCAGGAGAGCAGACGTGTCTCAGCACGTTTTTTAGAAAAAAAGAATTAGTGACTCTTTACAGTAAGGTGTGAACAGATTTTTAAAGTTTTGAGTACTACAGGAACATAAGCTATTAAAACGTATATACGGTAGACGTTTTCTCTAAAGGAAAGGAAATTGCAAAGAGTACTTTTATCATTTTCATCAGTAAAGTTAGATGACTTGGGGGGATGGCAGGGTTCTAGCCTGCATGCTCGTCTCCTACAAGGGGAACTAGGGTGGCACACGCACCTGTGCTGCTTAGACGGTTCTGGTCTCATTTTCTCTCCCTCTTCTACAGGCAACCTTGGTTCGCTTTGTGTGAGTTGAATGCAGAGGAGATGCCCCGCCACCCTTGTCCTAGGTGGTCACCAGGAAACCCACGAGGGCAGTGGAGTTCTGCCTGGTGATTGGGGGTTTCTGTGTCTGCTGAAAAGTCCGAATCTGCTGCCCAGGCCAGCATCTCTCCTGAGGCCCCAGTCTGTTCCCAGGCATCACGGCGGATCCCCCACATCCAGATTGGGGCTCCGCGTCCCCTTTCCTGTCATCGTAGTGAATGAAGCACCACCTGCTCCAGGCGAAACCTCAGTGCCGTCCTCGACTCCTTTGTCTCTCACGCCTGCAGCCAGTCAACCTTCAAATCCTCATGTTTCTCCCTCCAGACCCCCAAATCCTTCTCCTCTCCTCCATTCCTCCCGCCCCAGCCCTGAGCCAAGTCCCCAACTTTTCTTCCCCAGACTATCCTGATGAACTTTTTTAAAAATGTATTGAAGTAAGTTGATTTACAATGTTGTGTTAATTTCTTCTGTACGGCAAAGTGACTCAGGTATACGCATATATATATTCTTCTTCACATTCTTTTCCATTAAGGTTTGTCACAGAATACTGAATATTGTTTCCACTGCTCTACAGTAGGACCTTGTTGTTCATCCATCCTATATACAATAGGTTGCCCCTGCTAATCCCAAACTTCCATTCCTTCCCTCCCCTCCTCCCTCACCCCCTTGGCAACCCCAAGTCTGTTCTCTATCCGATAAACTATTTGTCTCTTCCCTAACCTGACCTTGACTCTTCCCATCCAGTTTCTCTGCTGCAGTGACCGCGGTCTCATAAAACACGCTGCAGCTTAATCCTTGCGTGGTATCCAGGTGCTTTAGGATAATGTGAAGATTCCAAATTGGAACCTTTCTGCTCCTTTTGCAAAGCTCATCTTCGTAAGATATGGTATTCAGAAAACACCAGCCGCATGACTGATGAAAAGTAAAAAGAAAAAAGGAAAAAGCTGTTTAATCCTTTATGAATTCTCTGTACGCAGGATGAATTATATAGCACATAGGAAAAACTGCTTAAAATCCCCTCTCCTCTCTCGGTAGCTGGTCAAAGGCTCCCGCCTGACTCCCCTCACCCTCACCCAGCCTCACCCCTGCTCCCAATGCGAGCAGCTCTGGCTTTTCTCTAAGCCTTTTCACACAGCTCACCATGCCATGGATTCCAGAAGCCAAGCAAAGGGCAGGTAGTTAGCCAAAGTCCTTGGGAAAGAGTCTAATTGATTACCTCCTGCATCTTCTCCTGGAGGTCTGCAATCTGCCCTTTGGATTACAAATCAAGGTCCAAGGATTCTGAGGGAAGTCAATTATAGGACAATTGTGTGGATAACTCAGCCAAAGCCAGACCTAATTTAAGAAGAAATTGGGGAATCTTCAGCTCAATGATAAAATGTCACTAGAATTTGGACTCTATCACTCACCAGCCATTGGCCTTTGGACAGCATATTTACTATCCCTAAGCCTCAACCTCCGCATCCATAAAATGCGATGGTGGTGGGGCCCATCCCACCCCCATCAGTTTATTGTGTAAAGTCGCTGTGATAAACTTAACACAGTACTTAGGATGGTGGGTCATTTGTTCAGGATGCTTGGCCTCTGCATGACCCGTGCTGCTCATCTGGGCAGGAGCAGGTGTAGAGAGAACACCGCAGACAGACATCACCTTGCCCCACAGACCACCTGTGGGCCGGGGGGCGGTGGGTGCTATGAAAGCATGAACTCAGGGGATCTGAGCCCATCGGGAAGTCAGGGAAAGCTTCACCAAGGAATGAGGGCTTTGAGGCCAGAGCTGAGGTTGATTCAGTGGGTGTCAACGAGGCAAAGACGAGGGAAGAGTGTCCAGGTGGCTCGTGCAGGATTCCCTAGGCTGGAGGGAGTGCAAAGTGAGTGGGGGGAGGGGAGGGGAGGAGCCAGGGAGAGTAGGTTTCAGGCTGGAGGGTGGTGAAGCTTCATTAGGGCTTTTGTCCTTATTCTAAACACTGATGGGTTTTATCAGGAAGGGGATGTGCTTAGACATCAGAGTTTATTCATTTTCTCTTTTCTCCCCATATGTCTCCATGCATTAAATCGAAAAGTCAATCTAAAATCAGTGTTTTCTAGATTCTTCTTGATTGGATTATGGTGACCACTTTTATTACGCCGAGACATGAATAAATAACATCTTATCTAAAGTTCCATTAGGGCAAGTGGGTCCCACACTGAACTTTGTGTCCTTGAGAGGAGTCCCAACGACAAGCATTGAATTCTGCCAGCTCCTTTTAGACACAGCCTTCGGGAGACGTAATTTAAAAAGAAGCAGTGACAATTGTTTGAAAGATGACACAAGATATCCTACCATAAAAATGTTTGCCTATTTTTTTCAGACTGATACACCACAGGTCACAACACCCACATGTGAATAATGTTCTCAGGGGATCCACTCTAGGGCAGAATTTTGGGGAAAGGAAAGGGACAATGGGGAAATGAACAGTAGGTGACAGTTCTAGAAGGAAAGCTGCTGTGTGTTAAGGGTGATTTTGCGGTACTAGGAAATGTAGGCAAGTTGGCGGCTTGGAGCTGCTGGGGCTGATAAATCATGAGAGAGGAAGAAGGCTTGGGGAAGGAACGAGGGGACACCCCAGGGAAGTTCATGCAACACTAAATACCCGTCGAAATCCATTTGAAGAGAAAGCTGTAAAAAAAAAAAAAAAAAAAAAAAAAAAGCAATAAATTTAGCAACAAGGAAACCACCAGGCATTTGGGGAGCTACACTTTGCTCTGGTTTCCAGGGACTAGTGACTCATAAACCACACCAGTCGCCCCTGGAGACTAAGCATTTTGCTACACTCAATGGAAAAATACAAAAAGGTATCAGGGATGGGCAAGTGCGTTCTAGGCATTTCTGGTGATAGGACAATAATTATTCTAGTGTGGTTCAGCAAGAATCTGAGACCGGGGAGAGGTGAAGGTGACCAGGGTCACCTGCTGGAAAAGCCAGACGCAGAGTTCACACCGAGTTCAGGTCTGACCGCAAACCCCATGCACCTGGCGGGCCGCTCTCGGAAAGCAGGTCATGAGCCCATGCCAGGATGCACCGAAACGTGGATTCGTAAATGTTCGCTGAACAGAAACGCGTGATCCTAGAGCTGCAAATATATATCAAGTCTGCAATCAAACAGAATATTAGTATCTACTTCTTTCGGGAAAGTACCTAAAATGAAGCATAGTGGAAAAAGAATATTTGGCATTGTCACTTCTTCCTAATCTTTCATTTCAGGAGAGAGAGAGGGAGGGAGGGAGGGAGGGAGGGAGAGGTGCGTGCTGTAAATATTCCCGTGTGTAAAGCCCCACCACCACCACCCCTGCACCTCCTTTCCTCTGTTGCCACCCAGTTTTCTTTTGACTTCCTCAGTGGTGCTTCTCTGTTCCCTTCCTTCCTCTTCCCACCTTGGTGGAACCTGCCGTTGCCTACAGGATTCTCCATCTTTGAGGCTCTTCTCTGACCTGGCTCCCTCCAGGCCTCAGAAGATCTCTTTCCTACCTTCCCGTCAAACTTCCCAAACTGCAGCTTCTCACCGCCCCCTGCTTCCTATGCCTTGCTATCTGGAGTCTGCCTGGAACTTGTTGGAGACTGAAAAGCTAAGAAGACACCTTCCTTCAAGAGCCACTTCCTCTCCACTGGTTGGAATCCCCACGACCTACCCAGGGTCCTTGAAACCTGGGGGCTGAATATCTACCAGCTTGGGCTCCCAGGACCCCCTGTTGGGGAAGCAAGGAGGCCTGACCCTGGAGCCGATGGAGGCAAAGGGAGAACGGAGAAGGGAGAATAGACAGGCGGAAGGCAGACCGTGGCTTCTGGTGGCATCATCAGGGCTAAAGCTGCGCTGAGGGGTCCCAAAGAACTGTCTTCTCTACCATCTGTCCTGAGACCCCTGGAAGGTGCTGAGACCCCTGGACGCTCCCCCTGGGCTGTCTCGTCCCTCTCGGATGTGCCTGAGTGGCTCCCCCAGGGGATGGAGCAGACAAGCTTCCTGGTCCCAAGGTTGCCTGAGAGACAGAGCTTAGGCAGAGGGTGGGTGGACGGTCGGTGGTCCAGAGCCAGAACAGGCAAGATGCCAACGGGCAGAGAATCCAGGGGGGAGAAATGAGGGGCACAGAACCAGAAACTTCCCGGGTGTGTCTCCTGGGGGCCTGGAGGGGGAACAAGAGAGTGGAAGGAAGGCAAGCGTTTCAAGGGTCAAGTGTGAAGACAGAATTGAGGAGCTGCCGGTCTGGAGGATGAGGACAGACTGAAAGGGGGGTCCCAGGGCCAACTTAGAGCAATTTCCAGAGTTCTGGGTGGGTGCCGGGCTGCAAGACGTGACAGCAGGAGACTGGTGAGACTCTGGGGGTGGTGGATGCTCTTCTGAGAAGTCTGCCCGGGAAGGTAGGGAAGGGATGGTGTGAGACAGGGTCTGCCTTAGCTCAGCCGCTATGACAAAACACCAGGGACGGGGAAGCTTATAAACAACTGACAGTTATCTCTCGCGGGTCTGGATGCTGGGAGTCCAAGATCAAGGTGCCGGCAGAGTCAGCGTCTGGTGTGGTGCGTCTCCCTGGTTCACGGACCGCATCTTCTCACTCTGTCCTCGTCTGGAGGAAGGTGTCAGCGAGCTCTCTGGGGTCTTTTTTATAAGGACCCTGATCCCATTCATGAGGGTTCCACTCTCATGGTCTAATCACCTCCCAAAGGACCTACCTCCTAACGCCATCACCTTGGGGGGCAGGATTTAACATGGGAATCTGGGGGACACAGATCATAGTGGGGCCAGGGTGGACACAGCGGACTCAGTGGGCAGCGTCTCCCACCCGCAGGTGCCGCGGCCCAGAGTTGGTGACCCACAGAGGCAGAATTTCTTTGGATTAACAAGCGCCACCCTTTAGGTGTTTTGGGTCGGGGAGGGGCTCCAGGGAAGACAACTGTTCATAGCCCTCTTGGTCTATTGAGTGATTGTTGTTTTTTTAAAGTTTCCTTTCTTATCAGTAAGACCACAGTCGGCCAACATCCGATCTGGGCTAAAATGCAAAACGCTGGGAGCCAAGCATCCAGTCACCTGTCCAGGGCGATCACCGGCCCTACCGGGCGTTTGCTTGCCGGGGGCCCTGGGCACCCAGGGGACAAGGCTCACTCCGGCCGCCACACCCAGTTCGAGTGCCCCGCTCTTCCTGTTCACATGGTTTGGGAGGCAGTGAGGGGACAATGGGGTGAGGCGGGCGTTGCCCTGGGTCACAGTCTTTTCCCTCCGGAACTACTGTGATTTTGGCCAGGGTTGACCACAAAAACCCCTATGTGTGTGAGTGTGCGTGTGTGTGTGTGTGCGTGTGTGTGTCTGTGTGAAAGAGAGAGCCAGAGAGTGCCGTAAGCCCGTTTACCCTTAGATAAGAAAGGTCTTGGCAGCCCTGCCAAATTCTATTTAAGAAACACGCCCCCGGGGGGAAGGTGGCTTATTCTGCCCCAGGGAGAGAGAGCCGTTCTACAAGCAAGGGGGGATTGGGGGCCTTTCCCCACTTCGCTGTGGCCACAGACCTGGGTTTTGGACAATCTCTCCTACGGTGTGGGCTTGCTGGTCCAGAGCCTGCGTACCGCAGATGCTCTGTGCTGATGGAGAAACACCCAGAATGTGGGAAGCCGGTCCTTCCGGGGCACCCAAACACGGGAGAATTTGGACCATGAAGACTCCTGGAAGAATCTGATGAAGCGAGAAAAAAAGGGAGTGGAGCTGGTTGGAGAGAGGAGATGGGGCAGCTAGTCTGCGCACAAGGCCGGGCTCTGCCTCGGTGCTGGGACCCGGGCAGTCCCTTGCCTTTGAAAGCTTCAGTTTCCCCATATGTAAAATGAGGGAATCAAAACCAGTCCAGTAATCTCGGAGACACGCTAATAACCCAGCTCTCACAGCAGCAGGCCGTTAGCTGGGTCCCTGAACAATGCCGACAGCCGTGGGCCCCCTGACCCCGCCCTGGCACTGGATGGCCTTTCATGATGACAACGGTCACCCATGGCAACTGAGTCTCCAGCAATGCAGCATCGATACTTGGAAAGCGCTCCAGGAAAGAAACAGTAAGTTCTAGATCCCTACTCTCATAGCCGTGCGGCGGATCTCAGGGCACTGCAGAAGTGACCCCTGCCCCGAGGATGGCCGCACCAGGAGGGACACAGCAGACGCACCTGGTGCTGGAGGCCCCTCAGCGTTCCTGGGAGGCTGCTGTAAGATGTAGACGCCTGGGCCCTGTCCCAAACCCCCTGACTCGGAGCCATGAAGGGTAGGCGCAGGGAATCTGGGTCATGTGCTCAAGGGGTTTCCATGCATATTAAAGTGTGGAAACCCTGAGAACCCGGGTAGCAAAGTTTGATTTATAAAACGTGAATCCTTCAAAAGTTGGCCAGCTTTTACAAATGAACCTATCTACGAAAGAGGAATAGACTCACAGACAAAGAGAACAGACTTGTGGTTGCCAAGGGGGAGGGGGAGGGGAGAAGGAAGGATTGGGAGTTTGGCAGTAGGAGATGCAAACTAGTATATATAGAATGGATAAACAAGGTCCTACTGTACAGCACAGGGAACTATATTCAATATCCTGGGATAAACCATCATAGAAAAGAATATGAAAAAGAATGTACATATGTGTATAACTGAGTCCTTTTGCTGTACAGCAGAAATTAACACAACATGGTAAATCAACTACACTTCAATAAAAATTAAAACAATAAATAAAGTAAAAATTATTTTTTAAAAGTTGGCCAGCTTTTATTTTATTTTGCTGAAAAAGTCTCACCTAATTCAGCCCAGAAATGCCCTTGGTGTAGACAGCTGTGTTCATGAACATCTTGGTTTTAAGTCCCCAGGTAAACAACACCCTCCCACCAGCTCGCCTTCTGGATTCCCACAGACTTATCGTCTGGTTCCTTGGGCATTTATGTTTGCAACTCCTGTTCCAAGAGTGGTTATTTGAGACAGATTTCAAGTTTCAGGGCAGGGATGCTGTCTTACCCTTCCTGGGCTCGTTTATGTCAGGGCAAGAGGCTGGATGCAATGGATACTCTGTGTAAACGCTTGTGGAAATGAATTAAAATGAAGTGCCTGGACAAAGGTCACTAGACTTTCGTGGAAGGCCCAGATAATCTGCTTTATCTTCCATAGGCACCTAGTGCCTTTTTGAGAGCTCGCTATCAAATTATTTTATAACCGCAAATACGTGGGATTGGTCAGGCTTCTCCCGGAAGTAACCTCAATGAACAATGAACAATGAGCTGATTTGTCTAAAGTCTCCCAAGTAAAAACACAGTTGAGATAAGAGTTCTGAACCACTGTCATCTTCCAATGAGCCCACAGTGGTTCCAGCTGTGAGAAGCAGAAGTAGACTCAGAAAAAACTATGAGTAAGCAATTCTTTAAATTATCCATGAATTCTCTAGAATTCCAAAGTTTAGAAAACGTTCATGTGGTTAATGCACAATCTCTGTCTAAGATAACTGTGAAAATAAGCCATGTTTGTATCTTCTAAGGGATTCAGCAGTCCCATTACCCATTATTTCTAAGAGGCTTCAGAACAGTTCATTGGACGCAATGCTTCTTTCTGCCTTCTCTTTGCTTCTTTTGGTGTCCTTGGCCCAGAGAATCCGTAATTCGGTGGTTCTCAGACTTGACTGCCCCTGTGGAGATGTGAAAGCTCCTGTCAGAGAGGCCTCACTCCTTATCAATTAAAACAGAGCCCCAGGGAGTGGACCCCAAGCATTAATAAGTTTAAAACATTCCCCAGGTGTTTCCGATGGGCAGAAAGATTGTGATCCACTGCCCTCACAAAACCAAACTGGACTTTCTCCTCAAAACAAATCTTAATCACTTGACAAATGAATGAGAAAAATTCACTTGGAATAGAATGAACCAAGTGAAATTCAGATTGTCCAATAACTGCCTCACCAGAACGAATGAGATTGTTGCTGGGGATTTTATTTCTCCCCAAACAATAGTTATATTAACTGATGTAATTTACTGATTTCTGTTATCTTGTCAACCTCTCCTGTATTTGCTTTTCTTCTTCTGGAAGTTATTAGGTAGCACAGTGAGGTCAATCCCGGCTGAACATTGGAATGACCTAGGGAGACCAAAAATAACTGATGCCTGGTTCTGGGGTGTGGCCTGGGCACTGCAACTTAAAATTTTTCCCCAGATGCTTTAATGGGTATGCAAGGCTGAGAGCCACTGATTTTGTAGTTCTTTCATCAAAAAGTCTGTGTTAAACGCTTCAGTCTTTTTAAGTTTGAAGTCTTTCTTCTGCATTTGGTCTTGATAATCATTTGGTTGTTCATAGAAATTCTAGGTCGAAAGTCATTTTCCTCTGCCTTTTGAAAGTTTCCACTCACCACCTTCTATCCTTAATGTTGAGATGTCAGCTCTTAGTCTAATTATCATTCCTTTGTGTAGCTCACCTACCATTTTTCTCTCTGCTACCCTTTAGATTTTCTCTTTGTCCTTGTCGTTCTGCATTTTTACTGCAACACATCTGACAGTAGGTTTATTTTTATGTATCCTGCTTGCTTCTCTGTGTTATCTTTCTATTTGAAAACTCGTGTCTTTCTTCAATTTTGGAAAGTTACCTTCTGCTATAAGTTGGATCTTTCCTCCACTTTTTCCTATATTCTCTAGTCCTGGAACACCTATTAGATGCATGTTGTAGGGTCAGGTTTCGTTTTCCATATCATTTAAGTCTCTTTTATGTTTTTCATTTCTTTATCACTCTGTCTGTTAGCATTAATTCCTTGGTACTATCTTCTATTTCACTAATTGTCTCTTTAACTGTGTTTAAATCACCCTGTTTATTAAGTTGTTTATCTCAATATATATTTTCTTAATTTCCAGGATCTCCAATCAGCCAGTTTTTAAATCTACTTCTTCTTGATTCACAGCTGCTTGTTTCATGGAATCCTATTTTTTGTTCATTCGTATTGTTATCCTTTCCTCTGTCGCTTTGAAGAACACACACAGCAAGTTAAAGTCCTCTGATGATTGCTCTATTATTTAGATTTCCTCTGGAGCATTCTTCCGTTTGTTGCACTTATTGGAAATGTTTTCAAGGCATTTCTTTTCCCTATGCTTTGAAACGTCATTTTGCAGCTCCTGTTTCTTTGTTTGTTAGCTCTCCTCTTCCTTCTCTCATCCTATTATGGCTGACAGACTCCTGGTTAACTCACCCGCAACTCTACCCCACTCCAAGGTCAGACAAACAACCTTTGTCAAAAGCAGTCCAGCTTTTTGTTCATGGGTGGGAAGCCATGCCCCTCCTCTTTGTTTCCTAGAGTGAGCTGGCTCTGGGCTTCTCCCACACATTGGGTGCCTCTGGTGTCCTTTCCCATATAGGATGTGAAATCCTGGTGGCACTGCCCATGTCTGGACCTGGACACATATAGGCTGGTAGCTTTTTCCTCTTCTCTGAGTTTCCTCATTCAGTTTCAAGCCCATAATATTTTTAAAAAATAACGATGTACATAAAATATTTTCTGTATACATATTAGGATGCTTTAGGGTACAAGAAACAGAAAACCAACTCAAAGTGACTTTAAAACAAGGAAAGTTCCCATGGCGTGCAGCTGCACATCTGGCAATTCTTGTCTGGTTGTTCTACAATGTGCTGGAAGCTTCCACTTGTCTTTCTAGACTGTCCCAGCCCTCCCTGTGCTGCCTACTCAGCTGGCTGCCTGAATAGATAGATATCCAGTCAAATGTGGCTACTGGGGAGCATCAACAGGAGATCCTAGAGGGAAAGGGGAGTGAGGAGGTACTTATTCTCCCTGCTCTCTCCCTGCAGGGACCCTCAGGCCAGCTGCATCCTCCATGGACCAGCCCAACTCCTCTCAGAAGGGCATCTCCACACAGCAACTCTGTCTCCAGGTTTCAGAAGTCTCCTCTCTTCTTTCAGGACTTGGGGAGTGGAGGGCAGGATGGAACAGCTCCCCCCCATTACTAACTCCAAGGGGGGCACTGCACTTATTTCTTCTGCACTTTTTAAAGCAGTTACTTTATTAAAATCTTTTCAAGGGAATTCCCTGGTTGTCCAATGGTAAGGACTCCACGCTTTCACTGCCGAGGGCCTGGGTTCAATCCCTGGTCAGGGAACTAAGATCCCACAAAGCCGCACTGTGTGGCCAAAAAAAAAAAATCTCTTCAGATTATTCCTATTTGAATGCGCCATCTACTGGGAATTTGCTTGATAAAGAGTCACCAGAGATCAGTGTATTTTTGTGTCTCCAATCTGCCATCCACAGTATAAGCTTCCTCCTAATGGTGGTTTGTTATTAGATGGCTACGGGCAGTAATTGTTGATATGTGTTAGTATCCAGTGAGAGAGAAAGAGGCCATCCCTTTAGAAAACAAAGACTTTTTTCGAGAAGCCATCAGCCAACTTCCCTTGATATTTCATTGGCCATAATCATGTCTATTCTTGAGCCAATTCCTTTCCACTGGGGAAATGCCATGTGTTGATTGGCTTAGACAGGGGTGTTCTGACCAATTGCTACTGAGGAAGATGGAATTTCTGTGACTGGCTTAGATTTTCTACCTCTGAGATCCATCCTCCAGTCATAGGGCTGCTGCTATACGTTGGGGCAGGGATGGAATGAGTGACAAGGAGACAACCATCATCTCTGCTAAGTTGGGAGAGGACAGAGACATGGTGAATCTCAGGGTGTGTTTCCATGACAACTCCCTTTGCCATGTTGCCTGGCAGTCTATAGAATTTCGCAGTTCAGAAGATACTTGCTATTTGAAAGCAATGGTTCCTAAACCTTTCATAAGTCCCCAAATCCAAGATTACAGCCAAGATGCAAAATGCCCTCAGTCTCCTTACCTGAAACAGAATGAATATCACAGTGGTGTTGCCTTGAAGCTTGAATGAGATCTGGTGTCCTGTGAGGACATCCACGCTGGGTGGGGAGGCGGTGGCCTGGATTAGGCACTGCTCTGGGCCTGGCTCCTCTGAACCTGCAATGTCCACAACTCAGCGTGAACATGGCAACAATCCGAGGACCATTGTCAGAGGCTTGAGTGATTGCTTGATGGGCCAAAGGCAGACTGAGTGCCAAGTGTCAGGTACCACACCCTCTGTCCCTTTCTGTGGAACTTGATCTTGAGACAGTTTTTATTTCAAGATGGATCAGTGAAGGACTTTTCTTCATGAGAAGAGAGATGGGAAATTACGTTCATCATTTCAGATTATTTCATACAAGGATAAAAGGGGGCTTATAAATGGGGCATGTGAAACTTAATAAAGCTAAAGCTTAATTTAAACAATTGAAGCTTACCCGCTCTCCCTGGGGAAAACTTGACCTAGAGAATAAAACTGTTGAGAAGAAAACAAAGGATGACAGGTGTGTGTGTGTGTGTGTGTGTGTGTGTGTGTGTGTGTGAGATCATGTTTGAGCATATGTACACGTGTGATGTCAAGTCCATGCATATGTATATACATGTGGGTGTGACCATGTGATGTCATGAGCATGTACGTGCATGTGCGTGTGGGCATGTGTGTATGTGTGTGAACACATGTGCATGTGTGTATGTACTCACAACTGTACTCTCTACCATGCATGGATCTCCTGGGCTCCTAGAAATCAAAAGTAGAATAGAATTTAAAGATCAACTAACTCACAATCTCTTTTGATCCCAATCTGAACTTAATTAGAGCAAAAGACCCAGAGGTCTACCAACATCTGCCCATTTTCATTCTGCAGTAGAAAAAACTTGTTGGAAATGACAACAAAGATGGAGAAAGATAAATATTCAACTTGCCCTAGAACTGTATAGGAACCCCCTATTTACACCTCAATTAGAAAAGAATGTCAGTTTCTATACGTTACTTGATATTATAACCAATGCTCTATAAAGTTTCAAATAATCCAATAGTGTTAGTACACTGAACTAGAGAGAATTTTACAGACACTTTCTTCTGTGCGGACTCACAGGCAGCACATCGTTACGACTCCAACCAGCTCCTTGGGCACAAGACCTCAACCCACACCTGCTCATCAGGAAGGGTTTGGGTAACACCTGTGAACTCCAAGGCACAGGGTTTAGTTATGAGAAAATTCTAGACCAAGAATCCTATTGATTCACTTCTCTTTAAATAACCAAACAACCCAAATCAAGTTAAACTGATAATAAAACAAACTAACAAAACAGTCATTTATAAGCAGGCAGCATGATAGCAGCAACTGAAAACCACAGCCAACTCAAAACAACACTAACGATGCCAAGAAAGAAAAATCTTCAGAAATCACAATCACTGCACAGATCCCTAAATAAAGTGTTTTCCCTAAAAAGCTCATCCCCCAGTAAAAATTAGGTTGCCTTCTATTTAAGTTCTAATAAAGTTTATCATATTATAAGGCACTCATACTTGTTTTTTAAATTAATGTTTTTATTGTGAAATATAACACCAGCTTTTTTTTTTTTTTTTTTTTTTTTAATACGAAAGCAAGCTTCTTTTCCCTGAAAGCACAATAGCCTGAAATGACCTCGATCAGGGTTTGGTTGGGATGTTTAGAGCAGCCACCTTGTTGAATCACTCACAAAAGATAAAGAAAAAAAGACATTTAACAGGGATTGAATTATTCCAGAAGGGATGACCTCACCCTCAGGCACCTAGGGTGTAAAGTAAGCCTTGTAAGGACCACATTAAAAGCAATATGTTATGTAAATTCACCTACGAAGGATGAAACAGAAACAATGTTCTCATGTTTTGTAAAAAGTTACAGCTTGGGATACAGTTTCTAGTGACAGCACCCTGCTTGACAGCACCTAGCTCAAAGAAATGAGACAAAACTGAAAGCCATATAATGTACCCTGGAAAACTATTAACTCACAAGTGGCAAAGAAACTGGATGACAAAGGGGCAAGTAAGGAGTTTGAATGATGTAGCTTCATTGAATGGGAGCACGGAAAATCAGCGAGACGGTCGTTTGGAATTGATATAGATAATACCTGATATTTTAATGTATGTAATGAAATTAATACATTTTATATTTTAGGGAAAGATTTGACTGTTTGATCTGGGTCATTAAATCTTTTATGGATTTTCTCACATGAAAATGTCTTTAATGGTCAGGGTCCCCTATCTTCGAGGACATGAGGGAGCTTCCTGAGTTTAGGTTGAAGCAGGAGACACCCAGGGCTATAGCATCAATACCGTTTTTGCGATTTTAGCTAATTAGCAACATGCTAATTTTTTAAAAAAATTTTTTGCCCACGCGGTTTGCAGGATCTTAGTTCCCCGACCAGGGATTGAACCCACGCCCTCGGCAGTGAAAGAGTGGAGTCCTAACCACTGGATCACCAGGGAAGTCCCGCAACATGCTAATTTTATCCAGGGCCTTTAAGACAGTCATCTTTAAAAATTCATTTCATAGGCTACAAGTAAATAGCCCATTATTTTACACAAAAACCAAGTCAACACAATTAGACCTCTTTTTCAGGTAAGAACCAAAAAATGGCTATTTCTTTCTGCCCACTTCAGTCCCCAAGGAAGGACAAACTTTGAGAATGTGGAGGACAGATGGGCCAACAGGTAGGGAGCAGAGAGAGGGCAGAGCGAGGTACAGGAATCCCCGTAGGACGAGCAAAGGGGCTGCATCTGAAAGGAGAGAGGAGACCCGGGGCTTTGGGGCTGGGGTCCCTTTAATAACAAAAACTCACATCGCCTTTTTCTCAAACACTTTGCTCCTGGTACAGCAGATGCCTTTAAGCAGAGGCATTCTACCTGGGCTCACCTGGGAATCTCCTGGCAGCAGAAAATCCTCCAGAGCCCCAGGTCTTGCCCCCATTGATTCGGACCTGAGTGGCCTGAATGTGGCCTGAGCATCCCTGGTTTTCCTGGAGCCTCACAGGTGAGTGTAAGGGGCGGCCAGAGCTGAGTACCGCCTCCAAAGAGTTAGGGACGCGCTTCCCTTCAGAGATGGGGAAGGGAGGTGGATGCTAAGCCAGTATGTTCAGAAGAGTCGCCAGCAGCCTGCAGGCCAGAGGGCTGACCCCCAGACCGACAGACCCCTCCGGTCCTCCTCCAGCCCCTCTCCGAGACTGAGGGGCCCCCCTTGATGGTGGGGAGCCAAACCCGCCCCCCCAACAGGTGGTCTTTGAGAGTCACCTTTAAGACCCAACTCCCACCCATTCTTGGGGGTGGTCTTCAAATTTTCACTTCTCTGACTTCTAGAATATTTTTGAAAGACCAGGTGCCTCCTTGCACTTCCTAAGCTGCTATCTAAACACTTCTATCACACATCTAATTAGTGAAGTATGGAATCCAGAATATTGTGAATATTGACATTTTAAATACAATTTTTTATCATCTTTAAAAGGTATCCAATAGAATCTAAATAACTTACAGATCTGACCGCCACCACTGGCCACTTAGAAAGTACAGGAACCAGTCCTTCTTTTACAATCAGGAATTTCACGTGGATTTTTTCCTCCCTGAACTTGCATTTCCACCCTC
Source organism: Balaenoptera acutorostrata (assembly GCF_949987535.1). Classification (NCBI taxonomy): domain Eukaryota; kingdom Metazoa; phylum Chordata; class Mammalia; order Artiodactyla; family Balaenopteridae; genus Balaenoptera; species Balaenoptera acutorostrata. The sequence goes on along the minus strand of NC_080067.1, from coordinate 147,809,769 downwards.
CCGCCCTCCCGATTTAATCCCCAAATAATCGGTTCAATATTGATAACGCTGAATTTTACCTGAAGGTTTAGACATCCCCTGACCCTTCTGTGTTCCGGTAAATGGCTCACAGCAAGAGCCACCCCCCCTTCTTCATAAGACTTAAGAAGGCTCCCAGGGGCCCCCTTGTTTACCTGTGACGAGGCTGTGTGCAGACCCTCCGTGTTCGCATTCTTTGCCTCATAAATGATCAGCTCAAGTGGTCATTCCCACTGATCACGGAACAAAACGCTGGTTACCCAGAGCGAAGCTTCTCTCCTTCCAGCCTCCTGAATTTTGGCCCGTGCCCCAGGCAGCCTCTCCTCCACCAGAACCCCTGTCTTCCATTCATCTCACTTCCCTGGGCCCCGTGCTTTTCTAGTTTTGTTCGCTCTACTCTAGGGAAGAAACCCCCTTTCGCATCATGAGATGCAAGTCTTTGCTCAGAGTGGCTCTCCTTTTGCAAGAGGTCCTTTTCCTCCCTTGCAATAGCCTTTCAGATACTGTCTCTCCTTACTAAGCCTGGATTCAATTTGTTTTTGATTTGACAATATGTATTTATGGCTTTTTGGATTAACCTGTCGGGCTTCCTTGGAAGAAAATGTAATTTTTAAATTACCTGAGGCATAGGGCACTGAGTGTCAAAAAAGCTCTTGAATTGTGAGTTTTTGTCACAATGCTTAATGCATAGCTGATGATGGCAACGTGAGTATATAGTATCAATTTTGATGCGATTGTAACTTCCATGTTTAATAAACCGTTTGTTGGAACAATTAATGAGATGGTGTGATTTGAGAATGGAAACGCATGCACACACAGCTCCTTCTAAGGAAACGTTACCAACCCACTGTCTTCATAGCATGATGGTACCACTCCTGGCGTCTGCTCCCAGGCAGATGGCTCGATCTTTCCTTACAGGAAATGCCCCAGAGGCCCATCAGCACTGCAGTGGCAGGTATCCGCAGACAGCACAAGATGCTTTCAAACCCCTCACCTCAAAATCCTCTCCTGTCTGTGTCCACCTACCCTACCATCCGGCCCAATTCTAATCAAACCTCTCTCCCGCCAGCCAGCCAGACTTCCAACTCACGAAAAATCCCGACCTTGTTCCCCCTTCGAGACACTCCCTCCCCAGCTCCGCGGAGCTGGGTGCTGCCCAGCCTGGTGAGCAAGGAACTCGGCTTGTCGTGGGAATACAGGCAATGGACTGCTCCAGTTTTCCCACCTTGGCTATGTTTCCAGATGAGTGAGAAGTCGGGCATCAGCTGGATCTCTGCTCTTTGATGTATAAATGTCAGGGCTGAGAAGCTTGCTGATCTCAGTAAGAAGCTGGGAACAAAGGGCTGGTCCAGCCACACTGCCCATCTTTGAAGTCCTTCCGAGCGCCTGGCCAGAATCGCATGATGTAAGCCAGGAAGCCAGGCTCACTAGACCTGACACCCCTCTCCCGGTCTCCCCACCTTCCAGGTGGGCCCAGTGCTGTCCAGCCCTGGGGGGTGTGCGTGGGCTATGTCGGTGGGGCCTCCAACAGTGCCTGGCACACACGAGGGGCCCCCTCCGGGTGTGAAATAATTTTCAGCACGCTTTCAATGATCTCTCTGTGACGACCCACTCAAGGCCCTCATCTGCCCGGGTTTAAAGCCAACCTGGAAACTGCACCCCTCACTTCCTCCGACTTAGGGGAAGGGCAAGGTCAGGAGGTGGGAGGGGGCTTGTTTTCAGCTGCCTCTCAGCAGAGCAATTTGAGTGTGGAGGCAAGTTTGGAGGGTGAGGATTAGACAGTGATAACCTTGACACCATCCTTGACTTAGCAGCCGTCAGGGACTCTCCGCTGCCCCTGACTCGGGAGCTCATCTCCTGAACCTTTTCCTGGACTTCTTCCAGCCCCACGGGGACAGCCTGCTCTGAGCTGCCTTTCTTCTTTGAAAGCAACAAAGGACGTCTGCATTCAAATACAGTTCCTTTCCCCAGAGCCCTCCTCTCCCTTAAATCCTCCTCGACTTCTGAGACGGCCTCTTAGCTGCTTTGTCTTCTCGGCAATGACCTGGGAGATGCATCTGAAGGGTCCTCTCTCTGCTGGCTACAGCTTCTGTTTCCAACACAAGAGTCAGCTGCAACTTAAAGGGGGGTGCGTTGGGGGATGTGTTTCCTGACCTACAGACCCCTCGGTTCAGATCCCAGCCCAGCCACTTATAAAGCGTGAGGCAACTCAAGCTACTTAACATCTTTGAGCATCTTTTCTTGTAAAATTGAGATTCCATCAACCTCATAAAGGTAGGACCTAGGCTGAGCAGACACTTAACTAGGTCTCAGATTGGGACCTGGCCGCTGGAAGGGGAAGCCGCTCAGTAAATGTGTCCAGACGAGTACCATCCCTGCCCACTGCTGCCCGGGCCTTCAGGCACCCCAGATATGGAGACAGGTGTCCCCCACCACACCACCACACTCTGCCCAGCCCTGGGCCCCTGATGGCCTCCAAGCCAACAACCCTTCAGGCCAGGTGTCAGCAGCGGACCAAGTTCTAACTGCAGCTATTTCTGTAGAGCTGTGAGTGAAAAAATATTGCCTGTCATGTCAGTAAACAAAGGATGTTGCAGCCATCAAGCCATCACACGCAGTCGCCCTGATGGTGAGCCCTGAGAGAACTCAGGATGGAAACAGGACGTCCCCCATCCAGCAGTCAGTTGCTGCAGTCACCCCTGACGGTGCCCCCTGAGGAGACGCAGGATGAGAAAGCACAGGGTACTGGCCCCAGAGAGCTGAGGTGCACATCAAAGGAATGATTTCAGTGAGCCCGGACTCTTGTATCTTCCCATACAAGTAAATTCCTTAACTTGAGACGTCTGGTTTTCTTTTATTAACAGCAATCTTTTGATGTTCCGACTGTCTGGTCTTTATTGCAAAAATCCCGTACGTCCTGGCTTCTCCCTGACCTCTTTGGAGCCGTCCCTCAGAGCCATCTGAGATACTGTGTCCCAGGCTTACGTCCTCAGAATGTCCGCCACATAAAACATAATTCTCAACTTTCAGGTTGTGCATTTTTTCCAGTTGACAGAGCCATACCTGTCACTCCAGAATGAACTCGTTCTTCAGGGTGGGGAGTCTTGAGAGCGGGAAGGCAGTCGGCACACCAGCTTTCCTCTGCCTCGGGTCAGGTGGTCCCAACTCTCAAAACCCACTGCCTCCCCAGGCCAGTCCCGGGGCTGACGAGGGAATGGTCCCTCCACCCGCGCTGTTGTCAGGATGCCTCTAGCCTGTATCGGTTCCCCACCAACGTGTGGGACGGTTCCGTCCTTCGAGTTCTGTTCTGTTGCATTGGTCTGTCTGCGGTTCCGTGAATGGGCCCACACTGGTGTAACCACTAGTCCTTTAGTGATGGTCTTTTTTTTAACATGCACAATTGGCTACACATTTTCTTTAAAACATAAAGAAAACCAACATTTCTATTTCCTTCCTGCAGGAGACATGGACACCCTGACACCCAGCTTCTAATGATCACTACTGTCACCTACTGGTTAACCTATTTTAAACACACAACAAAGGGCTGTGTGTGTGTGTGTGTGTGTGTGTGTGTGTGCGCCCACACATACTTCTCTCTCTATTAGTTTTCTTCTCTATTGCTGCTCTAACAAATGACCACAAACTTGGTTGGTTAAATAATACAGATTTATTATCTTAGAGTTCTGGAGGTCAGAAGTCAGACGTGCATCTGAGCTAAAACCAAGGTGTAAGCAGGGGGCTATGCTCCGTTCTGGAGATTCTACGTGGGAATCTGTTTTCTTGCCTTTTCCAGCTTCGTGGCATGTGTGGCCCTGTTCTCCATCTTCAAAGCCAGCTACCTTCTATCTCTCTGATCCTCCTTCAGTAGTCACAGTTATCTCTTACCTGGACTGGAAAGGTTCTTTCATAATTAGGCTGGGTCCACCTGGATAACTCCCCATCTCAAGGTCCTTATTTTAATCACATCTGCAACGCCCCTTCTGCCACACAACGCTGAAGAGTCCCAGGTTCTGGGGATTAAGGCATGGACATCTTTGGGAGCGCCATCGTTCTGCCTGCTGCACTTTCTGTCAATAGAACATTTAATTTCCTGCTGTTTTGTCAGTTTCTGTGTTCTTCATTATTTCTTGAATCACCTGCCTTCCCTGAGTTTCGATTTACTTCTCACTCAAGTTCTTATGCTAATTTTTTTTTTTAATGAAAAATGGTGAGTGGGAAACTCCATTAACCTTTCCTTGTCTAAAAATATCTGTATTTTCACTCTCACTCTTGATTATACCATTGCTGAGTACAAGATGCTAGCGTGACAGTGATTCTTGCTCAATGCTTTGAAGATTGTCCTTCCTCTGGGGTCTATTACTGGTGATGAAGAGTGTGCTGTCTGCTAATTTTTGTCCTTTTATTGGTAATCTGCTTGTTCTCTCTGGCAGCCTTCAGGATTTCCCATTATCCTTAAAATTCTGAAGCATCACTGCCATATCCTGCATCAGCCTTTACCTTCATTCGAGTGCTCAGGGCTTGGAGGCCACTCGGGTGTCAGAGCTGGGGTGAGGGTCCCCACCAACAGGCTCTGGTCAGTCAGGGACCTCGGTGCCTGGGTGGGTCATCCCAACTTGCTCTGCATATCAAAATTTTTAATTGGTAGGTAACTGACTTTTTTAGTAGCTTTTTTGAAATAGAATTCACATACCATACAAGTGATCCATTTAAAATGTACGATTCAATGGTGTATATTGAAGAGTATATATTCAATAGATATTTAGTATATTCACAGAGTTGTGCAGCCGTCATGACAATCAATTTTTGAACATTTTCATCACCTCTGAAAGAAACCCTGTCCCCTGTCGTATATCCCCATCCCATCCCCCACTGTGACCCTGGGCAACTTCTAATAAGTCTGCTGTCTCTGTCTTGCCTGTTCTGGACATTTTGTACAAATGGAATCATACGATATGTGACTTTTGGAACTGGCTTCTTTCACCTGGCATAACGTTGTCAGGTTCACCCACATTGTAGCAGGTGTCACTGCTTCATTCTTCCCTTTTGTGGCAGAATAAGATTCTAGGTAAGTCATTTTTAACCCTAAGGAAGGCATGAAAGAGAAGCAGAGGTCAGAGCTGAATTTACCATGAAATGAATTCAGCTTAAGCTTCAGGCTCTTCAAGTGCAAGAGCCCCGACCAAGGCCCTGGGCACTAGACACAGTGAAAGTCCAGCCTATGTGTATCAAGTGAAGGAATAGCCGGGACAATCTTAGGGTTTAAAATATTTGTAACAGTTAAGAGAATTTAGACTACTTGAGAATATAACAAACTGGATTGTGATTCCAATCTAATGTGTTTTTGAGTAATTGATGCAGATTTTGATATCAACTTGAAAGATAGAATCTTACTAAGTTTTTAAAAACATTATTAAATATTGGAAGATGGCTGGCAAGTCACTGTATTTATAACCTTAGATTGTTAAAATTACTTGGGTGCTTCAACAAGTTTTGTTTGTGAGATAACTAAAGTATTTGAAACAAAAATATAAATATTTAAAAATAAGAAATGCAGTTCAAAATGTTTAAGGACATTGAATAAACAGTTTTTGAAGCACCCTTCCTCCACTAAGGCTTATCAAAATTCTCCAGTTTTGGGGCTTCCCTGGTGGCGCAGTGGTTGAGAATCTGCCTGCCAATGCAGGGGACACGGGTTCGAGCCCTGGTCTGGGAAGATCCCACATGCCGCGGAGCGACTAGGCCCATGAGCCACAATTACTGAGCCTGCGCATCTGGAGTCTGTGCTCCGCAACGAGAGGCCGCGATAATAAGAGGCCCGCGCACTGCAATGAAGAGTGGCCCCCACTTGCCGCAACTAGAGAAAGCCCTCGCACAGAAACGAAGATCCAACACAGCCATAAATAAATAAATAAATAAATAAAATTTAAAAAAAAAAAAAATTCTCCAGTTTTGTAAGTAGAATAAGATAAGGTGAACTTCAAAGCCTAAGGAAAAAAAACAAGTTTTAAAACTTGTCACTATTGATAAATCAAATATTAAATTTTTTAAAAAGGCAGTAGTGGGTAGTTTTTCCCATGCACAAAAGAGGTCCTCCAGGACACCACGAAATCCAAACAGAAAAACACAAGTTCCTGCTCCAGTTACAGCTCTGAGAGGACTCACATCTTCTGTAAAATTAATTTGCCAGGAGAGAATTCATGTTCCAAAGATCAATTTCTTGCATGTCATAAATGCATTGGCATTTATGATGGAGTTTGGGTGTCCAGCCCCTTTGAGGTGAGCCCACCTGTCCCGATGCCGTGGATTCCTGGGGCTCCTTCCTCCTGGCCCCCTGCTCTCCATCCAGAGCCAGGTCCAACCCTGGCACTCAAGGGCCCTGTCCTGTCCTCACTGGGGGCCCAGGCCTCCCGGGACCAGTTTCCTGACAGCATCCCAGCGCGGAGGGGTACAGAGTTATTCCAGCCTGTGCTTCAAGCCCTGAGTCCGAGTCTGGCTCTTCATCTCTCCGGATGCCCCCCACCCCCCAGCCATCTCCCAGGCCACTGGTGGCCTCAGGGTAAGCGTTCTTGTCATTCAGCCTGTGGCCAAAACACCCATTGGCCACTGAGTACTTTGTATTTACGTTGCGTGCCCCCACAAAAGGGGTTTTTCTGTGTATTCCTTTTTGTTTCCTTTTTACTTATGTCATCCTTTGTTGCTGTATGTTTTGAGGCAACAAAAAAGTCTCAAGGTACCAGACTCTGGGGGAGGTTCTATTTTCCTCTTTATATATATTTCTGCAACATTTAAACTATTTGCAAACATTTATCTGCTCCTTTAATATCAGAAAAAAATTTCAAAACACAAATTGGGAAGGAGGGATGTTGTGGGCCCTCATCTGACTTGATCCTCGGTGGCACTGGATCCAATGATCATGACTGATCACGCCCTCTGGTGCACACTTTCTCCTGGGTTTCCGTGACCCCACCCGGAGTAGTATATCATAGTACTGCAAACTGTGCAGCTTAAACAACAGAAATTTACTTTCTCATTGTTCTGGGGGCTGGAAGTCAGAGATCAAGGTGTGGGCAGGGCTGGTTTCTCCTGCAGCCTCTCTCCTTGGCTTGTAGAGGGCCGTCTTCTCACTGTGTTCTCACATGGTTGAAGGGGAGCAGAACATGCCACCCCAAAATGTGCCTCTTTAGCCTGTGGATTCTTTTGAGCTGAAGGCAATCAAGACCCAGCTGACTTATATAAAACTTTTACCTCTCCCTTAACTGCCTGAAAGAATTTAGATAGAGGGCCCGGCCCAGAAAGAGGGCTCTTATCAGAGATAATTGTTTATCTGACAGACTTACCTGCATGGAAGGTCAAACATCTAATGACCAAACCTCTGCTCTTCTTAGCGTCCTGTGAGTGACCCTCCTCCCCTTGGGAGCCTAGGCCCCCGTCCCGTTCCTTAGCTCAGGGCGGTGTATCAGCCTCAATTGCGGGAAGGCCTCTGGGTCTCGTATTTTTATGCGGATCCCATACAGACAAATTATATGTGTTTTTCTCCTGTTCGTCTGTCTTACATCAATTTAATTATCAGACCAAAGAATTTAGAAGGGAAGAAGGGAAAATTTTCCACCACGTGGCCTTTCCCACTTGCACGTGCGCCCCGAGGGCTTTCTGAGTCCTCCTCTCCTCTTATTGGAAGGACACCAGTCAGACTGGATTAGGGCCCACCCTGAGGGCCTCATTTTACCTGAGTCATTTCTTTAAAGACCCTATCTCCAAATATAGTCACACTCAGTGGTATGGTGGGGTGAGGGCGGCAATGAGGGGGTAGGGCTTCGACATGGGAATCTGGGGGAAGTCACAGCCCAGCCCAGAGCCCCACCTTGCCTGGTCTTCCTCCCGCCCCTTTCCAGGATCTCTGCTGCCCCCAGGCCTCCACCCAGAGCTCCTTTCTCTGGCTTCCTCCCCTTGGTGACTGCACACAGCCACAGGCTTTAGACATTGCTGTCTCCACTTCTGTACAAATGATTCCCACATCTCTCCTCCCGCCCTGCCCTCTTGCCCCAGCTCCAGCCTCGAGTTCTCAGTTCCCTCTGTGATATCTCCATTTAGGTATCAAGTGAGCATCGCACATTTAACTTGTCCAGACCTGTACCATCACCTCCCCACAGACTTGCCCCTTCTCAGCTCAGTAGCTGACAACCCCATCCTTCCAACGGGTCAGGCCAAGAACCCTGGAGGCATAAGACTGGTCCTTCCCACTAATCAGGAGAGCAATGCGCTTGAGTGCCTTTCTTCTAAACTAACCACATGAGGCTGCAGACAAATCAAGGCCCAGAACTTGCTGCCGGCTGATGGCGGGTCTGGGCTTCGTGCCGGATCCCCATCACCTGCAGAAACAGAGGCTGGAAGGGCTTGGAGCATCCAGGTGAAGAAGGCCTTCCCAGCAGACCTGTGCTGGCTGGGCGTCTGTCCTCTGGCAAAAGCTGAGCGCTTCACAGCCCTGCGACGAGGCAGGGCTTGGTACCAGAGCTTCACCTTGGAGCACAGAGTGGGGTTTACCTGGACGCTAAGGAGGTGAAAGCCGTGGGGCCCTGGGAGCGTGGTGCTCACGTGAGCATAGCATTTTTGCAAACATCGTACAAGTGAGATGTTATACCTGCCATCGTGAGGACCGCTGTCTCTGCTCACACTTGCCTCCACGCCAGTTCTCCTGGTGATGTTGCAGCTGCCATGAACATATTTGGATGGCTGTTCAGGGGAAGCTGAGTCGGGGGTACATTGCAGTTGAGATGAGTAATTTTTAAGTTGTCTGCCATCGTGTGTAGGTAATTCGCTGTTAACTGGGAGGTGTGGGAATGGCTTCCAGGAATGCTCCTACCGCCCACAGGGCGAGCTGGGGCGCAAGGATGCTGGACAGGCGTCTCCCCAACGTACGAGCACAGTACGTCCTGTGGTGCCCAGCACCTGACCTTTGTGGGAAGTGGAGCAGAGCAAAGGGTCTAGACCTATGGATCCAGAAGCTGCCCTGCTAAGGAAAGGCACGGGGTTCCTCCATCCTCTGCACAGAAATGCTATTTTTAAATTGTTGTCATAAGAAGTAAGCAAAGAGTACGCTCCCTGCCAAAATGTAGTTTAAACGTTATTCTAGAATTAATAAAACCCTTAGGTTATTTTTCTGAATTTGTACTATCGTGGTACTGTTAGCTTGTTAGCATTTGCCATTTATTGTGGTTTCTCATTTTATTTTATTTTTTTGAAATTAAACATTTTAACCCTATCCATAAACACTTCTGCTCTATTCATGTTTTATTACACTTAAAAAAAATGAATTCATGACATGTAGTATAAAAACGAAGTAGCACAAAAGGAATGAGAAAAGAGTAACTATCTCTCCCCGTCCCTTAGTTACAGAACAGATTCTTACAGGAAATGCAATTACTTTAAAATATTTCTGTGAGCAGTATTTTGTGATTATCTTCAAATTACAAAAATATCACTATTTATTGACGTTCATGTTTTCCTGTTCCAATCGGCAAGGATTTTGCGTATTCCAACACCTCTGTTACTCCTCCTTCTACTCCTGGATTTGGATTGTTCTATCACTGGTTTTAGTTCCTTTAATGGATATCTCTGCAATGTGGATTCTCATTTTAAATAGATGTCTGATCTTGACCTGCTTTGGGATTTATAATTTTGTATTTTACTCCTTCAAGAGGGTCTTTCCAAATCAGATAAGCTCCAGCAGTGGGTCTGGTCCTGGTAGGGGCTCTTGCAAATATGCATCCCCTTCCTCCAGTAGCGCTGGGTTCCCAGGTCTGTGCAAACAGGTGGTTTGTTGACAAAGAAGGAGAGCTGGAGCAAGCCAGTGCCACAGAAAACCGGGCTTCCCACCTGCCCAGTTGCCTGTCCGGGTCGGTTTGAATTGAGGTTTTGTTTGGTTCTCTGCAATAGCTTTGCTCTTTCTTCTCTTTTCAAGCCAACTTCAGATCCATCATTTCCTGGACCGTTGACGCAGTAAGGACGGGCACACCCCCAAGTCCCTGCATTACAGAGCTGGACACGGTCGCCGGCCGGCAACCATCCCGCTAGACCCTGGGGGCCTGGAACCTGAACCCAGATTTCCTGGAAACTCCAGTCCTGGCCTGGATGCATGTATGGCCAGTGAGGGAAGTCGTCTGAAATTTCCAGCAACAGCAGAGATGTGTTCAAGGAACCGTTCTCTCCTCCGGGCCCAGAGAAAGAAGCCCACAGGCCCCAGGGCTTAATTGCCTCTGTGGGTGTTTCTGGTCCAACTGGAAAAACCAGGTAGGCTGGGCTCTGGGTGATGGGCCAGTGGGAAGAGGAGAAATGTTTCCTGGTGCACCTGGTGAGAAAGGGGAGAAGCAGAGAAGGTGAACCATCCGGCAAGGAGCACAGCCGCCAGATCTGCTGGGGGAGGGACAGAGCCGGTCCTGGGGGCAGTCTAGGCCCCACATGCAAGCACCCCGGCTATGGACCAGGCCACGCAGGCCCGGCAGAAGGAGGGTCAGGGCTCGCTTCAGTCTCTTGCTGAGTCCCCATTTCTACCAGCCCCCCAGCTCCCTATCCCACCTCCCAGGTGTCAACCGGCTCCCTGATAGGACAGGGGACCACACTTCATCCAACAACCTGGCCAGCACTTGCTCTGTGGCCTAGAAGTAAACTTGGAAATGTCAGAACCTGCCTGCCCGGCGTGCTAGACCCCCTGGGGCTGGGTGTACGGCCTCTAGGGCTCAGGCCTAGGCCTGACTTTGCTGCCTCCATCTCCAGGTATGGTGCAGTCCTGGCAGCAACCATGACCGCAGCCCCCCGGCACGTGGGTGCTGAGCCTGACGACACAGCTACGTTTAAGGACACGCAGCCCCTTCCCCGCCCCAGCCTCGACCACCTTGCGACTCTGAACAAGATGCTACAACGCTGGGCCTCATCTCTCAAGCAGGGCTAGTGACACCTAACTCCTTATTCACACTCAGGAGGCACCACTGATGTATATACAGCACATGGTAGACCCTCCAAGCCTAAAAAAATAATTAAACCTGTTAGTCTATTCAGGCTTCTATATCATAGATACCAGAGACCAGGTGGCTCAAACAGCAGACATCTCTCACAGTTCTGGAGGCTGGAGCTGAGGACACCAAGATCAAGTTGCATGTATGTTCAGTGTGTGGTCAGGGCCTCCTTCCTGGTCCACAGATGGCCGACTTCTCACTGCATCCTCACACGGCCAAAGGGGCAAGGCAGCTCCCTGGGATCTCTTTCATAAAGACGCTGATCCCATTCATGAGGGCTCCATCCTTAGGACCTAATCACCCCAAAGGCCCCACCTCCTAATACCATCACATTGGGGGTTAGGATTTGTGGATGAAGAATGTCACCTGCCATACCAGTAAAAAAAGAATGTTGTGACCAACAAGCTATCAGCTACTGCAGCAGTCCTTCGGTTCTGCATCAAACTGTCACCACCTTTATTCCCTAAAGATAGCAAGACCCTTTCCTTGCCTCTCCATTTTCTTGGGTGAACTGGACCCTGGAGAACACAGCAAAAGAATTGTCAGATGCTGTCCACGTACAGTAATAACAGGCTGCAACTTGTGCAGAATCCAGCAAACATAGTGCCAAGTCTGCTACACAGCTTGTGTCCTTTAATCTTTCCAATAACCCCATGGAGGCAGGCGCTACCAGTCCCATATCACTGATGATAACTGAGGCTTAGAGGATTTCAGTAGCTTTTCAAGATTACACATGTTGAGATTTTAACTCATATATTTTTCTTACACCTTCCCTTTTCCCCGTCATTCGGCTAGAGCTGGCTGTGGACATTATTTCCTGGAGATGGAGGTGGCAGATGGACAGAAGTGGGTCTTTCTGGTTCTTTTAGTCCAAAAGCCTAAATCCTTAGAAGAATTATTTAGAGAGCATCCTTTTAAAAGGCTGTAAAATGAAGGGAGGAGAGACTTTGCTAAGAAGGAGAGGAGAGGGCTGGGGTTTTGTGTTTGGTGTCTATGCCGTGCCCTTTTCTAGGTGGAGATCAATTGTTTCAACTTCCTCTTGTATAGACCGCTGGTCACCTTCTCCACAGGGGATGTGGGTTTCCAGGTAAGACGGTGACACAGTCGGGCAACCTGAGTAGCAAGTGCTGTAGTTTTGCCGGTTTTGCCTTTTCCCCACATGGGGCCTCATCTGGGCACCACAGGGCCCAAGGAGACAGCTACCAGCAGTTGTTATTCTTTACATTTGTGCTTTTTTTTTTTTACGGGACTGCATGGTATCTACTTTAAAATTTTTATATTGAAATTCGTGGATTCATGTGGTTTGAAAATTTGAGAATTTAATGTAGCCGTTGTGATAATGAAACGTATCTTGAAAAAAAGATCCAGGACTGGGAATCCCTACAAGGAGGCCTGAAAGGACTGGGCAGGTGTGTTATTTACGAGAATTGATTTATATGCCACCTGTCACAAGAGTCTGATGCAAGATTGCAGAAGAGAATAAGAAGACCAAAGCAATAAGGTGACTAAAGTCAACAAGCGGGATAGAAGGACAAAGAGGAATCAAAGCATACTGACTACAGAGGTGAACACAGCAAACGTGTTTTGTTTCCGAGCTTCCTGGAAACCGAGGGCGTGGGGGGCAGCACGACAGTTCTCCTTGGGAGCAGACAGTCCTTTCCAGAAGGACCGGATCTGACACTGACATCTTTTCACCAGGCACAGACAGGACCGTGTGTGATGTGGGGTCCACGCCCACAGGGAGAGCTGATAGCAATGCCCATTCCTAGGCTGGGTTTTCCTTCTATAAATAATATAGAAGAAAATCCTCCATTCTTGGAAGGACCTTAAGATTGCGCCTCCAAAGGGCATGAAGTGTCTTCTCCTCCCCTTCCACTCTCTCTCGACTCCCCAGTAACCAGATGTACCACCACTGGAATAGCCCTCACGGTGGTCCTGGGATCAAGCCAGGGTCCAGTCTGGTCCTTGCTTACATCACAGGCCAGCTTTCCCCTTCTGCTCGGAACCCCTTCTTCTTTCAGCCTCCCAGGCCCTCTCGCCCCTTGGTCCCTCCCGACCCCGATCATGGGCTGTGTCCTCTCATCTTCCTTCCCTGGGTTCCCCCCGACCAGCTCCATCCGTGGGGGACACTCCCTTCCAGGGGGCCTGTCCAGACCCCCGGCTCTCAGTAGCATCCTCTGCGGGTGACTCCAACTTTGGGTCTCCTTTCCCTCAAGTCCAACGCAAAGTCAACGTCTCCACTTAGAGGCTCAACTGGCAACCGTCTTAGTTTCCTAGGGTCACTGTAACTAAACACCACACACCGGGGGGCTGAAACAACACAGTTTTTTCCTCACAGTTCTGGAGGCCAGAAGCCCAAGATCAAGGTGTCGGCAGGTTTGGTTTCTCCTGAGCCTCTCTCCTTGGCTTGTGGGTGGCTGTGTCCTCACATTTTCTTCCCTGTTTGCACACATCCCTGTTACCTGTGTGTCCAAATTTTCCTTCCTGTAAGGACATCAGTCAGATAGGATTAGGGCCCACCCTACATGCCTCATCTTAACTGAATCACCTCTTAAAGGCCCTACCTCCAAATGCAGGGTATTCTGAGGTCCCGGGGGTTAGGGCTTCACCATATGAATTGGGGACAGACACACTTCAGCCCATAACAGCATCTCAAACTCAATCTGCCCAAGACCACGTTCTTAATCATCCCCAAATCTGCTTCCCCATCTCAGTAAATGGCCCCTCCAGTGCCCCAGTTGTTCAGATGAAAGCCCTTGGGGGTCCTCTCTGAGCCCCCGCTTGCCTCTCAGCCCACACGCAGTCGCTAAGGCCGCTTCTGTCAGCTCCATCACCATCCCAGCTGCCAGGACACTCTTGGCCTCACTGAACGCGCCTTCTCCGTGGACCTCCCTTATCCGCGTGGCTCCCGGGTAATTCGCTCTGAACACAGCGGAGAGCAGAGCGCCCCTTCCACAGGTCAACCAGGCCCTGGCATTTCTCTGCTCCCATCCAACTCAGAATACAGCCCCACATCCTTCGCGAGGTCCCGAGGGCTCCCAGAGCCTGTCCCGTTCCCAGTGCCCCCAGCTCTCCTCTCTTACGTGTTTTTTACGGTTCCTGTTTCTTCTCCCACACAGCCTAGGACTGCACCCCTGGGCCTCTGCCTGGAAAACTCTTCTCCTACACAGGGGCACCTGTTTCCCTCCAGCCTCATTTTGGGGCCTCCCTAATGAGAAGGAGCCCCCTGTCTGCCCCCTTGTCCTGGCTGAATTTTTCTTTTTCGCTCTTAGCCCCATCTGACACTCCGTGTTTATTGTTTATGAGTTTCTGCCTTTTCCGGTGTAGCAGAAGCTGCATGAAGACTCGCTCTCCCAGAGCCCCCAGCACAGGCCTGGCTCACGGCAGGGGTTCAGTACACTTGGGGGCCCCCAAGAGCAGAGGCAGGCGTGGGTGGGGGGACCCTCCGCTGGTTCCCCCACGGCCTCTACGTAAGGATGTGAGGAGTGGAGAGGGAGCACCGAGGAAGGCGGAGGTGTTTGGGTTGCTTGTCCGCAGCTTCTGGTCCCAACCTTCCAGGGAGACAGGGACCCAGAACACGTTGCTGGGCATCCGGCACTGACCGTGCTCCAGAGCTTCTGGAACAGATCGTACAGTGGTTCCAAGTGTGTTCCGTGCCAAGGCCAGCAAGGCAGATGCCCACGTAAACAAAGGAGAGCAAAGAGCTCTGTCAGGCACCCACTTCTACAAGGATGAAGTCGTAACCCACGGCAGTGCCCAGTCAGAAATGAGGGCAATGACGGGAAGAGGTACCCTGTGCTGTGGACAAGGAGGCCCCCCTAGATAGTTACACGCATGTTTCAAAAGAATGTCAGTGACCCCAGATTCTTGCATCTTTCATGCATAGAAAAGCACTGACATCATTAACTCGAGATATTTGTTCTTTGTGACCAGCAGTAAGTAATCTTTGACCAGGATGTATGCTTGCTGGCAGGTGTTTCCCAGACAAAAATCATGCATAAATCAGCTTCTCCCCAACCTCCTGGGAACAGTTTCCTCAGAGCTGCTATAAGGCTGTCTACCGGGCTATAGTCCACAGAAAGTCCCTGAATAAAACTTAAACTCACAACTCATACGTGCTGTGTTTTTTTCTTTAAGTAGACAGGCACGGGGCTCCTGGGGCCACCCCAGTTCCATCTAAAAGGTGTGGGCCCACTCACCCAGAACTTTCAAGTCTTAAAGAGAAGCTGAAAAGCTGGATTTATGTGACGTTTCCTGATTTTAAACTGTTGGTTCAAAATGGTTTTAGAATGTTGTGTTTCTGGGAAGACATGTCATACCTGGCTTGGCCACTACAAACAATTAAGAGCTTTGTTCTAGATCAATCTAAAGTGCCTTGACACATTTTTAAAGTGATTGACACTTTTACTTCAGGCCTCTAGCCATATAGTTAAGTCAAAGAGAAATTAGGACACAAAAACAGTGACTTAACTTTGCAAACCATGGAGAGGAGAATACTGCCGTAGGGTTTATTCCTCCTACTTACAAGAGGCTGCGGGGACAGGCAACCTCACCACTAGCTTGTTCAGCACTTTCACGTGAATTAGAATAAGTCACTCTTTCCACAAGACACTCTCTGACATCTGCTGGAAACTGTCGTGTTAAAGACATGCATCCCTCATGGCTACAGATGTGAACGGCACCCCCTGGAGTTGTGCAGTCCACAACCTGCACATCCACACACGACACCCTAGGTATGGATGCCTCTCTCCAGCCCTTTCCAGACCTACACCAGCTTGATAGTTGTCTGAATTCTCCACTCCTTGGAAAAGATGAAATCTTGGATTTGCCTAGCTCTTTTCAATTTGCAAAGTCTCTCCTTATTCACTGGTTAATCTAACAGAAGTATTTATGTTATTATGCCTGTTTTGTGGATAAAGGAACTAGTTAAGCAATTTGCCTGTGCGATTACAGAAGGAGTTAGAGGCAGAGGGAACTGGAACCTCAACGCTCTAACCTCAGGGGTCCCTGGAGGCGTGGAATGCTCCACCCTGCGTGGCTCTGGACATCCTCTTCCTTATCCTTTGGGTAGGTGGTGCTTTCACTCCCATCCCAGCACCCAGAGTTCACTGGGGGGCCATCTCCAGTCCCCACCAGGGCACCTCCTCGGGGGGGACTGGAGAGGACTGGGAGCCATCCTTTTTGAAGGACATAGTAAAGGAGAAAAGAGATTGTTGTTCTCTTCCATCTTTTATGCACAGTGATTTATTGTTTTACAGCAGACATTTTGTACCCAGGACTGAAAGACTTTTACAGCCGGGAACATGACTGCTGTTTAATTTTCTTTATTAGCTCTATTGAGTAATTTATCACTGTCCATCTACAGAAAATTGGCCCATTACTGTCAGGTGCAGGCTCCCTTGATAGCCCTCACCCTCTGAGACAAAGCCCAGCTCGCTAGTCATGGTGGAAAGGCAGAGTTCGCCTGTGTGGGAGAGGGGGGCAGGTGGGATCTGCCCTGGACTGGAAATTGGGGGCTCTTAGGGGGTGGGGGTCTGGGAGTGGGGACAGGTATGATTAGGGTTGGGTGTGGATCATGCTACCAGAGCCGGATTGGTGGGAACAGCCAGGCGAGGAATTTGAGGCAGGGGTTCAAAGAACCTTAGGGCACAAACTGTTGATACTTTCCATTGAAGAGTTGGTGGGCCGAAATGGACAAATTCTTAGAAAGGTATAACCTTCCAAGATTGAACCAGGAAGAAATAGATAATATGAACAGACCAATCACAAGCACTGAAATTGAAACTGTGATTAAAAATCTTCCAACATACAAAGTCCAGGACAAGATGGCTTCATAGGTGAATTCTATCAAACATTTAGAGAAGAGCTAACACCCATCTTTCTCAAACTCTTCCAAAAAATTGCAGAGGAAGGAACACTCCCAAACTCATTCTATGAGGCCACCATCACCCTGATACCAAAACCAGACAAAGATGCTACAAAAATAGAAAATTACAGACCAATATCACTGATGAATATAGATGCAAAAATCCTCAACAAAATACTAGCAAACAGAATCCAACAACACAATAAAAGGATCATACACCACGATCAAGTGTGATTTATCCCAGGGATACAAGGATTCTTCAATATATGCAAATCAATCAATGTGATACACCATATTAATAAACAGAAGAATAAAAACCATATGATCATCTCAATAGATGCAGAAAAAGCTTTTGACAAAATTCAACACCAATTTATGATAAAAACTCTCCAGAAAGTGGGCATAGAAGGAACCTACCTCAACATAATAAAGGCCATATATGACAAACCCACAGCAAACATCATTCTCAATGGTGAAAAACTGAAAGCATTTCCTCTAAGATCAGGAACAAGACAAGGATGTCTACTCTCACCAATACTATTCAACATAGCTTTGGAAGTCCTAACCATGGCAATCAGAGAAGAAAAAGAAATAAAAGGAATACAAATTGGAAAAGAAGAAGTAAAACTGCCACTGCTTGCAGATGACATGATACTATACATAGAGAATCCTAAAGATGCCACTAGAAAACTACTAGAGCTCATCAGTGCATTTGGTAAAGTTGCTGGATACAAAATTAATGCACAGAAATCTCTTGCATTCCCATACACCAACAACGAAAGATCAGAAAGAGAAATTAAGGGAACATTCCCATTCACCATTGCAACAAAATGAACAAAATACCTAGGAATAAACCTACCTACAGCGGTAAAAGACCTGTACTCAGAAAACAATAAGACACTGATGAAAGAAATAAAAGATGACACAAACAGATGGAGAGATATACCATGTTCTTGGATTGGAAGAATGAATATTGTGAAAATGGCTATACTACCCAAAGCAATCTACAGATTCAATGCAATCCCTATCAAATTATGAGTGGCATTTTTTATAGAACTAGAACAAAAAAATCTTAAAATTTGTATGGAGACACAAAAGACCCCAAATAACCAAAGCAGTCTTGAGGGAAAGAAACGAAACTGGAGGAATGAGACGCTCTGATTTCAGACTATACTACAAAGCTGCAGTAATCAAGACAGTATGGTACTGGCACAAAAACAGAAATATAGATCAATGGAACAGGATAGAAAGCCCAGAGATAAACCCATGCACATATGGTCATGTTATCTTTGATAAAGGAGGCAAAATATACAATGGAGAAAAGACAGCCTCTTCAATAAGTGGGGCTGGGAAAACTGGACAGCTACATGTAAAAGAATGAAATTAGAACACTCCCTAACACCATACACAAAAATAAAATCAAAATGGATTAAAGACCTAAATGTAAGGCCAAACACTATAAAACTCTTAGAGGAAATCATAGACAGAACATTCTATGTCATAAATCACAGCAAGATCCTTTTTGACCCACCTCCTAGAGAAATGGAAATAAAAACAAAAATAAACAAATGGGACCTAATGAAACTTAAAAGCTTTTGCACAGCAAAGGAAACCATAAACAAGATGAAAAGACAACCCTCAGAATGGGAGAAAATATTTGCAAATGAAGTAACTGACAAAGGATTAATCTCCAAAATATACAAGCAGCTCATGCAGCTCAATATCAAAAAAACAAACAACCCAATCCAAAAATGGGCAGAAGACCTAAATAGACATTTCTCCAAAGAAGACATACAGATGGCCACGAAGCACATGAAAAGCTGCTCAACATCACTAATTATTAGAGAAATGCAAATCAAAACTACAATGAGATATCACCTCGCACCAGTTAGAATAGACATCATCAGAAAATCTACAAACAACAAATGCTGGAGAGGGTGTGGAGAAAAGGGAACCCTCTTGCACTGTTGGTGGGAATGTAAATTGATACAACCACTATGGAGAACAGTATGGAGGTTCCTTAAAAAACTAAAAATAGAATTACCATATGACCCAGCAATCCCACTCCTGGGCATATACCCAGAGAAAACCGTAATTCAAAAAGACACATGCACCCCAATGTTCATTGCAGCACTATTTACAATAGCCAAGTCATGGAAGCAACCTAAATGTCCATCGACAGACAAATGGATAAAGAAGATGTGGTACATACATACAATGGAATATTACTCAGCCATAAAAAGGAACGAAATTGGGTCATTTGTAGAGACGTGGATGGATCTAGAGACTGTCATACAGAGTGAAGTAAGTCAGAAAGAGAAAAACAAACATTGTATATTAACGCATATATGTGGAACCTAGAAAAATGGTACAGATGAACTGGTTTGCAGGGCAGAAATAGAGACACAGATGTAGAGAACAGACATATGGACACCAAGAGGGGGAAAGCAGGGGTGGGGGGAAATAGTGGTGGGATGAATTGGGAGATTGGGATTGACATGTATACACTGATGTGTATAAAATTGATGACTAATAAGAACCTGCTGCATAAAAAAAAAACTAAATTAAAAATTAAAAAATAAATAAAATAAAATAAACAGAAAAAAAAAAAAAAAACCAGTGGGCCTTTTGGAGTTTTCTGGAATGAATGAGCAAGTCATGTGCCTGGGCCTCCTGGAATAGCAGTCATGCTATGAAGCCAGTGGAAGTAAAATCCTGTTGATGCAGAGACAGGGAGGTCTGGGCATGGGCATGGGTGCTTTCAGTGTTTGTATTTTAAAGGACAGAGTCACTGAAGCAGCTACAATTTCTAAAAACCAGTGAGAAAAGGAATATCTGTGTATTTGGATCTTTAAAAAAATATACACACACATTACATATACATACTGTGTATTTATACGTGTATGCACATGTATGGGTTTATGCACACATACATATGTGTACATATATGTGCATAGATATCGAAATTGTGCTCAGTGGGTCACACATCTCAAATGAACTGAACTAGAGGCATGTGAGTGCAGATGAACTGGGCGGCGTATTGATCAGTTACAGTTCGTTTCCTGAGTGCGGGTAGCCACACGGAGAGCAGCCTCCTGCCTGGAGAAGTGGAAGGAGGGCCAGGCGGTCCCTGCAAGCTGCGGGCCACCCCGGGGTTGCTCCTGTTCCGCTTGGCAGCACGTGGCCCCCATCCCAACAGAGCAGACGCCTCTCTCACATTCTGCATAGACTCACGGCTGGACACTGTGTCTCTCTGGGGAGAAAGAGATTGACGGGTTTTATGAAACTTTGGGCCAGCCATTAACAGGGAGAAAGAACCCAGAAAACAGATGCAGCTCCCAAAGTTGCCTTCCTGACCCAGAGCAGGAGGGGTTTTTAGCGGAGAGAACGTACTAGGGGTGGTACATTCAGCCAGTGCCAAGGTCTGGCTGTCGAAGCTTGGGGATCCCGAATGTCTCCTCAAAGTCTGAAGGGGCATTTAAGCATGAGCGCCAAGAAGAGCGTCTGTAGCATCACCAGCAAGGCTTAATCTTTTTCCAAAAGGTTATTTGAATGCTTATGAGCCAGAAAAGAGAAATCAGGTTCAAGCATGAAAAAATCAAGCATGTTTTATAATGAGAAATACTTGTGAAAAACAAAACCTCTGAGTTTTAGATCTTTAAGAACTTACTATGAATGGAATAACATTTCTAAGTTTTCTCTTTTGCAAGGAAAAAAATTATCCGGATCATCGACACCACTCTTTGTCAGCAGTGTGAAGATTCAGAGCTCACATAGGGGTTCAGTGGTGTCCATTTCATCAGAGCAACCTTTCTGCAAATATATTGCATTTGGTAATGAGCACATTTTAATTTCTCTTGACTGTAATGTGCGTTCTGCAAAGAATAATGAAAACTGTATCGCTCATTTAGAAAAAAAATTTAACAAAATGCTAAGAAATGTAGGAGGGGTGGAATATTATTTGCTATGTAAATGAAGCTTATCAGAAGAGTCCCCTGGGTGTCTGACCTCACTGAGCACCTCTCCCCCACAAGCACCTCCCCCTTCCTGCTGTGTACCTGCTGGGGGAAGGGCGGGGAGAAGAAACCAGGGCCGCAAATCCATCTCATCTCCCCTCTTAAGCCCTTGAAGGATGGCCCTGCACTGAGGTCCAGCCAAGCTCTTCAAATGGGTCTGTGCGGTCTCCGAGGTCTGACCCAGCCCAATGTTTTCAAAGCAGCACATTTCCAATGAAATCTTGTCCACGCTCCAAAATGGACCCAAGCAGACGTGGACAAAGGAGAGAGTTTGGACCTGCCGGGATTGTCCCACCTTGGCCCCTATGCGCCCACAGGACTTGGTCCTCTCCAAGCATGTGCAGTGGTTACAGGCCTCCCTGCCGGGGCTGGGGAGAAGCAGCTTCTTTACGCTGTCTCTGTCCCCCACTGGAACCACTCACTGGCCCCCTCCTCCCCCATCTTGCCAAGACTGCCAGCCTGGCTTTAGTCCTGGTCCTGGTTGGGAACTCCCAGCCCCTGGACAATCCCCGAGGGATGAGCTGGCCAGCAGAGCTGCTGGCCTCGGTCTTCTGGAAAGCACAAAGCTTGAAAGGGAAGGATCTGTGACCACGACCTCCCCCGAAAAGTGGCCCTTTATGCCTCAGCACCTGGCCGTATATAATCTTTCATTCAACTCTGCGGTTTTCAAAAAGCTCAAGATGTGGGCTTGAAATGTAACTCTGCTGCCTGACCTTTAGGGAAGCTTATTTAACAATAAATTGTTATTGTGAGAGTAGTGGGGCATCTACTAAAACGCTTTAAAGGGCATGGCAGGCGCCTGTATATAAGCTCGCATTTGCACTTTACCTGCAGTTCTGCTGCCATTTGTTGTCTGAAAATGTTGGCATTCAACGATATGATGAAAATATTAGTCTTGACCTAATAAAAAAAGTCTTTCACTCACTAAGGGATAGAAACACAATTCACTGGGCTCTTGACAGAGGATAGGTATTGGGGGGTCTGATGATAACAGTCTTTGGTGCTCTGAGGTAGAAATGTGGTTTGACAAGAGACAGAGCTTGAAACTCACCAGGCTGAGGTTGATGGTTCCTCCATCAAGGGGTTAATTCCAGAGTGGATTAATTAGAAATGGATGAATTCACATACATAGGAAGTGAATACCCTAAATTTATGGTTCTTAGGCGCATGTGTACCATCTTCAGAGTCAGGAACACGTCGCCATGATGATGTGGGTCCGAGTCAGGGGAGAGGTTTTGCTAGAGGGGTAGCAGGTCATGTTTTAGGGGGAGGTGCTGTGTCCTGAGAACTACTAGTAGTACTACCAGTAGTAACAACGGGGTAAGAGTAATACGTTTTCTAAACCTTTTACATGCCGCTATTCATTTTAACCAAACTTCCTCTCTATGGCTTTTCCACTGAGGCACTGAGAGGTTGAGTGACTTCTGTCCTGTGCCAGGTTCCCCGGGAGGCGGGAAGTTTCTTGAGGAGTGTTACTGGGGTCAGTGTTTTGGGAGTGAAGGAAGCAGAGTTGGACAGGGGATGGGCTGAGCTGAGGTGCCGTCACCACAGAGGCCTGGGCCACCCCTTTGGGGAGCAGAGACCTCCTACTCAGTGGTCATTGTGCAGACGCCCTCCTGGGAGAGGGGGGTCCTGGGTCTGGGAATCTGGTGCGTCAGGGTCGGAGGTGGGCGTTTGGGCGGGACGCAGCGGGAGCCGCACGGGATGTCATGGAAGAGCCGGTGCTCCCAGAAGGACTGCAGTTAGAGGGTTACAGGGCTGTCCCTTCATCGCTGTGAGAGGGGACAGTCACGGGTGAATAAACCTATCAGCTCAAGAGTTCATATTCTTGAGAAGAGAAAGAATATCAAGCGAGAAAAAAAGTCACAGAATCATGGAAAAAGCCAGAGCGTGACGCATGCCCCTGGCCTGGCCAGCACAGGGGAGGCCCCGGGAGGGAGTGGGGTCCCTCCCCAGCACCCTTCGTTGTCTGCACCAGGCCACCGGCCAGTCAGGGCCAAGGACCAGGCCTGGGTCTAGCTGTGAGGAGCCTGCTTGACCAGAACTGGTTGATGGAAACCAAAACCCAGCAAGCTGGCCACAGACCTGGAAACTGCATCTCCAGAGATGCCCCATGCAGCATGGAAAAGCCATAAAGCCTCCACCCGGAATTGCAAAAGGACGTCACTCCAGGGCGGAGCTGGGGGCCACCAGCACCTCTCAGGACGACAGCAAGGCAGGGAGCCCCGGTCCTCCCCACTGGAAGAGGGTAAGGGACGGCCAGGGGGCCACCAGATGCTGCTCTCCTCCTCCCCTTTTCCAAGCGGCATTTTTTATTGCCATTGTCCTGTTTTCTGTCCATCATTATGAATCTGGTGTGCTGGGGACAAAGTTGGAACTTAGCCCCCAGAGCCAGGCTCAAGGAGGCCTGCTGACCTGAGTGAGTGCACATCCGCCATTGCCCGGTCCTAGGTCCCTGGGTGCGGGGTGTCTCCCGTGGAGGTGAGAGCAGCTGGGTGGGGAGGGCCAAGTTCACATGCATGGGACCCAGGGCACTGGAGGAGGCCGGCAGAGGGAAGCAGGAGGTAGGGTGGGCTGTTCCTCACTCACTGCCAGCTGCTGTGGGTTCTCCCCACGCCCCTGGCACACCCTGTGCCCGTGCAGTTGTCTCTCCCTGGGTTCTGGGGCAAAGGGGGCCAGTAGGACTTGGGACAGACTGGGAACACTGGCCCCTCCCACATCCTCGTGCCAGGAGCCCCGGCCCCTGTCTGATGCAGCCACCCAAGCGATGGCTGAGCCCATAGACCCAGTTCTAGTCTCAGCCCCACCTGTGTGTGGAAGGCAGGTCAGGTCCCACCCCCTGCCCCCTGCCCTGAGCCCCAGGGTCCTCAGCTGTAAAATGGGGAAATCAATGTACCTGTCTCACAGTGAGGCAGTGTAAACTCCAGTGTGGTGACTGGCACAGTAAATGTTTAACGAAAGGTAATTGTTATTTTTACAGGGCCAGAGACCCAGGACACGCTGAGCCTTGGAGCAAAGCCTTACAACTGGCTCCAGCCACGAAAAACAACAAACATTGAAAACTTTTTCCTTGTTTGAACAAGTGGGATCTGAATTCACCCAAAGAACTTGCTGAAAGCACGGAGACGGTACCAAGCAACCATGGGAGATGTTTTTCCAGCAGTGGCGTTTGGGTAAGGGGCCTCATCCACTTCAGAAGGACGGGCCAAAGGTCCTGAGCTCGCCCAGGGATGGCTTCATGTGTCTTCTGAACAGTCCTCCCCATCATTTTGGCTTGGAATAAATTCTCTGTGTCCTGCATCCCTGTATTTCAATAGACTCAATTCTTTTTTGCTCCTTCTGAGTCTGGGTACCCATGGGACTCTTGGAGCTGGTGAGTACCAAAACCACAGCACAGGACTTCCCCGGTGGTCCAGTGGTTAAGACTCTGCACTTCTACTGCAGGGGAAGCGGGTTCAATCCCTGGTCGGGGAATTAAGATCCCACGTGCCGTGCAGTGCAGCCAAAAACAAACAGATAAACAAACACCACAGCACAGAATTATCATCTCCATCTTAAGCAGTGAGGGCCCAGAGATGGTCTTATTACTGACAGATCATGACTAGCTCCATCATTCCCATCAGGGGAGTCATGTTCAGTTACACACATTTTAAAACCAACTTGGTTAATGATATCACATCAGTTGTAAAATTATGAAATATTCCATGCATACAATAGCATATATATAACGCAAAAAGCTATAAAGAAAACATAAAGGGAACCTTTATGTTTTACCTACTAGGCAGTCACCATCCAGGTTAAGAAACATGTTATCACTGATACATTATGCATTATGTCCAGTTCCCCCAGTTTGCATCTCCCCCCCATTGAACCCTATCCATTTCCACCGGGGGAAAACCACAATACTGAATTGGGTGTTTATCCATTTCTTTCTCTTTTCCACAGTTTTGTCATGTATGTATATACCTCTAAAAACGTTATTTAATATTGAATGTTTAGAACTTTATCTAAATGGAATCCTCTGTATGTTGCCCTCCTGCAACTTGCTTTTTTGCTCCACATGTTGTGAGATTTATTCATGGTAATGGGTACAGTTGTAGTTTGCCCATTCTAATTGCATCATCTGAATAGATCAATACATACTTATTTCTTTTCCCATTAGAAGGGACTGACAGGAGTTTCCTGACAGTATTTAGGTTGTTTCCAGGCTTTTGCAATAGAAATAGTGCTTCTGTAAACATTCCTGTAGAAGGTTCTGGGCACTTTGCAAGAATTCTTCAGGGCACAAACTTGGGGGTGAAATTGCCGGGTGAAAGTTTTAAACAACTTCAACGTTACTGCAGGACTCTGAAGTTTTTCAAAGTGTGTTCACCAATTACACTCTCCTCCTTTATCCTCCCCTCCCCTCCAGCTGACTCAGTTTGGGCCATACATGGTAGCGAGTAATTTTAATTTTTGCCAATCTGGTATGTGTTTGTTTTTGTGGTAAAATATACATTACATGAAATTTACCGTTTTAACCATCTTTAGGTGCACAGCTCAGTGGCATTAAGTGCATTCCCAGCGTTGTGCGACCATCACCACCATCCATCTCCAGAATTTTCCACCTTCCTCAACTGAAACTCAGTCCCCATTAAACACTAACTCCCCATTCCCCTCCCCCAGCTCCTGCCACACACCATCTACTTTCTGTTTCTATGCATTTGACTCCTCTAGGGACCTCATATAAGCAGAATCCCACAGTATTCGTGTTTTCGTATCTGGTTTCTTTCACTCAGCATAATGTCCTCAAGCTTCCTCCATGTTGGAGCCCTCACTAAGTTTTAATTTGCGTTCCACATTCTACAATGATATATCTACAAAGATATGTCTGTTCTACAGTGATAACAACCCCCAAAAGGGGTTGGTTAGAGGATTTGACCTTGTGCTTGAGGAAGTTGTCTAACCAGTCTCTGTCTGGTTCTTGTGTTCTCATCTGATGTTGAAGCTCACAGACCACAGGGCACTGAGTGATCTCGTATCACTCTGCTCAGGCCACCATAAAAAAATATCACAGATTGGGTGGCTTAAACAGCAGACATTTGTTCCTCACAGCTCTGGAGGCTGGAAGTCCAAGATCAGGGTGCCAGCCTGTTTGGATCCTGGTGAGGACCCTCTTCCTGGTTTGCAGACAGCCGCCTTCTTGCTGTGTCTTCACATGGCCTTTCCTCGGTGTGTACAGAGTGAGAGAGAGAGAGAAAGAGATCTTCTTTCTATGAGGCCATCAATCCTATCAGTCACCAATCTACCTATGACCTCATTAAACCTTGATTACCTGAAAGCTCTATCTCCAAATACAGTCACATTGGGTTGGGGCTTCAGCGTATGAATTTGGGGTTCATAATTCTGTCCACAACAGGTGTAAAATGGGGGAGGGCAAGGACAAGCTGTAGCCCACAAGGTTAGACTGTTGCCCCTGACCTTGACAGGGGTGTCCTACAGAAGCTGAGGTGGGGCTCATCATCACAGAGGTAAACACATGTGGCCAGGAGTCCCAGAAGTGGGAGGGTCGGGGGAAGGGCCTGGCCACTGCCTCATGCAGGAGGTGAGCCAGCTGACCAGCAACAAGTGTGGGAAACCTTTCATTCCTGCTTCATTTCTCCCCAAATCTCCTTTATCAGGTAAGAAATCTTCCTTTTATTTATCTTTGCAAAGGACTTTTGTCATGAATCCATTTTAAATTTTATTGAATGCTCTTTCTATATATATTAAGATGGTTTTATGATTTTTCTGTTTTAATGTGTTATTGTGTTGAATTACACTAATAGCTTTTCTAACGTGAAATCAGTATTACATTCCTAGGACAAACCCAATTTAGTCATAATCTTTTTTGATACATTGTTGGATTCATTTTCCTAATTTTTAAAAGGATTTTCACTTTTATATTCATGAATTAGATTGGCTTATAATTTTTCTTGAACTTTCTTTGCTGGCTTAGGCACTGATGAGCTGGAGAGTATTTTCTAAATCCCTATTCCTTGGAAAAAATATTTGAAAGACTGGAATATTGTGTTTCTTAACTCTTTCTAAGAATTAACCTGGAAAATCCTCTGGCCAATTATTTGGTGTAGGCATCTGTATATGTCCATTAATAAAGTTTGCTCATTGCATTGTTCAAATCTTCTATATCTTTACTGAATTTTTATTTATTTGTTTGGTTGACCTATCATGACTAAGAGAGATGATGGTGGATTTGAAAAGATCTTGCAGTTCTATAAATTTTTCTTTGTACATTTTTTGGAGACTATGTTGTTAGGTATAGGCAAGTTCACAACTGTTATATTTCTCAAGTGATTTGTTTCTTTTACCATTACTAAGTGACTCTCCTTATTCTCAATAAAGCCTTTTATTCAAAAGTCTGTTTTGTCCATTATTAAATTAGCCAAGCCAGTTTTCTTTTACATATGTTCATTCTACATAGGTCTCATAAATTGCATGTTTCTGTCTTTAAAAATTAGACAATCTGATAATCTATATCTTTCAAAAAATCTATTCATATTAACTGGACAGTTGGGAGTATTTACATGTATTATGATTACTGATGTATTTGTATATATTTTTAGGTTTGTATTTTATGCTTTCTATTTGTCTTATTTTTTTCGGGGTTTGATTTTACTCCTCTTCCTCCCCTCATCTTTCTTTGCTTTATTTTGTTAAATTTCACTGAGTGTTTTCTTCCTTATCTCACTTTTTTCTTCTTTGGGTTTGGACTAGGTCAACATACATTCTATTTTTGTTCTTTTACAATTTTCCTTTTAACAAGCATACTCAAAGAAGTCTCAAGTTAATCTATGTGTTTATTCTCCTCCAGAAGATTACAATTATTACAATGCTGTAATTCTGTTCCTCCCACTTAGAGGAACAGAATTAAAGCATTTTCCAATATTTTAGTTCTACTTTTTGTTGTTGCTGTCACTGCTTTACCTATATAGATTAACCATTATCAGTGGTGCTTTTTTAGGGTGTCAATATTTGTTTAGATTTATTTACATTTTTACCTTATTCTTGCCTCACCATTTCCTTTTGCATGTGAGACTTGCCTTCTGGGATTATTTTTCTTCTTCCTGGACTTCATCCTTTTCAAGTTTCTTTGTTGTGGTCAACACTGTCTTGGTTTGTCTGTAAATGCCTTTTCCCTCTTTCTTGAAGGACATTTTTACAGGATATAACATTTTAGGTTGACAGTCATTTTTTTCTAACACTTTGAATATTTTATTCCACCATATTCTGTCTTCCATCTGGGGGCTAGGTCTTTCACTTCAGGATGTTTTTTAGATCTTTTCTTTATTTTAAGAGTTCTGCAGTTTCACTATATTACATTTAACTCTGGATTCCTCTTTTTTCTGCTCAGAATTTGTTGTGCTTCAATAATCTAAGGATTCATGACATATCAATTTTGGAAAAAAATTTAATCATTATTGCTTTTACCTTTTTTCTCTCCATTTTCACATTTTCGAGGTCTAATCAGACATATTTTAGATCTTCTTACTCTGTTCTCCATACCACTTAGCTTCTTTGTCATATGTTTTTAAAAATAATTTTGTCCTTTTATGTGAATTTTGGATAATTTCTTCAGGTCTGTATTCCAAGTCACCAATTCCCTCTTCAGCTATTGAAAATTTATATTGTTGTTTGTTTGTTTCTAGAAGTTCTATTTAGTATTTTACCCCTAATTCTGTTAATTTTAAACAATCCTTGCTTCTCATTCATTTTTAGAGTCTCTGCTTTATTTTTTCACCTAGCAAACATATTTATTTTGTCATTTGTATCTAATAACGCCAGTATCTCTGGCCTGATTCCACTTTTTGTTATGCTTGTTGATTTTTTTCATGGTGTCTTATTTTAATTGTTTTTAATTAAAGTAAGCTCATTTTAATTGACTGTGTGGGAGTTTCTCCTGGGTTGAGGAGTGTATTAGTCAGGGTTCTCCAGAGGAAAAGGAGCCAGTAAGAGATATATGTTATGTGTGTGTGTGTATATGTGTGTGAGTTTATTATTATAGAAATTAGCTCACCTGATTATGGAAAACAGGTCTCATGACATGCTGTTTGCAAGCTGGAGAACCAGGAAAGCCAGTGGCAGAATTTAGTTTGGGTCCAAAGGTCTAAGAACCAGGAGCATTGATGTTGGAAAGCAGAAGATGGATGTCCCACATTGAACAGAGAGAGCAAATTGGCCCTTCCTCTGCTTTTTAGTTTTATTTAAGCCCTCAAAGAAATGGATGAGGTCCACCCGCATTGTTGAGGATAGATCTTTACTCAGTCTATGGATTCAAATGCTAATTTCTTCCAGAAACACCCTCAAACACACCCAGAAATAATATTTTACCAACTACCTGGGCATCCTTTAGCCTAGTCAAGTCAACACATAAAATTATCCATCACGAGTGCATTCCACTAGAGAGGCTATGAGTTTGCTTCTGCCATGTGCCTGGGGCATTGCCAATCTGGGGCCACTTTTGAATAAATTCTTGACTTGATGTTTTTCTGACTACAAAGATAGTGGGAATTAGGGTTCAAAACTTAAATTCTCATAAGAGGACTTGCTGGTAGTTATCAATTCTCAGGAGAGCATTAGTCCCCCTCCGCTGAGAGCTAGGACTAAGATATAGACAAGTTTATTGGTCATCACCCATCAGTGGGGTAGATACAATTATTTTTTAATCATCCTTTTTCTGAGGGTAGGGCTTTTGGGTGTTGACGTTGTGGTATCCTAGCAACCTCCCACCTTGCTGAGGCCTGTGACTTTGTTTGTCATTCACCCCACCCCCTGCCCACAAAACTCTGCAGGACTAGAGGTGTTTAGGTGATTTCAGGATGCCTGCCACGACCCTGACTTCCCTGCATATCTGCTCCCACTTCACTTTTGTGTCTGAGTATTTTCCAAGTTTTCTCGCAAAATCAGCTGTAATTTTAAGCATAGTAACAATGTATATTCTATCTAGCCCTTTTGGTTATTTTGTAGTATGAGCATTATTTCAGGATATCTGGCCTGCACATTGCCATGAACAGAATTCTGCTACTTATTTTTAACCTATAATAATATTGTTTTGTTTTCATTGTATTATGGCTACTCCCCTTGGTCGAGAATTCTGACTTCCACTTGTGTTCATGGAAGATATGGTAAAGGGTGCTTAGCTTCAGAGCTGGTTGGATTCAGTTGTTCAATGCTGTCATCAAGAATTGGGTTTCTTGTCACCTCTATGCTGTGGGTTTTTTTTTTTTTAATTGAAGTATAGTTAATTTATAAAGTTCTGTTAGTTTCAAGTGTACAGCAAAGTGATTCAGTTATATATATATTCTTTTCCATTATAGGTTATTATATGATATTGAGTATTGTGCTATACAGTAGGTCCTCGCTGTTTATCTATTTTATATATAGTAGTCTATATATGTTAATCCCAAACTCTTAATTTATATCTCCCTCACCCCACTATCCCCTTTAGTAACCATAAGTTTGTTTGCTATGTCTGTAAATCTATTTCTGTTTTATAAATAAGTTCATTTGTACCATTTTTTTAGATTCCACATATAAATATCATATGATATTTGTCTTTCTCTCTCTGACTTACTTCACTTAATATGATAATCTCTAGGTCCATCCATGTTGCTGCAAATGGCATTATTTCATTCTTTTTTATGGCTGAGTAATATTCCATTGTATATATGTACCACATCTTCTTTATCTAGTCATCTGTCAATGGACATTTTGGTTGCTTCCATGTCTTGGCTATTGTAAATAGTGCTGCAACAAACATTGGGGAGCATATATCTTTTCAAATTAGAGTTTTCTCCAGAGATATGCCCAGGAGTGGGATTGCAGGATCATATAGTAACTCTATTTTTAGTTTTTTAAGGAACCGCCATACTTTTCTCCATAGTGGCTGTATCAATTTACATTCCCTCCAACAGTGTAGGAGGGTTCCCTTTTTCTCCACCCCCTCTCCAGCATTTGTTATTTGTAGACTTTTTAATGATGGCCATTCTGACTGGTGTGAAGTGTATGCTGTGCTTTTTGGTGGAGGAGCTATCTTCATCCTGGTACTAGCTCCCTGGTGATGGAAAGATGGCTATCAACAGTTCCTGTGACTACTTGCTTCTTCTTCCTCCAAGCACAAGGAAGAGGGTCTCTGGAAGCTCCAGCAGAGGAGTAAAAAAATACCAGCTTCCCCACCCTGACCCCAAACCTCAGAAAACCTCTCTTCCAAGTCTCACTGGCCAAAAGTGGGTTGTGTGTTCTCCCTGAAGCACGAATTCGGGCAGGGGTGGGATTCAGCTGCTGAGCCAGACACTGGCCACGTGCTCCCCTCTAGCAGTGGGGTGGAGTTGGCTCCCCAAGCCGGTGATCTGCTCCTGGGAGATGTGTAAACTCCAACAAAAGTTCGGGAAAGTTGCCAAAAGAAGGGAAAATGAATAGTGAGAAAACAACCACAAGAGGGATGAAGGTACAGACGCACATACCACCTGGTGTGTAGGTGGACTTTGGGGTTTGCTGGAGCAATGGTGCCGTTCCCAGAGGGCTCCAATTACGCTGTTTAAAACAGAAATAAGTGAGTCGCCACCAGAAGACCACCTGACCTGACCTATCTGCTGGAGACGGTCCTCAAGGGTCTTCTACTTGGACAACCTGGACACCAGTGATGGGAGAGAGATGGGAAGGGCTGGGGCATATGCAGGATGGTCTCCTGTTGTGGATATAAGGGTGGGAGCCAAAGGAGAGGGTGGAAAGAACTTACTAGGAAAGTCCAGTCCCAGGTCACCTGCTCAGGAAGGAGCGCTGAGCCAACGCAGCATGTGACTTGGAATGAATCGGGCTTTCTTCAGCTTCTACCTGATTCTAAAGCAATCCACGTTAATTTGCATATTGCAAACAGCATTGAAAAGAGCCTCTTAAAAGGAGGCAAGATTTATCTTACCCTCTTTCCTCACCCCCTGTCTCTTGCCTTAGGTGGGCGGGAAGACCTCAGGCCACTCTTGGGGACGTTCTGAGGGAGGAGGAGGGAGTTGGGACCTGAGGGCGGAGAAAAGCCGCCCAAGAGGACTGGGGAGGGTCCTTGGCGAAGAGGGCTGCGTCTTGGGCTCTAGTGTCCGGGCCAGCGGCCCTTGGGAGCAGACTCCTGGGTCCTCTCCGAGGGCACAGAGGCCAAGCGGGTCCCCAGCGCCAGGGCTCGGCGGGGTCATACGAGACTCGGTCAGCACTCCCCAGAATCTCCCTCCTGAGTCCAGACTTGAGTGTTCGGGCGCGAAGCGCCGGCGACCGGCTCGGTCCAGGGGAAGTGGGGAGGGAGATGCGCTCCTCCCCAACCCTAAAAGGCCGGCTGGGGACGAAAGCGTCCCCGGGCTCCCTCTGGGTCCCGCCGAGAGCGCGTCCCGGGCTTTCCCAGGCAGAAACTCCTCCTCCTGCCGCCCCCGCCCGGACCAGCCTCGCCCGGGACAGCCGTTCCGGTCCGTCCCTCCCCCTGCCCGAGGTGACCCGGCACCGGCGCTTGGGGGTGTCACCCTGGGCACTCGGACACCGCCTCCCGGATTAAAGCGAGAGCCGGGGAGGATCAGGGACTCCGAGCTGGGCCGAGGAAGACGCGAACTCCGGCGGAGGCGGAGGAGAAGGAGGAGGAGGAGGAAGGCAGAGGGGCGGGAAGCGCCGGGCCCGGAGCTCCGCAGGTAAGCGGCGCGCGCGGTGGGTTCCTGGGGATCCAGGGTGCGAGGGAGGCCCTGGGCGCCGGGGAGCGACCTAACCGCCCCCCGCGCTGGGTGGGAGTGGCGGGAGGTGAAGTCAGGTGTGAGCAGCTCCTGCCCGGCAGGTGCGTCCTCCCGCCCGCGGGACGCACGGGGCTGAGCCGAGCAAAGCGACCTGCGTGAGGTCAAGAGGGCTGCGCGCGCCTGGGACGCCTTGGCGCGCGGGTCAGAGGCCCCCGGCTGCCCCGTTGGCATCACTCGCCCGGGACAGGTTGCCCTGCGGGTCCTTAGCCAGTTGGTAGGAGACAAGCGTGCCGCGGGGTCCCTCGGGGTGGGTCCCCTCGGCTGAAGTCGGCTGCTGCTCCCCTGGCCTCTGGGCCCCGAGCTGGGGACGAGGGCTGCGCCTTTTCCCTTTGGGGACGAGGAAGAGGGAGGCTCGTCCCTCCGCTTCTTTGTTTCGGGAAAATCTCTGCAGCCCCGTAGTGTTACCTGAACTCCTGCTTCTTGGCTCCCTCCCGAAGTAGGGAGAAACTGGAAACTCTCTAAGATGCCGGGAGCGATACGGCCGGCGCGGCGGGGACGGGCCCGCAGGGCCCCCGGGCGAGGTGCTAACGGCTCGGTAGCCCCGGGAAGGCACTGCCCACAGCCCGAGCCCCACTGCGGCGACCCGGAGACGACGATCAGGGCTGGGCCGCCCGGACACCGGGCACCCCTGCCCTGGGAGGAGTGGTCCTGGTCTCTAGGCGCACGCTCCCCGCCAGGGACAGGGCCAGGCACCGGGGCGCTTCGGTCCACGGCAGGACCCCGGACCGGGGCCGGGAGGCTGAGCGCGCCAGCCGGATAGTGGGCGCCCTTACCGCGGCTTCGTGGGCCCTGCGGAAGAATTGCCTTATGGCCCCAAATTGCGTGCTTCCAGGCCCCAGAGGGCCTGGTTGCAGGTGGCCGCCGGCACTGCCTTGAGCCCGGGCTTTTGCGAAGGGCCCGCCGCGCCGAAGGGCGCAGCGCGGTGATCCCAAATCCCGAATCCGTTTCAATTCCGTTTCGGACGCCCAGGCGGCGGCGGGCCTGTCAGGTGGAATCCCAGTGGATCGTTTGGGAGGGAAAGGATTGCGACCCGAGGTCTGCCTATCGGGCTGGGGTCCCCCAGGGCTCTGCCTCCAGCGTGCGAAGCCCGGCGGTAGTCCCCGGCCAAGTACGGTAGGGGGCACAACGGGGCGCCAGTGCGTCCAGGGTCTGCTGGAGCTCACGGCTGCAGAGAGCCAAACAAATGACGGAAAATTACACAGGCTGCTAAGGAGAGTTTCCAGGTGTTTAGGAAACCTGCCGTGAGGGGAGGGTTGTTGACTTAGCCTGGGAGGCCGGAGAAGGCTCTCCGGGAAGTGAGGAGGGAGCCGACACCCCACCGCAGCCGGAGGAGAATGGGGGCTGGGAGTGTGCGCAGGGCTGACACAACCAAGGGACCTGGGGGCGCAGGCTCTGCTGCTGCTGAGTGAGGTGGAGGGGTTGGGGGGGCCCAGGGACCACTGAAGGGATGCTTGCCTTCCTCAGCTTTACCAGAGGCGGGGCAGGCCTGTGTCCCCCCGCCCCGGCCAAGCTTGCTGGACCCCCGAGGTCAGGTTGAAAGGCCGGGGAGCACCAGCAAGCACTCAACACAGGAGTCCGGGAGCTGCGGTGGAGGCCTCTGCCTGGAGGTTGGCCGAGGACACCTCCCTCTCTGCTTCGAAAAACATCACCTGGTGAGCAGCGTCCCCAGCAACGTCTTTCTTATTGACGCCTCCAAGGTCAGTCTTCTAGCAAGTTTGTGTAGTTGCCGGGAGCCTACAGAGCCCAGGAGATGGTGTGGAGCTTGGCCCCCTGGCACCCTGGGCTCAGTCGCCTTAATTGTAGGAGAAAGTTGGGCCGCACTGGTGTTATCATAATAACAGCAAATGTGGATGTGGCGTTTTCTTCCAGCCAGGCATCATTCCAAGCTGTTTATGACGTACTTAACTCAGGTGAGAGGAAACTGAGGCAGAGGGGTGAACTAACTTGCTGCAGGCCCCATGACCTGTAGGGAGAACTGGGGATGCAGGCAGGCCACCTGTCTCCAGGGAAGCTGAGCGATGCCTGGAATCCTCACGGGAGAGGGGCTTGCTCGCGAGCCAGGCTGGCTTCCCCATGACCCAGCCCCACCTGGGCTCCGTGCTGTCCGCTTCCGGGGTGAGCCGGGCAGGAGAGCCTGGGGCAGTGCAGAGGGTTGACCTCCCCGGGTGATGGGGCCAAGGGTGAAAATGTCTTGCAGGCAAGGAAGCCTAGACACACGAAGGACATTATGTCGCTTGTCATCGTCATCATCCTGTAAGCATACTGACTGCGACTCTGGGCCTGGCCTGGGGCACGGGGCTCTATCAGGATGTGCAAGCCAGGGCTCCGGGCTGGTGTCTGTCACTCTTTTCCACCTAAGCCTGGGGCAGGAGTCCTGGGGGGCTTTGTAACCATTTGGGGTCATTGCCTTGGTTTCAACTGCTGCATCAGACTCGGAAGGAATAGGAAATCTATTTTTTCTAAGCCCTCCAGAAAGTTCCAGGCTCGGGAACCAGGGGTCATGCCTGAGGCTTAGGCAGGGAAGTAGAAAGGACAGGCGACTGGCTCAACATAGTGTCTGGTCAGCCTCGCTTACCTAAGGAGGGGAAGCTGGCCCTGCTTGAGTGGGGGATGGAGAAGGGCACTCAAGTCCCACATACTCATCTGCCCTCTGCTGCTCTCACAGCTCTGGGTCTCCTGGGGTGCTGCTGCTTCCCACAATTGCTGAGCCTTTGCTGCTCTTCCTGGGCACCTGCCAGGGGACCCCTGCCGCTGGGCCGGCCCCAGGACAAGCTAAGTGGCCTCTGGGGATAGGGAGCAAGGGTGTCGCACACCTGAGTGCTGAGATGTGAATGGGCCAGGCTTGGTGAGCCCCTTCCTAGCTCGGGGGTGGGGAGCCCTATACATAGGCCATCTTGGGGAACCCTGGCTTGCAAGCCCCCCGGGGCTGTAGGCCTGGGTGTGTGGGAGGGGACTCCGGGTGCCCCCTGTGCCATTGACCATCCAACTGCACGTGGAGTAGCAAAGGGCTCGGCTGATCACACAGGCAGTTCCGGGGAACAGCCCAGAGACAGAGCTTGAGGTCAGGAGGAAGGGGAGGTGACCTAGGACTTGGTTTGCCCTGGCCACTGGACAGCGGTGGGAGAAGAGGAATTGGGAGCGTGGACAATGTCACTGGCAACCTTACAGGCATCCCAGGAGAACGGCAGACGCCGATATTCTGGTGAGGGTGTGGGCAGTTCCTTGGACTGTAAACAGTGTGGATTTTGAAGAGGGAAGGTGACCCAAGGACATGCTTTTTGCTCCTGTTAGAGGCAAGTCGAGGAGAAGGAGGGAAGGACTTGCTGTGGGTGGAAACTGCAGGCATTTAGTTTGTGTGTACCATCAGGCATCAGTGGGGTGGGGTAGGGTGCAGGAGGGGTGAGGGTGCAGAAGTGTGATATGAAAGCAGGAAATGTTTGAAAGGCACCAGCTGAAGTCTAGGAACTCATGCAAGGGCAGAGTGGACAGAATCGTTGGGAGCTCAACCAGGTAGGCCTGGGAAGAGAGACCGTGCGTGGCCTTCCGTGGACGTTTGTTAGAGAAATATTTTCTAGTGAGCTCTGATCTGGAAGATGAGACTAAGCCCAGGCTTTGTGATTACTTGTTTGTATGTGACCCCATGTCAGAATCCCTTTAAGGTCCTTGATTCCCGAGGGGCCCTCCTGGCAGGGCTCACACCTGGCCTCATTGGAGACTTGATCTGTACATAGGGCACATGGAGCCTGTGTTTTCTAGGGATGCATTTGGAGTTTATCCTTTGCATTTCCCATCAAAAAGAATAAAAGATCGTCATGTCTGGCCTCACAACTGAAGCCTAATTTGGTTCTAGAATATGCTGGAGAAACGACCTTCCAGTGTTGGATCAAACTTTTTTTTTGGTTTGAGGAACTGTTTCTTCCAAGGCAACCCAGTCGATATTGAAACTTTCTCATTGTTGGAAACTTGGTTTCCCTGGATTGAGTTAAATCTGCCTTCCTGATATTTCTGACCATTTTGATCCTGGATTCTTCCTTTGGATTTTCACAGAAAAAAATCGAGTCCCCTTTCCACACAGCAGTCCCTTAGCTGCTATCATTATGTTATTCCTGAGGGCTCATCATGTGAAGGGCACGGTGCTAGGACACGTACACACTTAATCCTGGCAAAAACCCCATTGACGTGTTATGCCCATTTCACAGATTGACTCGGGCAAGGTCTTCAAACCTTAGACAGTGGCTTTTGCACTTTGTCGAGGCCTCCTCCCTCCCCGAGGGATTGGGACACCTCTCCGGCCTGCCTGTCGTATTCAGCATGCAGTCAGCTCTGTACACCTGGACCTGTGAGGTCACCCACATCCTCAATTTGGAGGCTGTTTTTGTCCAGGTGCAGGCTTTCCGGCACTCTCTCTCTCTTAAATTTCATCCTACTCATTTGGCCTTTGGGATGCAAATATATATATATATATATGAGAATGCTTTCTTTGTATGGTACAAAGCTAGATTTGAAAAAAAGAAAAAAGGACCAGACCCAATTCCTGCCCTGAAAAGTTTGTAATCTCGTTTGCACCATGAGGCATTCATAGAAAAAGAGACTTGGATGATGCAGGCCGTACTTCTGAGCTGCTGTCTCTCTCTCCCTCTCCCTCTTTCTCTCATTCCTGTGTCAATCACGGTGTGTGCCGTTTTTCTGATGGTCTTACACTTGTTTATATTGAACTGTTACTTAAATCCACCACGGTCTGTTACCTTCCCTCTAACAGCGCATTTTGTCCCCAACAGGACACGAAAACATCTTTACATGTAAGGTGATTTTATGCAGTGGTTGAGGCATAAGGGGTTCCATTGGTCATGGATCATCGGATAGGGAGTGTCTGTTGGTGTCTGGAGTTTGCAGAAAGGATACTGGATCTGAGGTCAAGGAAGGTGGGGCTTCTTCCTCCCATCACACCTCATCACACCACCAGCATCTCGAAGGTACCCGGCGGGGCCCAGTGCAGGAGCCCCTGTGTGAACGGTGTGTCGGGGGAAAGTCAGTGGAGCCTTCATTACAGGGAAAACCCCTGACCCCCAGATGGGGGTCAGTATCTATGAGGCTGACCTCATTTGCGTTGGTTTGGTAGTTTTCAAAATAAACCTCCAGCAAATGCGTTCTGAGGTCCAGAGGAAAGACACGACAGTGTAAGGAGAGGCTCTTCTTGTTTGGAAATAACTTCATTACTTCATGGGAAGCTGGTAGGGTCCAACGGCAGCATTCTGTTGAGTGGTGGCCGGGCAGGTGACTCGAGGCATGAGCCAGCCCTCTGAAAGGAGAGCCCGGGGTGGCCCGGGACAGCCGTGCTCTGTTGTGTGACTCAGGTGGGTGAAGTTGGAGCGGGACCTCGCCGGGAACAAAGAGGGGGACCGAGCTTCGGCACACGTGCTCTTTGTCGCTTCAAGGAAAAGTGCTTCATTGAGGCTGGCTTTCTGGAATCGCGGGCAATCATCTGTGTCCTTTAACTGACAGGAAGGAACGTTGGAGAAGCAGTGTTGTCTCTCACCATCTGGGTTGTCTGTCTCCTTTCAGAAACCAGTTAAAGAGACTTACTATCTTGTGTGGGCGTGGAATTGCCTGTTTCAAAGATGAACCACACGGAACGTGATCTCCTGGTCCTCTTGGACAGCAGTGCATCTCCTGTCAGGTCCAGTTCCCGAGGGAGACATTTCCCCCTTCCTTTGTCTTTGGCCACAGAGAGTTAGAGGGGGCACGACTCTCGTCTTTCCTTCCAAAGTCCATGCAGCCGACCTGGGCACACTTGGTGTTCCGGGTTCTAAGGGTTTGTGGGCCGTGGGATCGCTGGGTGAGACCGGCTTGTGCTGCGATTGCTTCTGGGTCCTGGGCTTTTACGGGACAATTCCTGGCC
Organism: Balaenoptera acutorostrata; assembly: GCF_949987535.1. Taxonomy (NCBI): domain Eukaryota; kingdom Metazoa; phylum Chordata; class Mammalia; order Artiodactyla; family Balaenopteridae; genus Balaenoptera; species Balaenoptera acutorostrata. Next base: position 147,771,163 of record NC_080067.1, on the reverse strand, counting down.
ACGGCTCCCGGTGCCCCTGGAGCTCCTGGCTTCCTGGTCTCCCGCTGTTAGGGATCTTGAATGAATAGGGAGTGTGGATTTTGGGCACTGATTCATCACTCCTTTCAGAGGGCTCTTAAACTGGGAAAGCCGCCAGTGGGATCAAATTTTCATTTCCTGAAACTTCAACCAACCCTATAACTGGCGAGATAGCTCAGAGGCACAGGGAGTGACAGTCACCGAGGGCAGAGAAACCAGGGGTTAGAATGTTCTCTGGGGCAGGACTCGCCTGAAACTAATCCGAGGAAGGTGCGAGCTTTTCCTGCTTAGACTAGAGGGTATTGTGCTGCTGTCAAGTCTCAGAACCCTCTCTCTTTACAGAGCAGACGTATGAAAGGTTATTAATATGTGATAAGCACACCCACTTAAAGGCTTAAACGTCATATATATTCTGAATGGTGATCTCTTCCTCCTGTATATTGCTCAGGTTTATTTCCTCATACTCGGAAAAGTGTTGACTCTTTTTTTAAATTTTAAAAAAATCTGAAAGCTATCAGTACAAACGGGTTCTTTTATTTTATCTTTGCATGAAGAGTAAATAAATGATCTGGTGCATCTTTCTTGTGACTTGTTCGAGGAGGTTTCCTGAGATTAAACAGCCATACTTATATTTTTATTTATAGCAAGTTAATATTTTTTTAACACCTTTATTGGAGTATAATTGCTTTACAATGGTGTGTTAGTTTCTGCTTTATAACATAATGAATCAGCTATACATTTACATATGTCCCCAGGGTTTTCGTTTTTTTAATGTAATGAGTCAAAGAATAATTTTGCTCTGGAGTCAGAGAGGCAGTGCCCGGCAGGAGCTGGCTCAGTTGCCTTTGGCTCCATTGGATTTTCAGAGCTGGTGGAGTTGGTATCTTGAGCACCCTTTCCAGATGCAAATCTGCAAATCTGCAAATGCTACCAATCAGGCCCATCCTGCCTCTGTGGGCTGTTCAACATTTATCAGCTTTATGATCACTTTATTTTATTTTATTTTATTTTTTGGCTGCGTTGGGTCTTCGTTGCTGCACGCGGGCTTTCTCTAGTTGCGGCGAGCGGGGGCTACTCTTCGTTGCGGTGCGCGGGCTGCTCATAGCGGTGACTTCTCTTGTTGCGGAGCACGGGCTCAGTAGTTGTGGCTCACGGGCTCTAGAGCACAGGCTCAGTAGTTGTGGTGCACAGGCTTAGTTGCTCCGCGGCATGTGGGATCTTCCTGGACCAGGGCTTGAACCCGTGTCCCCTGCATTGGCAGGCGGATTCTTAACCACTGCGCCCCCAGGGAAGCCCTTTCTGCTCACTTTCATTTAACAAAAGCGTATGTAGCACTTCCTGTGTGCCAGGCGCTAAGAGCTTCTTTATCAACTCATTTTACGCCCCTAACAACCCTGTAGTGGGTGCTACTGTTAACCCCTTTTGCAGACAAGGAAACCAAGGCCCAGAAACATTAACTGAGTTGTCCCAGGTCACAGGTAGTGAGTGACTGAGCTGGGGTTTGGATCCAGAGTCTAGTCATCTCGCTGTCTGCATCTGCTGTGTGCCAGGCACTTTACAGATGAAAAATGATCAGACCTGATCTGGCCAGCTCTGAAACCCAGAGCTTTCTCACTGTGGATGGGGTCCTGTGGAGGCGTGATTGTGAAGGCCGTTTCTTGGAGTATTGTTTGGTCAATTCAGGGCAGCCAGGAGTGGTGGATAAAGGCCATTATTTGCTTATGATGGGAAGAGTGACATCAGATAAGCCTTTACTATAAAACTTTTTACATTGATGGTCTTTCTAGATACTGCTGTTCACAAACGTCTGCAAACAAGGTGACCCAGGGCTTTCTCTTCATTACCGATATCCTTAGAAACCACCCAAGTGGTTAGTTCTGAATTTCTTTCTTTTCTGGATTTGGGATAGTGAGTGGAGTAGCACGTGGGTATGGGTGTGTTTTATGGAATTTCTCAATATGTTTGTTTATTAAGATTGGGGCGGTTCCGGGCAGATTATTTGAAAAGTCAGGTGTGGCCCCCACGTGGGTCTAAGCTCTAGACCACGTGCTCCACGGTGGGGTCGGTGGCAGCTCCACCGTCCCAGTGGAAGCTCTGCAGAATCTTATCACACCTGCCATGGCCTGGGCACGTGCGGTGTCTGCCTGCGCCCTCGCGTTGAATCCTCACTTGAGCAATCCAGAGTGATGGCTGCGTCTGCTTCTGTCCGAGATTCAGAGAGGTCGGTTGCCCAAGGACACCTCAGGGTGTGACACTGCCAGGAGCTGACCCAGATTTTTGCCTTCCTTCACCTCCACCCGACTCAACGGTCTACAAGTCCCTGTGCATGTTTCTCTTTCCCTGGATTCTCCTTGGGGTGGAGGTGACGTCGGGGAAGTCTGGGCCTCCCGGTGGGAGCTGGGTGAGTGCCGCAGGCCCTGAGCTTAACAAGCAAGTGGGTCCCAGTCTTCTTCAGGGTAAACAGCGGCAGGAGGAGGTGGTGAGGTGAAGGCGAAGGTGAGCGGGCAGAACCGCCGTGCTTCTGGCGAGAGGTGATCCTTTACTCCATTCTCGACTCATCGTCTGCGAACTCACCGGTACGGAAATAGCACAGTCTTGTCCTTGTTTCTTCTAGGTCAGCTTGGACGTTCCAAACACCTCCCTTTACCTGATGCTGCTGATAAAATCAGGATGGCTTTAAACTCGGTAAGTGGTTAATCATTACCTTCCTGGCCTTTCCTCCGTTCCCGGTTCCTTCTGTTATTTCCAGCTATGCGTGTGGGTCAGCGTTTCCAGGGCTGCTTGCAGGACTGCGTTTGCTCCCTGGGTGCTGTGAAGGCATTCTTGGGGTGAGGGGTGAGCAGGGGTTGTGGGGCGGAACCACGTGACAGCTGCACAGCCGGGCATCGCAGAGCTCTTGGAGGGGGTGTGGATGTGTGATTCTCCCCTGGGCCTCTTCTCTTCCTGCTCAGATTGGGGTGGGGCAAGGGACAGGGGTGAGGGTGTGGGGACAAGTAGGGCAGGACAGTGGTGAGAGGGAGTGAGTCCTGGGGAGAAAAGAGCGCTTGGGACACCGCCGGCCAGCAGAGCACAGAGTAGCCTTGCTTCCTGGTAGCCTGGGACAGGCTATGGCTGCATGGGGCATTGGCCTCGCTGCCCCTCTCCCTGCGACCCTGCCCCCCCCCCCAACACACACACTTTGGAGACAAATGCACTATCTTTATTCCCCATCGCATCTCACTCATCGTCTCATACCTGGGAATAAGTGCATTTAGGAGTTATTCTACTGGTTAATGACAAAAGTTTTCTCTCTCTTCTATCTGGAAAATAGACGTTTGCTTCCCCTGCCCCTTTATTTAGTATTATGTATTTATTTAGACTAGATCCTTTTTAAATTTTAAATCCACAGCACAGGAATTCACTGGGCCAAACTGCTGTGCTGGCTCCCACCTTTCCTGGGAAGGACGGCATGTTCTTAGATGCTTCAGATAGAGGCCAAATGCCTGCGCCGCTTTTTGGCCTCTGGTTCCCCCATTTAGATGAGAGATTACATTTCGTATTCCCTTTCTGTTACTGCTCTGGTTTCGAGTGTAATCTTTGGACTTTGGAAGGAGCGCATTGGTGAGTTATTAAACTCGCATTTGGCCCATTGCTTTCGAATCACGCTGCCCTGGAGGCCCTGTTTAAAATTCTCAGCATCAGGTCGCCTCTGCTCAGAATACTGGTCCTCTCTGAGCTCTCAGTCAACAAGGAGCAAGGGGAGAAATTACTGAGTGGGGAGGAGTGTTGCATGTGGACACTCAGATAAGAGGGCAAGTGTCGCTCCCGGAGTGGTCCAGCCAGTGGGCGGTTCAGGGGGGCTGAAGCAGGGCAAGGCAGCAGGCTGCGGGGGTCCGGAGTGTCCAGTGGGGGGCAGGGCCTGGAGAGGGCAATTTTTAAGTAGGCAGAGGGGGAGGGGAGGGCATTCTAAGAAGATAGAAACCAGCCAAAGGATGGAGCTGAGAGGGAAATGGAGTAGCTGGGCCCCCCTTCCACGTTTGTGTGTGTACACACTGTGTCCCAGAAATTCCACTCACAGGGACTGAGCTGCTGAACTCCACACACTCTCAACATAAACGCACGTGCCCTAGAAAGATGCTCGTGGGAGCAGATCTGCTAGCCGCCCCCCCAATTGTAAATCCTTCAGGTAGATTTCTTAATCTCTGTCACTCACGTTCCTGTCTGCAAAATGGGTATATCCATCACAGCTGTACCATCTTAGTGGGTTATGGTCACGCTTCAAGGAGGGCATGAATACAGATGCCCAAAGCAGGTGAGTTCTCGAATGTCAGCTATTATTATTCCCATTATAATTCTGGCATTGCTAGTCCATAACTTTGTACCCTGCTCTCAGGGGATAGGGTATTGGCCCATTCCCAGACTTCTACACACTTTTTTACTCAGTCTCAATGTCAGCCATTTGTTTTTTTCTTTATTTCAAAAGATGAATAGTAAACAAACAAACAAACCCCAAAACTATTGCCAATTAATTGGAAACGCTGGTGAGTTTTCATTCTATGTGAGTTCAGTGTTTGGCATAATTAAAGATGTCCTAAAAGAATCTGCAGCACTGACCCAGCAATCCCACTACTGGGCATATACCCTGAGAAAACCATAATTCAAAAAGAGTCATGTACCACAATGTTCATTGCAGCTCTATTTACAATAGCCAGGACATAGAAGCAACCTAAGTGTCCATCGACAGATGAATGGATAAAGAAGATGTGGCACATATATACAATGGAATATTACTCAGCCATAAAAAGAAACGAAATTGAGTTATTTGTAGTGAGGTGGATGGACCTAGAGTCTGTCATACACAGTGAATTAAGTCAGAAAGAGAAAAACAAATACTGTATGCTAACACATATATATGGAATCTAAAAAAAAAAAAAAGGTTCTGAAGAACCTAGGGGCAGGACAGGAATAAAGACGCAGACATAGAGAATGGACTTGAGGCCATGGGGAGGGGGAAGGGTTAGCTGGGACCAAGTGAGAGAGTGGCATGGACATATATACACTACCAAATGTAAAATAGATAGCTAGTGGGAAGCAGCCGCATAGCACAGGGAGATCAGCTCGGTGCTCTGTGACCACCTAGAGGGGTGGGATAGGGAGGGTGGGAGGGAGACACAAGAGGGAGAAGATATGGGGATATATGTATACGTATAGCTGATTCATTCTGTTATACAGCAGAAACTAACACACCATTGTAAAGCAATTATACTCCAATAAAGATGTTAAAAAAAAAAAGAATCTGCAGCGCTGTCCCAATGTCTTGTCTGAGTGTGATGGGGTGTATATTTAACCTTCAGGATAATTAAGGTTTTGTATCATTCATCTTCCTTTTTAATTTTTTAAAAAAATTTTTAGTGAGCTATAGTTGCTTCACAATGCTGTGTCATTCATCTTCTTTTTAATCATTCAGGGATCACCACCAGGTGCCGGGCCTTACTATGAGAACCATGGATTCCAACCCGAAAGCCTCTACCCTCCGCAGCCGCCCATGGCCCACCGTGCCTACGCGGGGTACCCGGCTCGGTACTACCCGCCCGCGGTGCCCCAGTACACCCCGAGGGTTCAGACGCACACCTCGACACCCGTCATCCTCATGCAGCCCAAACCCCCGTCGGGGACAGCATGCACCTCAAGTAGGACCCTTTTTGCATTTATTTCCTCTAATGGAGCCCGAGTTTTGGGTCTGCCTTCTCCGGTGGCCCGTCTGCCCCACCGGCTCTGGTGCCAACTCTCCTCTGCCAGGCTGGTCTGGCTCTGCATACCTCTCCCCTCCACCTCTCTGTGTCAAAGCTGTGGGCCTGGGTCTCGCCTCCTGTGGGCCTTTGGGGGCCTCTCGGCTGCTAAGACCTTCATCTCCCACTAATGCTCTGGTACTGGCTTGGCCTGTACCACCCAGGGTGGTCTTTCTAGCTGGGCTTCTCTGAACTGCTTCTTGTCTGCGTGGTTTATCGCTGAATCATCTTGAGTAGATGGTAAACCCCAATGCAGGGAGAAACGATTTCACCTTTCTCTGTGTACCATTCCCTGGGCACTGCAAGTCACATTCAAGGTGCTCAAAGAGTAGCTTGTGTATTTTGTGTTTGGTGAATGAAGTGGCCGGTGGAATTGTTGTACAGAAGCCTCTTCAACATTTCTCTTGGCTCGAAAGAGTAGCCAGACCTGACTGGGCCACGGAGGAGGGTTGAGGGACTGAAGGTGGTGTGTCCTCTGCCCATCACCTTAATCTCATATCTTTCTTACCCTCTCATTCATCTGCTTTCTTTGCATTGCATTTTACCTCTTCTCCCTCTAGACCCCTTCCTGTCGCACCCCTCCGCAAGCTTTTAATGCAGGCTAGTTGACGTGGTAAGGACTGCCCAGGCAGGAGTAGTACTGCCAGTACTAGTATGAGCACAGAGCTAGTACAGTGGCTGGACCAAGGAACATTTTCACTGATAACGTTTTTATTTTAATTCATGAGACATGCCTACCTATGTACACAACTTGCACAGTTAAAGATTAATGACAGAGTGAATTTCCACGCGCCACCACCATGCCATAAATAATGGCAGTAAGGGATAGTGAATAAGACCCGCACCCTTTGAAGACGCCCCTCCGCAGACCGCTCCAGCTCTTCACAAGTGCCGTCGCCCTTGGATTTCTGCCTCAGTCCTTGCCTCTGCCTCCTTCACGCTTCACAGATGGCTCTTCCATCCCTCCTTCTCCCCACCGCTACTCTCTAACATTCCTGTGTTTTCTGCCCCTGCTCCTTTCCTGTGTGGTTCTCTTTCCCTCCATTAATTTGTCTCGGATCAAGGAAACACTTGTCTCTGCACTAATGTCTCTCTGGTGGTGGTTGGTAGATTGAGACCAGTGGCTGCTAATCGGGGTGATTCTGACCCCCAGGGACATCTGGCAATGTCTGGAGACAGTTCTGGCGGTTATAACTGGGCTGGGGGTGCTCCTGGCATCTCCTGGGTAGATGCCAGCGACACTGCTAAACATGCTCCAGGGCATAGGATGACCACTCCCCCACCAAGAACGACCCAGCCAAGATGTCCATGGTACCCAGCTGAGGACCCCTAGTCTTAGCCTATCATGGTCTTAGCTCATCCTTCCCTCTCTTCCCCAGCACTTGGCAACCACTGATCTAACTGTCTCCACAGTTTTGCCTTTTCCAGAATGTAGAGTTGGAATCATGCAGCATGTAGCCTGTCAGAGCCTTGACAGTATTTTGCAAGTTACTTAAACAGCACAAACTCAAGAGAACCCCAGCGGGAATACAAGGGAAATTTTTATCTTAATGGCTCTATTTGTTTTAGCAAGAGTCATAGGTGTTTCACATTGAACCACAATGCATACACATGTTAATGTTTGGGTTTTGGAGGACTGAAGGTGAACAATCCTGTGATACTAACACTTGACCCTGGACACGATAGGGCTGCATCAACCATTGATAACAATGAAGGTAAATGATTAGTCAGTTATAATGACACTCACAATCTGTACAATTGCAAACCAGCACCCAGTCATGTCTGATCGACCAGACAATGATTCCGAAATGCCTGTCCACCAACGGTGAGATCCGGGGCTCCCGCTGCCCACGCTCCTAGTGAGGGCTGGGCAGGTTGCCACTCTCTCAACGAGAGGTTCAGGATACCTAAGTTTAATATCCCTCAACTCACCAGGCACGTTATTTTATCTTGGGTAAGATGACACATAGGGAAGTCTCCTAAAGGAAGAAATCGTCCTTGACTAATGGGTCAAACTGGCCATTTGGAATTTCCCCTGAGCTTCCTTGGTGACCCTGCCCTGCCTTCAGTAAGACACAACCACCGTACCAAGTCCTGATAATGTGGCTGGCGGCACGCGGAGCTCCTCAGACCGGCGGCTGTGACCTCACCCCTGAGCCTGTGGCACTGCAGACTCACGCCTCCTCCCCCCGAGCTGAGTCAGAATCTCTGGGTAACAGGCTCCCCGGTGATTTCTAAGCCGGTTTGAGCACAGACAATGGAATTTGCAGAACATGGTAACAAAATGAGAGGCGAGGCTTTGAGCCCTGATCAGATGGGTCAGCTCTGGTCTATCAACTCCAGAAGCTGAACGTCTTGGTCCGGTGGACCTCTGGAAGCACGAATGTGCACAGGTGGGGCGCAAGGCCCCCCCGCACTCCACCTCTGCAGCCTGGGTGTCCTCCTGTAGGAACTAAGGAGCTGGAGGGTCTGTGTGAGAGCCTTCGCCCCGACTCTTCCCTCCGCCTCTCCGCCTATCCCAAGGGAGCCCTGGGCCTGGGGCTGCTCTCTGCACAGGAACTGCTGAGGGCGGCGGTGGTGGGTGCCTTCCTCTGAACCTTGGCATGACGTTTGGCTTACACTCTGACCAACAATGGCGTGTTGGTTTGTTTTGACTAGAGAGCGCTGGTGACCTTCTCCAAAGACTTGTATTCTTAGCTGAAATGTGAGCCCAGAGTTCCTGCCCCCAGACCCGGGAGCGACGCCAGCGCTGCCCAGTAGAACTTCCTGCAGTGATGGAACGTCCGGCCTCTTCACAGTCCCGTGCAGTAACCACTGGTCACATGGGATCACTGAGTAGTTGAATTTACAGAACGATTTAATATCATTGAACGATAATTAATTGAAGCGCAAATAGCCACATGTGCCCAGTGACTGTTAAATGAGTCAGTGTGACTCTGTCCCGTCCCTCCCTAAACCACCTTGAGGAAGAGGCTTTTTTCCTGCTGCCTTGGGTACCACTGACATGGAGATGATAGTCTGAGGAGCATTATTAGTATTTTGCTTATGCTTATAATCACCGGAACAAGGTATGTTTCCTTTTTTCAGCCATTTATTTACATTCAGCATTTATTTGACTACCTTCAGGCCATACTTTTTGAAGAGCTTAATTTTAATGTATGTTGCTTCATATCACGGCTTCCTGCTTCGGTTCTCAAAAAAGCCTGAAGTTCAGTGCTGTGGAAGACGTAAGACCTCCCAGGATATGTTCTTAAAGAGAAAAGTCACATTTTTAAATGTATAAGAAATTATTATTCCTTGATAGGATATACCATATATATTTGAGAGTCTAACTTCTAAGAAACTTGGCGACTAAGTTGTTTACTCAACTCTTTTCTTCCAGGGACTAAGAAAGTCCTGTGTGTCACCTTCACCCTGGGGGCCCTGCTGGCGGGAGCAGTCCTGGCTGCTGTGCTGCTGTGGGAGCTCTGTAAGTGCAGGCCAGGGCCGAGTCGTGGTGTCCCGGCCCTTTAGCGGCCCTCCTCTCTGGGCTGGGGGCTCACCTACAGCCCCTCATGAAATTCCTCATCTATTTCCTCCTGTTTGGTTACGTGATGCATGAATAACCTTTCTCGGAAGCGGCCAATCTCGTTTGCATGCTTCCTCTTAATCTGTGGGTTGTCAAGATCCCATGCCCTTTGGGTGTGATATTGATACACGTGGGAGAAGCACGTTGAGTTTACCCCATGCTTCAGGGTGCTAGGCGGCACCTGGCACTCGTGAGCGCAGCACCTCGGGGCCACTCCTGGTCCCTGTGTCTCAGTGCACAGCGGTGGCTGCCACAGGCCCCTCCCGTACCCACAGCCAGGTCTCCTCCATCAGCCCGGGGCAGGGTTTGTGGATCCCAGGACTCACCTGTGTGGCAGAGAGGGCAGGTGCTGTCCAGATCCGAGGCTAGGGGGCCTCCCCTGACCAAAGTGACAGACCCGAGGGGTTCAGGATCCCTGCGGCCAGCCCCGCTTCCTGTGACGTACGTTGTCGGCAAGGGCTCAGCCCCTCCTTTTACACTAAAAGAGGAAAAGCTCACTCCCTCTTGTCACCTGGGTGCTGGGAGGTTTTCTCGGTTTCTCAGCCTGACGGACATCTCCCTTCCATTTCTCTGCCAGTGGAGGACCAGTGCTTGGGGATGGAATGCAGCTCCTCGGGGACCTGCGTCAGCCCCTCTCACTGGTGCGACGGCATCCTGCACTGCCCCGGCGGCGAGGACGAGAACCGGTGCGGTGAGTGGCGGGGCCGTGCCGGCCGCCTCGGGAGGGGACCACAGGGGGCAGAGCGGTGCAGGCATGACGGTGTCAGACCCGTGTCCCGAACGTCGAGCGTTCCACAACTGAGTCCCTTCCTGGAGGCCGAGCCTTGCGTCTAAGCCCGGTTTTCAGAGGAGGAGACAGGCTCAGAGGGGGCGAGCGCCAGCCCTCCACCAGCATCGCACAGCACGGGGGAAGGGAGACCACAGCCCAGGGCCAGGCCAACGTGCCTGCCCCGGCTGCCACAGGAAGTCACTAAAACAGGCAAACTGTTTAAAACATAAAGCTGGGAGTGGGCTCTGCGTCTTCTAAACAAGCTGCCTTTCAAGTGATCTATGTCTGTTGTCACGGGGTGGGCACCTCTTCTGCTTTTATTATTTTCAATGAATTATTTCACGGGTGGTAAAGTGGTCACGCCAGGGAAAATGATGCTTGAGGACGAGGCTTGTGCTAATACCCACTGAGGGCCATACCCAGAGCCTAAAGCCTGCTGCGTCCTCTGGGAGCTGTTAACTCTGAATGCAGGTGATGCCAGACAAAGGCCGGGCTCTACCCCCCCTCTCCCTTCCTTCTGCAGCCATCCTGGGGGAGGACGGATCTCCCGTACATCCCGTTTCCAGGTCAGGGCACCTGTGTGAGATGCAGTGCGGACTTGGCCGTGGCATCCTCAGGGTTGGGCGTTAGGCCGGAGCTCAGCCTCTGCTCCACCTGCACGGAGCCGCGTCCGCGCTGGTGCCTTGGCCTCTAAGCGCCGAGCTCCTGCAGTTCCTTCCCGGACAGGGTTTGCACTTGGCAGTGACTCTCTCACTCTGTAAACTGTCGACAGAGTGCCTTGCCTTTATTTTGGTGATAATATATTTGTCACCATTTTCTTAAGTAAAGTAGGGAGTTTTTGAGGTTGAGCAGACGTGGTTTAGCTATCAGGCGGAATGACCTTTGATGCTTTCCTACCTGTGCACGTGCATGTGTTGATAAACTCTAGCAAGACAAACTCATGTTACCTGGAGAGACTTTCTCTCTCTCTTCTTAATACTGAAGTTGTATTTATTTAAATATATTAAGAGTTTATGTACTCAAATAGATCATAATTCAGGAAGTCCCTGAGGGTATGCAGTGAAAAATCTCATCTCCCCCATTTCACTTACACTCTTGCACACTCACACATAACACACACACACACACACACACACTCACATATTCACACATAATATATACTCACACACTGTGAGATAATAGAGAATATGTATTGGTCTCTGCCCCCGATTCCCGGCACAGGGCTCCTGAAACTCTGGTGATTCCTAAGTGATAAGACCACCAGGAACATCTTTGGTTCTAGTATTGGGTCCTTGACCCCAGTTCCTGACACAGAGCCCTTAAAACCCTTGTCATTTCCTGGATGATAGGAGTGTCTTTTGTTCAAACGAGGTGACTCTGGGTGGGCTCCTGAATGGCTCCTGGATGGGGGCTGATCATGGCAAAGAACAAGCCATGGTTAGAAGCTTAGACTGTAGCTCCGCACCCCGTTGTCTTGAGAGGGGGAGAGGCTGAAAATGGAGTTAATGATCGAACATGCCTACGTGATGGATCCTCCATAAAATCCCTAAAGCACAGGGTTGGGGAGCTTCCGGGTTGGTGACCCCATGAAGATCTGGGGAGACCGGTGTGCCCAGAGAGGGCACGGAAGCTCCTGCCCTTCCCCATATACCTTGCCCTATGCATCTCTTCCTCCGGATGTGCATCTGTGTCCTTTATCCTATCCTTCATAATGAACTGGTAAACAGTAAGTAAATGGTTTTCCTGAGTTCTGTGAGCTGCTCTAGCAAACTAACTGAACCTGAGGAGGGGGTCGTGGGAACCTCTGAGTTCTAGCTGGTCGGTCAGAAGTACAGGTGACAATCTGGACTTAGGGTTGGTATCTGAAGTGGGGGGGGGTCAGTCTTGTGGAACTGAGCCCTCAACCTGTGGGATCTCACACTATCTCCAGGTAGAGTGTCAGAATTAAATTGTAGGACGCCCAGCTGGTGTCGTGGAGAATTGCTCGGTGTGGAGAAAACCCCCTACACATTTGGTGACCAGCTGTGTCAGGAGTGACACGTTCTGTGTGAGCAGTAAAGAAGACACACAGGAAACAAGGATGCGACAGACACACACACACACAGACACACACGCCTGTTCATCAGCCAATCATGTTTTTTCCTTAGGGGCAACTAATAAGAGTATCTTGCTTCTCCTTGCACAGAGTTTTTGCACGAAGAAGTAAACACGTGTTTGCATTGTTAATGTGCCCATTTCCCGATGGTTACCGTCCAGCGGACTCCTCAGGACTTGATGACACATCCTGGAAGTCACTGTTCTGTTGGGACGTGAGCCTCCCCTTTCCCTCTGCTGCACTCGCAGTGTTCCTTTGCACGGAGTCCTGAGCAGTTTCACGTGTGCAGAACGAGCAGAGTTCCCATTCCCCCCCCTCCACCCCTGCCCTCACTTACAGTCGCCCCTGTTTGTAACATCTTGCACTGGGGTGGTACATGCATTGTCAGTGATAAGTCGATATTGATACATTATTATTGACTAAAGTCCTTAGTTTACATTAAGGTTTACTTGGTATTGCAGATAAATGTACAATGTATACATCTGGACAGTAGGTTTGGAAAAATGTCTAACATGTATCCATCATTAGAGTATCATACAGAGTAGTTTCACTGCCCTAAAAATCCTCTGAGCTCTACCTTTTCATCCCCTACTCCCCATCCCCGAGTAACCACTGATCTTCCTACTGTCTCCACGGTTTTGCCTTTCCCCAAGTGTCTTAGAATTGGAATCCTACAGGATGGAGCCCTTTCAGATGCTTCTTTCACTGAATGATGTGCGTTTAAGGTTCCTCCACGTCTCTTCGTGGCCTGATAGCTCATTTCTTTTTAGTGTTGAATCGTATTCCATTGTCTAGATGTCCTACAGTTCACTTATCCACTCACATGGTGTGTGGAATCACTCATCACAGAAGCCGTAGGAAATGATCAGACCGAGGCTGGTCATTCCACAGCAGAATGAGCCCCAGATGCCAGGCCCTAAGCGACCACTAATCTACTTTCAGTCCCTGTAGATTTCCTTCTCTAGGCGTTTCACAGAAATGGGATCATACAGTTTGTGAGCCTTTGTGTCTGGCCTCTTTCACTCAGCAGAATGTCGTGGGTGTTGTATTGTGTCAGTGTTTCATCCCCTTTCATGAACAAATAATATTCCATTGTGCGGATGGACCATATTTTGTGCATTCATCAGTAGATGGACATTTGGGTTGTTTCCACCTTTTGGCTCTTGTGGATAATGCTTTCACGAACATTTGTGTACAATGTTCATTTTTGTCTGAATACCCGTTTTCAGTTCTTTGGGGTGAAGGGCATATTTTGCGGGGAAAGGCTGGGTTCTCGGCATCCCTCATGTGTAGCTGGTGCCTTGGGAAGAGGGAGCCCAGCCCTGCCTCTGGGTCCCAGGGCCTCTGGGTCCCAGGGAAGGTGGGGCTCATGTGGCGGACAGGACGATGGTTTGAGACTCACCAGAATCTCCCTTCCTGCAGTTCGTCTCTACGGACCCAACTTCATCCTCCAGGTGTACTCGGCTCAGAGGAAGTCCTGGCACCCCGTGTGCCAGGATGACTGGAGTGACAGCTACGGGAGGGCAGCGTGCCAGGACATGGGCTACCCGTGAGTTCCGAGCCCCGTGGCCTCCGTGATGATGGTGACAGGCACAGAAACATAAGATCAGTGCTTCCCTCTGCCCCTCCCTGGAAGTGCCAACACAGGGGCACCATGAACCTTTGTCTCCTTCCCAAAGCTGCTCCGGGAAACCGGCAGGGGACTGTGGGCACCACACTGCCCCATCCCCGTCCATGGCATCCCCCAGCCCTGCCTCTGGGGCCTCCATCCGCTCCTGGTTACTCGAGGCTGTCCAGTGCTGTGGTCACCAGGGTCCAGGGTGCTGGCCGAGGGCCTTGGGTGGCTCATTTCCTAAGGAGCCCCCAGGCAGGGTTGAAGCCTTGACTCCACTCACCTCCTGGGTGGAGGCGAGAGGGGAGGGCTGCAGGGAAGGTCGGAGGGAACAGATCTGCATAACCTTCACTGCATGAGTGCAGAAGTTGCTGGAGGCCTTTGAACAGAAGAGAGCTGATCAACAGATTTATCCATTAGAGAATTCATTCCTCATGCAGCCACCAGAGGAGGTGGGAGAGGGGGGTGGGAGTGCCCCCTCCTCGGGATTCCAGCCAGGGACACGCCAGACCATCCTTGTCAACGCGTGGCAGCCGTCTGGCCTCCCAGGGAAAGGCTGTGCTATTTCATTGCCACCGTTTCTTCCTTGGGGGTGTCACCGTGTGACTTCTGTGCAATTCTAGTGTGTTGCCTTTATGCCAGTTTTCAAAATGAATTACCACTTGATAAGAAAGTTGGCATCTTAGCTAGTGAAATACTTCAAAATACCAGCCCCCAATAGCAGCGTATGTCACTGTGAATGACGTAGTGAGGCCCCATCGTGGTTCAGGGTCTGTATTTTATCACTGGGAGCATTTTAACGTGTAATTTTGTTACATTATATGTACTCACATCCTTATTCTTACTGCTTCTTTATCCTAATCCAGATTAGATTAGAAACACAACTGATGGAGGACTTTTCCCTGACACTTCAGGCTTATCGGATGGAAAGATGGTTATAACGCAGCGTCACTTGACTGGAAGTTGTGTTTTTGTTTTCCCAAATGCTAAGGTGTTCCTCGTAACCAGAATGTCATATTCTGATATAGCTATAACATAGGATTAACGAATGCTCACCAAAAAACCCACTATTTTAAATAAGATTTTCTGTCTCTTTCAGGAATAGTTTTTTTTCTAGCCAAGGAATAGTGGATGACAGCGGGGCCACAAGCTTCATGAAGCTGAATGTCAGTGCCAACAATATCGATCTCTATAAAAAACTCTACCACAGGTATTTAATTTGGTGATTTCTTTTTTAAAATTTATTTCATTGAAGTATAGTTGATTTACAATGTTATGTTAATTTCTACTGTATGGCAAAGTGATTCAGTTATATATACATTCTTTTTCATATTCTTTTTCCATTATGGTTTATTAAAGGATATTGAATATAGTTCCCTGTGCTATACAGTAGGTCCTTATTGCTTACCCATCCTATATATACTAGTTTGCATCTGCTAATCCCAAACTCCCAATCCATCCTTCCCCCACCTCCCTCCCCACTTGGCAATCACAGGTCTATTCTCTACGTCTGTGAGTTTGTTTCTTACATAAGGTCATTTGTGTCATATTTTAGATTCCACATATAAGTGATATATGGTATTTGTCTTTCTCTTTCTGATTTACTTTGCTTAGTATGATAATCTCTAGGTCCATCCATGTTGCTGTAAATGGCATTATTTCATTCTTTATTATGGCTGAGTAATATTCCCTTGCATACATGTACCACATCTTCTTTATCCATTCCTCTGTCAATGGATATTTAGGTTGTTTCCATGTCTTGACTATTGTAAATAGTGCTGCAATGCACATTGGGGTGCATGTATGTTATCAAATTGTAGTTTTGTCCAGATATATGTCCAGGAGTGGGATTGCTGGATCATACGGTAACTCTATTTTTAGTTTTTTAAGGAAGCTACATACTGTTCTCCATAGTGACTGCACCAATTTACCTTCCCACCAACAGTGTAGGAGGGTTCCCTTATCTCCACACCCTCTCCAGCATTTATTATTTGTAGACTTTTTGATGATGGCCATTCTGACTGGTGTGAGGTGGTACCTCATTGTAGTTTTGATTTGCGTTCCTCTAATAATTAGTGATGTTGAGCATCTTTTCATGTGCCTGTTGGCCACGGTGATTTCCTCTTTCCTTTCAAAAACTGTGTAATGGGAACGAGCACAAGACATCAGGGAGAATCACTGTACAGAGTTTGATTTCTCTGCTGCAGCTGCAGGTTTGTCTGAGTTTCTCACGGGGAGGAGGTTGGACTTTAAGTAGGACCCGTCCCTCTCAGCAGCTCTGGGTTTATTCTAGGGAAGTGGCTAAGGTCTATTTGCCGTCTTGTTTGTGCCCTCTGCCCTCTGCCCTCTGCCCTCCATGGTATTGGGTAACATGGCACAATTGAAATTCCTCTTTCCTGATTTTTTTCTCTCTCCGGACATTAGACATGTACCTTACTGTGTGTCAGGGTGTGTGTCTAGGAGTCCAAAAGAATGTCTCAGGGTCCCCACTGGGGTGACCAACTCATCCTGGTTTGCCCAGGACTTTGCCGGTTTCACACTGGAAATCCTGCTTCCCAAGAAGCCCCTCAGCCCCAGGCAGCAGGGGTGGTTGGTCCCCCAGCCCAGGCAATCGTGTCAGAGGATGCTGTGCAAGGGGTGGGCCTGGGAGCGAGCGGCTGGTCCAGTGCACCAATGTTTCCTGTACCTGGAGGCCCACTTGCAGCGCTGGGCGGGTCACAGTGCGTCTGGTGGGTGGAAATGAACCTGAGCTGGTCCCATGGTTGATGGTTTAACTGGTTAGGAGGGTGGGGGAGAGGGCTGGGCTTGAGCTACTCATTTTGTGTTGCATATGTTTAAAATGGTTGCAGTCTTCCTAGGATCATTATTACTATCCGAATGTTCCTTAACGTGAAAGATACACAGTGTCCTTCTTGCTTAAGTCTTCCTCAGCTCCCAGGTCCCTATCTCCCATCCCCAGGTGGCCAGCCAGGCCGTCACCTCCCTGCTGGCCAGGTGCCAGATGCTGCATTTAGGGGAGGTTGGACGGGTCACACTTCCCCTCCTCCCCTGTGAGTGGGAGGCTGGGAGCAGCTTTGCGTTCCTGGTGGCCCGGGGGGCTGGCTTCTGCCTGGGGCACCTGGTCTGGCTGTCCCCAGGAATGTGAGAGGGTGAGCCCAGGAGAAAGGGTGCACACGGCCAGGTGTGCGCATCAAAACAGCAGGCCGTGGTTTGCCCTCCCGAGAAGCTAAACACAGCTGCCTGGGCTCTTTGTAAATGCCCCCGACTGTCTCTTCATCGTCTTTGGTTACATGGAATCAGGGCTGAGCAGAGCAGGGAAGGCTGCCACCTCTTGGTAACTCACAAGGTGGCTGCAGGGTTTGGAGGAAAGAAGAGAAGGTCATCGCCTGGCATGCGGTGTCCCTGCCATGCATGGCGTGAGGTGGTAGAACTTCTTTCCTCTTTGCTTTCAGAAGTTGCTCTTTGATACCTGAGTCCTCGCAGGGTTTGTCTGAGTGGCTGCTTCGTGCGCTGATGCTGGTGGCTGCACAGTGTGCAGAGGAGAATGCAGAGGACAATGACCTTATGATCCTTAGAAAGCATCTTCTCTTAATGGGAACGTGTCTTCTCTTGGCATCCAATGCCCCCCAGCCAGAGACCACCAGGACATGCCTTGTCCTGGAACTGTGGGTGTCTCCATGGAACGGGGTGAGAAGGGACTTATTACAGGATGTGGGCTTGTGTTGAGTCATTTTGGGGAAGGTTCCAGGAAGCAGGGCTTTGCCCTGCATTGGATGCTGTCTGGAAGTGAGGGTGATTCTGTAGTTGGTACCTTAATGGTTTTGTTTTTATTTTTTAGAAGGTGGGTGGCAGGCATGAAGCCAGGCTACGGCTGGGATTGGCAAAGAAGTGCGGCCACTCGTGTCAGCCAGCATAGGGGCGTGTTGGTCACTGTGTGGTTTGGACCAGGTTAATGGGGTTGTGCGGTGGGCGTGCCTGCGTCCTGCTCCGTCATGTAACAGTGGTCTGGCCGCATGTTGATGCCCTGGGAACTGTTTACGTTCAACAGAACATGGCCAGGTTCGAATGTGTGGATGTCAGGGCTGTTTCTCTTCTCCTCAGCATATTGGGGGAAAATTCAGTGTACAGTGGAACGCATTGGTTGTTTCTTTTTCATACGTAACCTGGAATGTCTGCCCCCCAAATGAGTAACTTTTCTTCTGTTCCCAGGCAAATGACTGACTGTACAGTTTCCTGTGCGGTAAATGTAAAGCAGTTATAGGAACCTGGAAGTTTACGAATGTCTTCCTTACAAAATTAAAGGATGATTTTAAATCGCAAGGAAAAATAATAACAGCTGATATGATGTGTGCTTATCTTCACAACCACCCTATGAGTTGGTACTATATTAGCCCATTCTGCAGATGGGGAAATTGAGGAACAGAGAGGTTAGGAAGCTTGTCCAAGGTCACACAGCTTGGATTTGAACCCTGCATTTTGACTCAGTGTCTGCTCTTTACTACTGTCCCCTATGTATATAGATTTACTTTCCTTATTCAAGTCTTCAGCTGTGGACTCTTCTATGTCTGGGGAGGCAGAGAAGGAGAAGAGTGGAAGAAAATATTTATTTCTAAGTATTTTGAGAATCAAGTGTCTCGTTTGTTAGAGTGACCAGAATTTTCCCCTTTTCTTTTGTAGTGATGTCTGTTCTTCAAAAACTGTGGTTTCTTTACGCTGTATAGGTAAGTGATTCTTGGTTTTCCTTTTTGTGTTTCTAAAATAGGAAACATTTGGTACTTATAGAAATGTATCTCCCTGTGTCTCTGGGGGATGTGGAGAGATGAGGTGGGGTAACAGGTCAGGACATGCCCAGCACTCTGCCCAAGGGGCTCCTTTCTTGAATTCTGATGCACTTGAGACGCCTTCAGCCTGAAGTCCAAGAAGCAGCTGTCCCATGAGGACGGGCAAGCTCAAGAAACTGACGGGACCTCACTCTAGGGCATCCCCGCCCTGGAGCTGGAGGCCTGTGGGTGTCCCCATCCCTGTGTTTGGATTATTTATAGTTTCCAAACCTCCTACTGGTATGCAGGACAGTGTCCGTGCGCTCCCTCCTCTGGGACAGCCCCATCCTGTTCCCATACGGGTCTGAGGCCTGAAGCTTGGCTTTTCAGTTTGAACAGGTGAAGCTAGCAGATGCCCCTAGGTGGACGCATGCCCCAGTGGTCCCGCTGGTACCTTCCCACCCAGGCTGGCTCAAGCTTCTTTAGGTACGGAGAAAGTATGGTGCCTGCCCTGCCTTCCCACGCACGCTATGCCATCCACCTCCTGGCAGCTTGAGAGCAGCACACATGAGAAAAGCCTGCTTAGCTCTGTTCAGGAATCTTGGGGCCTCTGAGCATTCGAGGGGGTGCCAGGGCCTTTGTTATCCAGGCCCCACCCCGCCGGGTGTACGGGAGACGCCGATGGAATCGCACGAGTGCCAAGGAGCAGGGGCACACAGTGCCAGCAGAAGTGGTGCTTCCTGGGGGGAGCGGGGGCTGGAGGGCTGTCCTCTCACCCCACCCCCAACCCAAAGAGACCAGGACACAGTCTCTGAAAGTCGGACCCCCAACAAACAGCAGCAGGAGGAGACAACAATCACCCTCCGGCCAGGCAGGACCCTCGGCCTGGGGGCCGCCTGGGCACTCGGTGTGACGGGCGTCAGGGGCCCGGGAGGGGGCGGCCCTGCTTCGCTCACTGGCCGGCTGCTCTGTGCTTGTCGCCCTCAGAGTGCGGGGTCTCGGGGAAGACGGGACGCCAGAGCCGGATCGTGGGCGGGTCGAGCGCCGCCCCGGGGGACTGGCCCTGGCAGGTCAGCCTGCACGTGCAGGGCACCCACGTCTGCGGAGCCTCCATCATCACCCCCGAGTGGATCGTGACCGCCGCCCACTGCGCGGAGGAGTAAGTCCCGAGGGGGCGGGTCCCGGGGTCGAGAGGCGGAGGCTCTGGGCCCTGCGACCCTGAGGGAAGTCGCCGACTCCTTCGAGTTCCGGTTTCCTTGTGGGCAAGTGGGGATTCTAAGGGCGCTCAGGTCGTTGCCTCGCTGGGAAGGTCGAATGACTCGTGAAGCGCGTGGCCAAGCCCATCCCTTCAGCGTGTGTCCATTACTCGCGCAGGGATGCGGTGTGGGGCTGGGGTGACGCTGTGATCAGAACTCCTTCTAGGGACTTCCCTGGTGGCGCAGTGGTTAAGAATCCGCCTGCCAAGGCAGGGAACACGGGTTCGAGCCCTGGTCCGGGAAGATCCCACATGCCGCAGAGCAATTGAGCCTGTGCTCCACAACTACTGAGCCTGCGCTCTAGAGCCCGCGAGCCACAACTACTGAGCCTGCGTGCTGCAACTACTGAAGCCTGCACGCCTAGAGCCCGTGCTCCGCAACAAGAGAAGCCACCACAATGAGAAGCCCGTTCACCGCAACGAAGAGTAGCCCCCACTCACTGCAACTAGAGAAAGCCCGCGCGCAGCAACGAAGACCCAACGCAGCCAAAAATAAAACAAATAAATTTATATATAAAAAAAAGAACTCCTTCTAGCCCACAGTCTTCTCAGCTCTGTCCCACCCTTCCTGAGGCCCCTGCCCTCTTGGGAGGCCTGGTCTCCCCTGGGTGCTCGTCCCCAGAGAGGGTGCACTCAGAGACACTCAGACCTCACGCTGCCATGCCGGAAGGTTCTCTCTGGTCCATTAAACACCCTGGGCCACAGCACTGCCCATACAGGTGGGGGGGAGGGGCGAGGGCAGCCATCATTTATAGTGTTAGCTTTTGTAGAAGATACCGTTCCCCCTCCTTTTCTCTTAAACATGGAGGGTTTTTTTGGGTTTTTTGTTTGTTTGTTTTTTGGTCACATGGCTATTTTGAAAAAGCCTCACTCATCAGAGCTATTTTTCTTTAGAGTGAGGCCGGGCCTGGCTTGGCCATTCTCTGGCTGAGTGGCTTCAGACAGTTCCCTCGAGGTGTCTGACTGTAGCATCTGCACCTGTAAGACAGGTGTGCTGCTGCAAGGGCTGTGGTATGGTTGAAGAAAGCAGTGTTTATTGCCCAAGAGCGTTCCCTTCCTTCCATCCAGCATATTCCATGGGCTGTAGGATTTAGGATTTTCTTAGAAGGGAAACACCCAGATAAAGGTAATGCCTGGACGGCTATTAGACTCAGAGTCTATTCATCAGTACACACTTATTAAGCACCTACTGTGTGCCAGGAAATGCTCTAGCATGTAAAAGTCAGTAAGACCCAGCCACGCCAGAAATGGGGTTTCAAACCTCAGGAATGCACTTCGGCGCAGGAATAAGTGTTCTTGGAATTGCGAGGGTTTGCAGGCTGGCTCAGAAGCACGGGAGGAATAGGATTCACTGATGAGGTAAAGGAGGGGAGGGGGAGGCTGTGTGAGGTGGGGAGGGGGAAGGGCCTGAGACCACCTGGCCAGTCTTGTCCTGGGGCTTTTGACAGATCACGTCACCTTGGAGACCTTGGCTCCGGCGGATGACTTTTGAAGACCGTCAAATGAGCGTTTCATGTTTGTGGTTCTGACATGCTGAGTGGTGTTCATCTCTGTCTTCCAGACCTCTTAACAATCCCAAGATTTGGACGGCCTTTGCAGGAATTTTGAGACAATCTTTCATGTTCTATGGAAACGGATACCGTGTAGCAAAAGTGATTTCCCACCCAAATTACGATTCCAAGACCAAGAACAATGACATCGCTCTTATGAAGCTGCAGACGCCTCTGACTTTTAACGGTGCGTAGCTGTGTTCCTACAGCCCAGCGTATGTGAACAGTTTTGACCACATCTTAAGGAGAGGGTGACTGGAAATAAAATGTGCCGTGATGACCAGAAGGAGGGAATTTGCACTGAGTTGTAGTGTGTGGGGCCAGGGGGAGGGGTTGGCTGCTAGAAGAGGGCTCAGCAGAGGCCGAGTCACCCCAAAATGTGCCTTTGGCCACCGAGGGATGCGTTCACTGCGGCACTTTTCCTCCTCGGCACGGTGACGACTTAATCAGCACACGTGAACGTCTAGAAAAGTTGTTTCATAGTCAGCATCTGGTGGGTCAGACTTCACTCGGTGCTGGTTTGCAATTGCACCTGTTGTGAGTTTAATTATAAATTGCTAATCATTTACCTTCATCCTCATCAATTTAGTCTGATGCAGCCCTACCACGTCCAGTGTCAACTATTTGCATCACAGGACTGTTGATCTTCAATCTTCCAAAACCCTCACTTCCAGAGGGGGACGTCTTGCCTGTTAGAAGGAGGGTCCTGGCAGGGACAGGAAAGGGGATGCCAGGACACACTGGAATCCAGAAGTCTTCTTGGGCAGGAGGCTGGTGGTCCCAGGCCCAGGGAAGATCCAGGCAGACACTGTCGCCCGAGGCCTTCAGTTAGACCGGAACCGCTCACGTTGTTTTCCCTTCTTGAAACAGACAGAGTGAAACCAGTGTGTCTGCCCAACCCGGGCATGATGCTGGAACCGACACAGTCCTGCTGGATTTCCGGGTGGGGGTCCACCTACGAGAAAGGTGAGGCTCCCAGCAGGGGATCTGCGGGTCTCAGGAGCAGAGCACTGGGTCCTGAAGCGGGAGGTCTAGGTTTTGATCTGGGTTCCACCACTAAATGATTGGACTTTGGGCAGTTCACCCAGTCTTTTTGCCTGTTTCCGCACGCGCTAGATGGGAAAATCCTAGCTGCCCTACCTACCCCATGCCCTTATTAAGACCAAATGGAACAATGTGCGGAAACTGCTTTTTGAAGGGTGAAGGCCACCTAAATGTGAGGGGCACACGGCCCCCTATGTTTGTATCCCATGGTCGCTAACAGGCCACCCGGAAGTCTGCCTGCCTTTGATGGCCGAGTGATAACGGACTCAGTGAGGATGGGCTTGTGTGACTGGCAATGCCAGCTGCAGGCGTCAGAGGCTCTGTCCTCCTGCCCTGACATCACAGACAGGGAAGAGGCACTAGACCCTCCTGACGCAGGCTGGCCCAGCTGCCTTCAGTTATAATTTGCTTTCATCTCAGATAACGTTTTTCAAACGAAGGGATCCTTGCTGTTGAATTCTTATGGAGCATTGGATGGGCTTAGTCGTACATTTATATATTGTTTACATCCTTCCAAAAGTGTTTAGGGCACACCTACAAGGGATCCTTTAAAGCACGGTGAATAGCTCAAGGGCGGGGTGGTTTGGGGGGGTAGGGGAGGATGGTGGTGGCGCTGGGTGTCCTGGCATCTGGTCTAAAGAAAGCTCCTGGGTTGAGCCTTCCAATTGTGAGCAAGGTTTCCCAGCATCCAAGACAAGAGGGAAAGTCAGCCACGATTTGTGGAGCACCTACCAAGAGCTGGGAATGCAGCAGTGAACAAAATGAGACAAAAATCTCTGCCCGCAGGAACTTCACATTCTCCTATGTATGTGTGGGGGCAGGATGTGCTCAGACAGGAAATGAATAACTGAACTAGGTGCTTTCAAACAGCGGAGGTTTGCGACAGCGAGAGGTGATCAGGGAAGGCTTCTCGGAAGAGAGGACACCTGAGCCAAGATCTGCATGACGAGAGTGCCTTAGGAACAGAAGGGCCAGTGTGGCCAGGGCACGATGAGCCAGGGTGAGGGGGCAGGCTGGGGCCAGCTCGCATAGGGCCTTGTAGGCTATAATGAGGATACTGGAGTGACTTGATCTGACAGCTGTGTAGGGAGTCACGGAAGGATTAGGGGTGAGGGCAGACGGAACAGCATGGTGAGGGGACCAGTGCTGTGTCCTCCGAGACCAGGGTGGGTGGTGTGGGAGCACGTTCGGGACAGAGCCACCGGATCTGCTGATGGATGGAGTGTCAGCAGGGAGAGGGTGAGGAGTCACGGGAAGGCGGCTTCCGGCTGTGACCTGAGCCCCCCGGTGGGTGGTGGGACCATTTCCCGAGTCCGGAGGACGGGGTGGCGTGGCTGTGGGTGGAGGAGCCCTCTAGGAGAGGTACTGCTTCAGCACGGTAAGCCCACGGAGCCCAGAAGACATCCAGGTAGCAACCGGGGGACAGAGAGCGCAAGTCCCAGCGAGCGTCTAGGAAGTTTCCACCTGCCGGGAGCCGAGGGCAGGTGGTCAGAGTGGAGGATCGTGTGGGGTTGAGGACGGCCAGGTGTTTGAGGTGGAGACACAGGGCCCCTCGGGTGGCCCTGGGAACGGTCCAGAGAAGAGGGAGCAATGGAGGAGGAAAACTGATCCCAGGGAACCAAGTGGCGGGGTGACGGGAGAGCATGACTCTAGGACACAGGTGGGGCTCCCCAGCCCCAGAGGCAGGCAGTCTGCCCCAAAACCGAATCTGGAGCCGCTTTAAACACAGGCCCCAGCAGCTGGAAGATACCCCGGTGCCCCAGGAGCCGGTATGGGAGGAGGGACGTGGGGGGTCTCTCCATGCCCCCGGGAGGGAGTCCAGGCTCCCTGGGAAAGCCAGGCCGTCCTCTGTGGCAGGGAAAACCTCGGATGGGCTGAACGCGGCGATGGTGCAGCTCATCGAGCCCTGGCGGTGCGACAGCAAGCAAGTGTACGGCGATCTCATCACGCCGGCCATGATCTGTGCGGGGTACCTGCAGGGAACCGTCGACTCCTGCCAGGTGATGACCAGCTTGTGTTCGGCCTCTGGGCCTTGCCCAGCTCCCACGGGGCCCCTGAGGAGCGCCTTCTCCCCGACCTGGGGCCCGGGGGGCGGCCGTGGGAAGCGAGGGCCATGGACGGTGCGAAAGCCCTGGTACCGCCAACAATGCACGCCGCTGCTTCCTCCGGAAGGCGCTGTGTGGTCCAAGTATCAGTGCCACAGAAATAAGTATTTTGACTATTTAAAAGTATGGACAGCCATTTATTTGGTAACTATTAACTGATGCAGACTAAAATCCGTCGCTGGTACAGTCCCTTTGGGGGATTATATTACTATCACCTCGTTGGAGGAGACCTGCAGACCCTCCCATTACCCCCACCTCCTTGCCCTCCGTGATGTACGGCTTGTGGTTTCACTTCTGCTCTGCAACCTGCTGTGTCCCCCAGGGTGACAGCGGAGGCCCTCTGGTCACTCTGAAGAGCAGCATCTGGTGGCTGATCGGGGACACGAGCTGGGGGTCTGGCTGTGCTAAGGCTTACCGACCGGGAGTGTACGGAAACGTGACCGTGTTTACAGACTGGATTTATCAACAAATGAGGGTAACTTTCCCGTCCTCCTGAGTGGGTTCTCTGACTCGCTGTGTCAAAGCCTAGGAGGTGCGGTCCCCGTGCCAGGTGGCATCCCCTCCCCCACTGTCCAGGGCCCACCACTGGTGTTTGGATGAAAACGTCTGGGGCTCAGCTTTGCAGGGCCCAGAGCTGACTGTGATGGGCTTCCTTGTGCTCTGCTGACCACGCTTAGTTCTGGCTCAGGTGATTCTGTTTACCCACCCAGGCGTCATTGAATCAAACTTCTGGTGATGGGCAGAGAGCAGGGAGAGGCAGGTCAGCCAGCCATGACTCTGCCCTGTCCTTTTCTGGGCTATCGAGTACGCCCTGGGGCGGGGGAGCAGCTGGGGTTCTCTGGTACAAGGAGAGGTGGTGAGGAGGGGAAAGATCCCAGGGGCTCCCGGGGACCCTGCCACCTCAGGCTCCCGGCCTGGCCCGCAATGCATAACGGAGTCCAGCCCTTGGGCTCTGCCTGCATCCTGGGTGAGGACCAGATGTCTGTCCATCGCACGGGCCTCGGGACTGGCAGAGCTCCCAGATTTCGGCTCCTTCTAGGGGTAGGCTCCTGGTGGAAGAAAAAGTTCTATTCTGTCCCCTCTCAAGTCTCCAAAGGTACCCAGGTGCAGAACCAGAGGGCATTGCCCAATAAGGTCCAGCCTGCATCTCCCGAGAGTGAAACCGTAGGACCTAACACCTTCAAGTGGCCATGGGGCCCATCCAGTCCCCGCCCCACAAAGGGCCGAGTGCTGGAAATAGATGACCCCCTCTGACCCGTGGGGGGCTATGTGGTGGAGGGAAGCTGGGGGGCTGCGGTGGGGCTGGGAGGAGAAGGCAGCCCCGACCCCTTGAGGGAGGTGAGCCAGGCCAAGGGGAGACTGTCCCTCCAGGATGAGAGAGCAAACGGGCAAGGTGTGTTAAGGTACTGCCAGTGGCTCAGCACGGCCAGAGCGGGGAGCGAGAGGGCTGGGTAGCAGCAGAGAAAGTGGGGTAGAAAGCAGGACTAATTAGACACTTGACGTCTTTCAGTGGCTAAGGTCATGCTCGGTTTGCCCAGAGAGGCCTGTGTCCCAGCTGTGCTGAATGATTGGATCCCTACACACCCCGTTCCCCCTTATGCCTCAGGGCCTTTGCACATGCTGTCCTCCACTGTCAGCCTAACCCCTTGACCTTCATGCTGTAGAAAAACAATATCCCTTTGTCTTATTAAGCTTACTCATTGCTGTATAAGGGCCTCACGTTCATTTAGGGGAAAAAATAATTTTCTACCTTTGTTTGTCTCAAGAAAATAACATCGTTTCTTTTTCCTTTTTGAACAGGCAAACAGCTAATCCATACAGCCTGGGTCCTTGACACCATTCCACAAGAAAATGAAGGGGCTGATTTTTAATCGCCGTGCACAATTATTTTTAGAAATGACTCCCAGGTCCTTTTGTTTTTATTAAATAGTGAACCTATCTGCCTTTGGCACGCTCCACAGTTCTCTGCAGGCCACGTGGCCTCCCCCACCCTGGACCCACACTCCCGGGCCCCTCGTCTGACAGGGGAGGCCCAGCTGGGTGTGGGCACGCAGGGCCAGTGCAGAGCAGAGGGAACGGGTCTGTCCCACGGGGACCTCCCTTCCAAGCCCCACTCCAGGGGCCCCTCTTGGATGCACATGGGGCTGCTGACTTCTCAGCTGTTGGACGGCTTGAGACGGGAAGGGAGGAAGCCAGGTAGAACCTGCAGGGGCCACCTTCTGGGGCCATAGCCAGTGAGGGCCACTTGGGGTAGCCCCAGGGCCTGTCTCCCCATGAGGGATTTTGCTGATCATTTTTTAGTGCCTTCTTAGCAGCCCTGGAAGGTGGCTGGAAATAAAGGGACCAGCCCTTCATGGGTGATGACTGGATAGCCACTTGTCAGGGCACTGAAACCTTTTTTCCTTCTTGGTGGGGGGGTGAGGGTGTAGACGGAGCCCTCAAAGCAGATGTGTTCAGTTCTGAGCACTGCTGGGGCAGGGGGCCCCTGCCTGTTGGGTGGGGCTCTGTCCAGGGAGACCAGCCTTACCCCATGTCTCCATCCTGTCCCTCTCCCCGGAGACTGTGCTACACCCCACCCCCTACTGTGGTCCCCACCCCGAGTGGGGTGCCTGCTGACCCTCTTAAGTCCTGCTAATCACGTGGAAATTGAGGTGACCCAGGGCAATCAGGGATGCTGATTAAAGATACACTGTTTCCTGTAAAGTTTCTACATGTTACTACCTCAGTGCTCATGGAATCTGGGCCGTGATCCTCTAAGTAGCTCTACACTTGGCTCTCTGAAACTACTGTTGTCTTTGCCTGTGTGAACAGCAGTGGACTTGAGCTGCTCTTACAAAGTGCCTGGCTCCGAATTTAATGCTCTGTAAATGACACGCTAAAGCACAGCATCTGTGGAGAGAGAGGAGTGTGTTGGACTCCCTGTGGCCCCTTCCAGCCCCTAAAGTTTCCCTGGAGGGAAGGTCATGTTTCAGTTGCCAAGTGTGAAGCATAAACGCAGGGCCGTGAGGTTCTGCCCCCCCTCAGACACAGTGGTGTTTCCAAGAACAAACTGAGTGATTCTGTGCTAGGACTTAACCTTGGAACGGAAGGCTGTACGATCCACTCGCAGGATGCTCGGGCAGCAGCAACCGCAGGGACCATCCTCACATGCCTGCTCCCCGAAGCGGATTTTAAAAAGCATTGTCATGGTGAGAAGGCGTTCCTTCTTTAGTGCTTCTCTTAATTTATGTAACCACTGTTTGTCTTCTGTTTTGTATCTTTTTTTAAACTGTAAAATTCAAGTGTGAAAAATTGTACAAATAAATTATGCATTCTTTTTCCAAACGTGTGTCGAGGCTCTGGCGATCTGTGTGGCCACCGCGAGCCAATCTGCGTTACCTTGTAGGGCCGGGATGTTGGAGCAGCTGCTGCGTGGTGGGGTGGGT
Source organism: Balaenoptera acutorostrata (assembly GCF_949987535.1). Taxonomy (NCBI): domain Eukaryota; kingdom Metazoa; phylum Chordata; class Mammalia; order Artiodactyla; family Balaenopteridae; genus Balaenoptera; species Balaenoptera acutorostrata. Next base: position 147,743,194 of record NC_080067.1, on the reverse strand, counting down.
CTGAGGCGGGGGGGGGGGGGGGGGGGCGGGTCTGAGGCGGGGGGGGGGAGGGGGTAAGGGGGTGGGTCTGAGGCCTGGGGGGAGGGGGTGGGTGGTGGGCGGATGTGGTCTTCTGGTCGCCCTGCCAGCCTCCCGGCCTGTCCTGTAGGAGGTGACCCCTGGTGAGCTCCTGAATGGGCATCGCCTGTACCTCCCACTTCTCCCAGATTCAGACCCCGAGACCCAACTCTCTTCTAGAACTCTCTGCCCAGTGTCCCAAGAGTTTTCACAACCTGCCTTCCCAAACATGAGTCTAGCATCTCTTCCCCTAAAGCTGTCTTTCTAAAATCCCCGTGAGCTCACGGTGGGAGAGCTGCTTCCTTAACTAGCAAGCATCTCCGTCCCTGGAATTGTGACCACAAGTGGGAGAGAGAGATTGGGTAAATGTTTTCCTGCCTGGAACAAAAACCCATCCTCATTCTTCAAAGTCTCCAAATCCAGCAGGTCCCAAAAGGTAACAGGTGATTGGAGAAAATGGCCATTGTCTTCATCATGTCAATTTGTGTTACAATTATGGAAAAACTTGTAATTAAAAAAGAAAAGCACATGTTTTTGTTAGATAACATTCAAAAATAGAGTTGATTCTTGTTACTCGTGGCAATTATGTTGTACAAAGTCATCGTGAACCCTGAATTAGTGAATATTGAATCATGGCTCCTAAGGGACAAATAGGGGCAGGTGCTTGCCAGCCACTGGTCTTTGTCAACCCATCACTACATAACCTTGTTCAGTACGTGTTTGTTTAAAGACACCTTATGGGTATATATTGTTGGTTCGTTAACACTGAACTTATGGCCAACAGCCCTAAAACTCACTCCTGAAGGACGCTTCTCCATAGGGCATGGCCCAGCCTTCCTGCACTTAGCACACTAGACAGCTCTTTCCCACTCTGCTTGGGGCCATTTCAAAAGTACAAAAATGCTAAAAAAAACACTGCACTGAATAGACTGAATATGATACTTCTTTACAGTCTGAGCTGAAACTCATTCAGCAACTCAAATTTTTTGCCCCTCTGCCCCGTCCACAAGGGCTGCTAGTGTTGATTTTGGGGGGAACCAATAAATTTTAGCAAGTAGGTGAATCCACCCATAAGGGATCTGCAAATAATAAAGACTGTATACCTAAAAACGTCCATGTGGCCAAGGCAGTTGACATTCTCTCCAGTCATATTTTTCATTTTGGAGTCCCCTCGTGAATGGTTTTACTTTTGGATGAGGCTGATTTCACCTAAAAAGTCCAGCCAGAACACTGAAAATATTGATATTTTTGTACTTAAACCTTTATAAAAGACATAGGTTAGATTTGCTTAATATAAATTAACCCAAAATACTAATTAAAGTGGAAACGAGTATTAATGAAAGTGTGGAATCTGTGTTGATCATTTTGTGGCTTCTTGCGGCTGGGGCAGTAAGTGAGTTCGCAGCGTGGAAAATGAATGAACTTTGATTCACTTCTTGCTGAGCTGTTATGGAGGTCGGGGTACAGTCCTACCTTAAACTCAGGTCCCTGGTCTGTTCTCAGCTCCTTCTCTCTGGTTCTCCTGTGGTTTCCCTGACCTGGCTCTGATTTCAGAGACTTTTTCCTTATGACCAAGGCTTCACCCTGGAACCTGACTTTGTAAAGAGGCACACACACACACCCCTGGTTGAAGTCAAATCCTTTGCTGCTTTGGACACAGAGAAGGTGATGTGGTACAGGCCAGAGCTCTTCTCCCAATGCACCCAGTGTTTTAAGGGCTGCGATTTACGCTACTTCCAAAGTAACACTTAAAACATTCACTGTTGTACCAGCTACCTCATTTTAAATGGATTAACCCCATAAACATGGGTGTTTGAGCCATTGCGTTGCTGTGATTAAAGAACCTGATCTTATAATCCCCTGAAAATCCACTGATCCATTTGAATCCACTGAAGGTGAGTAGATTCAAGGTCAGTGCCCCTTTTGCTGCTTTTATGGCTACCTGGTGGATGATTTGCCCCTGGGACTGGATTCCTTTCCTCCCAAACAAAAACTGACCATGGGGACTTTTCTGGCTGGCTGGCAGCTTCTGTCTTTGCTTTCTGCTCCAGAAGGAGAGAAATAAAGGGAGGTGCTCCATACCATCTTAGAAAATAGGCACCCAGCAAGTCATTTGGACAAGTGCCCAGCATCTCCTACGCCCACTCCACCCCTCACAGCATTTAGTAAGCACCTGCAGACCCTGCATTCTGGAAAACGGAGCCTTCCTACTCCGGTCAGTTCAGTGTTATCTGGCCCCTCTCCTTGCTCTGCTCCAGACTCAGCCCCATCCTATGGGATCAACTGAAGCCCAGGCTTGCCTGGAGGGAGGGACCATGAGTGGCCATCATTGCTATTCTAGTATATTCTGCACAGGTTGATGGACCTTCAAGCCTATGCTGTAGAGCAGGCAGCAGACTCTGGAGATGCAGGTTCTGATTCCGGTGGTGCCCCTCATGGGTGGAGATGGGAGATGGGAGATGGAGGATGGCGGGGGCAGTTCAACCCCTTGCCTGAGCCTCTCCGCCCTCTGAGTGAAGGAATCACACAGAGTGAACTCCAGGGCTGTCTCTCCCTGAGTCCTGAACAGGTGAGAGGAGAGACAGTGTACTTCTCCCCTATCGATGGCTAGTCGGAACAGGCCTGAGGGATTCCTGGACACCTGGGTTCTTTCTGGGTAAAAGGAAAGTGATTACGAGCACCTTGTGAGTCCCCAGCAGGCTTGCTCCCTGGGGAAATTCCCGTTCTCTGGAGCATGTACTATCAGCTTTCTTCCTCCACGCAGTCTAGGAATCTCCAGGAAAACCGTAGCAACAGCAAAGAAGAACCCTTGGCAACACACCTCTGATTCTGGTCCCTTGTTGGTGTTGGAGCAGTTACTCGGTCCAGCCACGAGGGGGCGCCAGCCTCCAAGTGTCCAGAGCATCCCCTCTCGTACATGAATTTCCATATTGTCCCAAAGCATTGAGGATCACGGAGTCCTAAGTGTCAGAAGGGCCCTGGGATGGGGGTGCGGGTGCGGTGGGGGCTGGGTGGGAGGGGACAGTGTAGCTAGTCCACCTCCCCCTACAAGCGGTTGTCCCGCTGGGCCTGGGAGTGGACAGCTCGTGAGACAGCCACTCCCTTTCTGGCGGGGTGTCTGTGCGAGTCCCCAGCCCTGCCCAGTCCAAGGAGGACAGTCAGGACCGTGCTGTGCTCCTTCTGGTCAACTCATGGCTAACAGTCTACCTTCTCTGCCCCCCAGACCTGCATGTGCCTGTAAGACCCCACTGGGTGGGCAGTGACCTCTCTGGACTTGGGCTTTTTACCTTTCAGCCTCATGCCAGGTGGCCAGCGATTTAGCAGACTGGACACTTGATCAGCACACGTTATAAACAACGAACGCCGACTGCTTCCCATGCTGTCCCATTTCTTTAACTGTATTCCCCGTTTCCCTTCAGCCTCTCATAAGTAACCGACCACTTTCCTCTGTTCAACTGTTCGTCGTGACCTGATCCAGCACGGAGGGAAGCGGTAGTGCCCACCGACCGCTCCACGCGTTCTCGCCTGCTGTCATCGTCAGACTTCTCCCCCCAAATAAAGAAGGTGTCAGAGAAATGTCTGGTCGAAACGAGTTTACTACAAATCAAAGAAATAGGCTTCTATGTGCACTCACACACGTGGCACTAATGCCCCTAAAACGTCGGGTGTGAAAGGCTATTACAGAAACTGGAATGATCCTTTTAGGATGCTGGGTGGGCATCGGTAACTGCTGAAGTGATGGAGTGTCAGTTCAGGGAAAAGGCAGGGCAGGCGTGGACCCTCTATGTAAGTCGCTTGATGCTTGAAGCCGGCGTGCCCATCACAGCTTCTTACTAGGTCGTCATGCGCTAACAGCAGGGATGATGGCCGCAGTCTGACTACTAACCACTGGAGCAACTGTGAAATGGTCAGCGAATGACGCGAGGCTGGCAGGGAGAGATGCCGGTCGTCCGCTCCCTGGAGACCCCGGGGCGGGACGGCGGGAGGGCGGGCTCAGCCGGGGAACTTGGCGAGCCGGCGCCGAGCCCGGGTCAGCCGCTCCAGCCGTTCCCTCAGGAACTTCCTCCTGTCGCTGGTGTCGCTGCGCTCCTTCAGCAGCCAGTCGTACTCGTCCTTGCTCTGCAGCAGCTGCAGCATGCCCTTCTGCAGCTGCCCGCCGAACGTCTTGAGCATGAAGAACTGGATGATCAAGGGGATGTGCCCGGAGATGCGGGTGCTGACCTCCTGGCAGGAAGGGAGGGGCAGTTCACAGGAGGGTGAGGGGCTGCGGCCGCCCGGAGGCCCTGACGTCACCGCGGAGCCCCGGCAGGGACGAGCCCTGGCGGGCGCAAGCTCCCCACCTGGGTTTCAAAGGCACCCTCGTCCTCTGTGCTCCAGGCGGCACCGCGTCGGGGGCCAACCCCGAGCCTGGTCTCCCACCAGCCTCTCCTGACCACTAAGTGCTTACTTCTGATGCAAGAGGGTAAAATGTGCTCTAAAAAGGTAAATGGGCAGACTGAGTACAAAAACTACATTTTTAAGTTATTTACAACTCTGCCCCAAAGATTTTATAACCTTTTAGGCTAAAATTATTTAGCAGAAAAGGAGCTGGGCTATCAAAAGCCACGGAGGGAGCTCTCTGAGTTCTAGGCACATTGAAAGTTCGTTTCAACCTTCCTTTCTCCCTCTCTGTAACTGAGCAGGTCCCTATGGGGTCCTGGGACAACAGCCCCTCCTCACCCTACCCATGTCCTCTGCTTGCCCTTTCTCTCTCTATTAAAAAAAAAAAAAGTATCCAAAGAATAAATTTAATCAGAGAAATGAAAAAAGGCAGCAACAAAGGAAAATAGTCAAGCAAAAGAAAATAATAATAGTTTAGCCATTAAACAAAGTCAAGGACCTTTAGTTCTTCCTCAAGGGCTACAGACAATGTTCTGTGCCATGTCCTCTAAGCTGCTTTACAGATACTAAAACCCCCGCCAGGTAAAAGAAGTTAATTATATGCTGCCCACAATCACGTAGACCCCAGATCAGTTGGAACCAGAGGGTTGATGATGTTGACTCCTGGTGATCTCACCACCAGCCAATCAGAGGAATGTCCACGAGCTCATCACGCATCTCACAACCCTCCCTTTAGCACATAACCCTTCCTCTTTTCCCTATAGAATCTCCAAACAAAACCTGGAAAATGGGGAATTGGTTCTTTGGGCCATGAGTCCACCTTCTCCCCAGGATTGCTGGCTTCCTGAATAAAGCTGTCTTTCATTTTACCCAATACTCGTCTCTCAGTACTGGATTCTTGAGCAATGAGAAGCAGAACCTGAGTTGGGTAACGTCACCACACCCCACCTGTTAGTGCAAAGTTTCTCTTTCCTAAGATAAGTTGATCTCTCAACAAGCTGATATATACTGGTACTGTAGCAAGTTCTGTGACCTCTCTGTGCTTCAGTTTCCTTCTCTATAGTATGAGCACCTGGCCTCACGGGAGGGCTGAAAAGATTACATGAGCTAAAAATAAAAGTTTAGAAAGATGCCAGGCGTGGAGCAAGCACTCAGGGTATGTGAGTGGAGGGAATCAGTGAGATGGAGCTGGAACACACGCTCCGTGCCCCAGGATGAGAGCAGGTGAGGGATGGGACCGCCAGTGTCACCAATGCAGGGCGGGAGAGGAGGGACAGGCAGATGGAGGTATTCCAGGGGGATGCTGGGGCCAAGAAAATGGACACCAGCTGAAAGGAAGGGCTGGTCTGTCTGACTGACAAAACCACACACCCAAACAGCTTTTGAGAGTCTGGTAGGAACACGGCTGCGAAAGTCATTTTCCCATTGTCCTGGAGATCATCCAAATCATCCCTAGTTTTGGGGAAGTAGGAGATGGGTAATGTTCAGCCTGTGACCCACGTGTAACAGAAGCAGGGGTGGTCAGGCAGAGCCACATAGGGGGAGGGGAGCAGCATGGGTCAGACAGGGAAGGAGAGGGAAAGCCTTTCCTGCCGGGGAGCTACCTGGTGAGCACAGTAGCCCAGTGAGCAGGGCTGGTGCAGAGTTCTTCCTGACCAAGTGGGTGTGGGGAGCTGAGGTGGTGGGCCACACAGAGAATCACACAGAAGGGCCACGCTGGCATGAGACCATCTCTTGGTAGCTGAGAGGAAATTTCTGAGTGGTGAAAATCAGCTCCCCTGGACCTCTCCCCTGGGCCCTTTCCCCGGGGATACCGTGCAAATCATTGCCCCAGGGAAATCCAACACACTTCATGATGGGTGTGCTGGGGAGGGGAACAGCTCCAAAGATGTCCCTGTCCTAACCGCAGACTCTGCAAACGCGCTCCTTTACACGGCAAAGGCGAGCTGAAGTTGTTGATGGAACTAAGATTGCTAAGCAGCTGATGTTAAGAGAGGGAGTCATCCCAGAGAGTCTGGCGGGCCCAGTGCAAAAGAGGGAAGCAGGCAGGAGGGTCAGGGGGAGACGTGAGTCTGGCAGAAGGGTGGAGGGATGCAACACGGCTGGCGGCCTTAGAAGATGGAGGAAGAGGACACGAGCCAAGGAATGTGGGCAGCCTCTAGAAGCTGGACGAGGCAGAGAAAGAGATTCTCCCCTAGAACCTCGAGAAGGCACACAGCCCGCTGACACGTTGACTTTAGCCAGTGAGGGTCATACTTAACAGGAAAAGTGGGGTTCTCATTAAAGTCAGAGACAAGGCAAGGCTGTCTGTTGGCTCACTATCGTTTCGAGTTGCACTGAAGGGACCAGATGAGGCGAGAAAAGTTTGAAGTATAAAACTGGAAAGAGGAGGGAGAGGGTGAAAGCCACCACTATTTGCAGAGGGATGAGTGTCCACTAGGGAAACTCAGGAGAATCATCTGTAAAACTACCACAAACGATAAGAGAATCAGTACGGTTAACAGGTATGAGACAATATACAGAAATCGTATCTACTAACAACAAACAGAAGATATAATGGAAGAAAAGGCTCGTTTCCGGGAGGGACAAAGTCGAGAAAAGATGTAGGAATAAACTCCAGAAGTGCGCACGATCTACACAAAGAGAACTTTAAAACACTTCTAAGGCCCCCAGAAAGGAGATCTTAAGAAGGAAAGACCCCTGATGTTCCTGAAGAGGAAATTTAAAGTCACAAAGATGTCAGCTCTTCCAACGCAGACAGAAATTTTCCTGAGGAAGAAGGAATTCGGCCTGTGCTCAGCACTCTTCAGCTCCTACCCAGGAGTCTCCTGTCTGGCTTTCCTGATGGCTTGTCCTACACATCTTGGACTTGACCAGCCAGGCTCCACAATCATATAAGCCAATTCCTTTGCTTATATTTATCAGTATAAAACAAGCCTTATCCTTTCCCCAGGTGTAACAGTCAGTTTCATGTGTCACCTTGGCCGGGCTGTAGACCCACTTATTCAATTGAACTCTCATCTAGGTATTACTGTGGAGGTATTTTGTAGATGTGGTTGATGGCTCCGATCAGTTCACTTGAAGTAAAGGAGATCATCCCCTAGAATGTGGGTGGGCCTCACCCAATCAGTTGAAGGCCTTAACGTGTGCATGTGCTTGTGTGTGTGTGTGCACGTGCATGCACGCGCATTACTCACTCTAAAAGGCTCTGCCAGGCAGGTGAGCAGATGAAGGGGGTTGAGCTTAGCTGCAGGAGAAGCCGAGGGGCACACAGGTGCCCCCGCCTTGCCCTTCACTGGCTTCACTCACACATCCTAGGGTCTGCAGGACACGGAGTTCCACCCTCAGTTTGAGCCTTGTTGCTCAGAGTGTACCCCTGTCCAGCAGCGTGGCATCCTCTGGGAGCCCGTCAGGAATGCAGAATCGTGCCCCACCTCAGACCCGCCACGCCCCACCTCTGCATTTCCACAGGATCCTGTACATGCACAAGCATGGTCAGTGTGACAAGCTCCGCCCAAAGTGATGGAGACATCTGGTAAACCAGGAGACTGCCATTTGCTTTCCTGTCCAGACTTTCACATATCCCAAGGGCTCTGAGTTGGGCATCCTTCCCCAGGATGAATCTGATGGCCCTTCAAGTTATTTGAAATGGAGGGTAGCAACCAAAGTGCATGTCTCTGCGAGCAGCTTGTCTGTGGCCAGAGGCCGCCGCCTTCCAAAGCTGCGGGGAGGGGTTCACTCACACTCCTCACGCTGAATATTCACAAGAACCCTGAGAGGAGGTACCACTTTATAGAGAAGAAAGCTAAGGCTCAGAGAGGTTAAGTAACTTGACCAGGGCCACACAGCCAGCCAAAACCAGATTCAAGTGGCTGTAAGTAACAACCCTTCTCATCTCTCTGATCGAGTTGCTTCTACAGAGGCTTACCCAGGGCTGAAAGATGGAGCTGGCAGTCACCTTACAGTGACAAGACAGAAAAGAGGCACTCACAGAAAGGAAACAGATGAGAAGTGCCGTTCTGAGGTGCTCGCAGACTCACCTGGTGGTAGGCGATCAGATGCTGAAAGATCTCTGCTATGGAGGGGTCTGAGAGGCTCTGTGGTTGGAAATGAGAGTTTGGCTTTTTGCTCTTTTCTTCTGCTGCCTCCTTCTCTCTGACCTTCTGTAACGCACGCCGATAAACCTGGTCCTGGCAGTAGACGATCTGCTCCATTTGAAAGTGTAGTCGGATCGATTTCTCAGCTTCCTTTTCTTGTTCTAATCTAATGTCTTCAATTTTGGACTATGGCAAAGGAGAAACACAAAATTTCCTTCTAGAAACAAATCACTGGGTCACAGGAAGAGAGGTCCTCTGCAAAGACCTCCACCAGCAAGTGCCAACTGGAAAAAAGCATGTGGCTTTGGAGCAGCGTCTTGTCCCTATGTTGGCTTATCTGGGCATGGGGAGGCGGGGTTCCCATTCCCAGCCAAGGGTCAGAATTTCCCAGGAAGCCTAAGCCACACATGTGAGCAGACCCTGCATCCCCAGAGCCTGGGAACCCGCATGGGCTCTGTTCCTGGGCCTGATCTCCAGCTTTTTCCTTTTCTCTTTTACACGTTTTTCCATCTGAGGAGGAGGAGTATTTTTCCACCAGAGAGCTCACAGGGATAAGATGGAGGCTAGATTTCAATCAGTCAAATTCCGTATGTTTCACGTTCCTGGAGTTTAGAGAAACTGGCTGCCAGAAAGCCAGGGAGGAGACCCTTCACACAGAAAGTATCTGGACCTCCAGACTTCACTGAGTGCCACTGAGTGTGACGCACGATGCCAGGTGCAGTCCTAAACCTTTTCCTCTCTGTTTCATTACAGCCTCCTGCAGAAGGCATTCTTAGTCCCATTCCGTGGATGAGAAGCCGGCGGCCCAGGCACGTTAAGTAGCCCCAAGATCTCTGGCTTGAGAAAGGCAGAGCCAGTCTTTCCATCTGTACTGGGTCTCCATCCCCTCCATATTCATACATGGAAAGGCTAATCCTCAATAGGATGGCATTTGGAGGTGGGGTCTTTGGGAGGTCATCAGGTCATGAGGGTAGAGCCCTCACGAATGAATTGGTGGCCCTCTGAGAAGAGACATCAGGGAGCTGTCTCCCCCCTGCCACCCATGGGAGGATACAGTGAGAAGTCAGCCAGCACCTCGAGCTGGGATTTCCAGCCTCCTGGACGGTGAGAAGTAAATGTCTGCCGTGGTATTAGTTATGTAGCCCAAGCAGGACGAGGGAGAGCCCTTGTTCTGAGATTGGACAAGTCTTTTCCATTCGGCTTCCTCAATGAGTTTTGGGATTCAGGGCCATTTTCTTCAGATGTGACAGTGTTCCCCACTCACTACAGCTCTCTTTTGTTCCTGTGACTAAATATTTCCTTTCCGAATTCTCACTCTCTCGCTCCCTCTTACTGCCTTTAACCAGACATCACTGGTCAAATCGCTAGATTCACTATTGATCTTGATTATTTGCTCCTCCAAATACATACTAAAGGTTCAACAGTCTTAATGTAAGAAATCTATTTTCTAGTGTCAGGCTTACATTCTTTTTTTTTTTTTTTTTAAGTAACATCTGGTGGGTTTTACCTTGGCAGTTCTGTGGAGGTTGAAAAATTCATTAAAGTTTTTTTCTGAAACATCTGTGAAGGCAGCCCGGATTATATCTGGTGAAAGAAAAACAAAGAAGTCCAGTATTGCTAGAAGGATCCATGATCTTCACAGATTGTAAAAACTAAGAGGATAAAACAGCAGGAAACAGTTCCCTCCCTCCCCTCCTCTCTTCTCACTGAAGGAGGAACGTGTGCTTTTTTGCTCAAAAACTCCCTGGAGGAACTTGAAAAGCTAAATGTTCCCTGGCATATTTACTTGACGTTTAAATTGTCATCCCAAATATAAATAGTTGCAAAGAATGCAATTTCTGGTAAGTTATAAATATATTAATATTTATAGTAAAACACATCACTCTTTTAAATACATCAATGGAATCGAAATAGCTCTAATTCATTTGAAAGAAAGAGGTGAACAAACTCTTATTTCAATCAGAAAATTTACATTGTTTCTTTTTATTTTTTTTGTTTTTTTTGTTTTTATTTATTTATTTATTTATTTATTTATTTATGGCTGCGTTGGGTCTTCGTTTCTGTGCGAGGGCTTTCTCTAGTTGTGGCAAGCGGGGGCCACTCTTCATCGCCGTGCGCGGGTCTCTCACTATCGCGGCCTCTCTTGTTGCGGAGCACTGGCTCCAGATGCGCAAGCTCAGTAACTGTGGCTCACGGGCCCAGCTGCTCCGCGGCATGTGGGATCTTCCCAGACCAGGGCTCGAACCCGTGTCCCCTGCATTGGCAGGCAGATTCTCAACCACTGCGCCACCAGGGAAGCCTCATTTTATTTTTGAGACCCATATTTCCACTTGACTTCCTCACAGAATGTTATCTTAGTATGACGTACAGCATCTTTATGCTTGGAAATCTTTTGACTCCAAATTGCATGTTTCAGAAGTAGGTATATATATATTATATACCTATATATATATATATATTACATATATATATAAATGTTATCTGTAACTTGAAGCCTTGAAGTACTAACAATTTTCTTCAGGACCGAATGAAGAATGCACAATTGATCAACAAAATACAATTACAGATTTCAGTTTATAGCTATTAAGCTTAAAGGTAAAATTTAATTAGAAATACATGTCTTAGAAACTCTTATAAGGCTGTCCCCCCCACCACTACTAGTTCGTGGATCCACGAAAGACTATCACTTAGTGCTAAAAGGAGACAGCTGAAGCCTGAGTGAGAAGGGGGTCAGCCAAGGTGGCGATGAAGAGAAGAGATTCAGGGATCTCTCGGAAACCCAGGAGCAGAGCATTTCACGGAGAAGGGAGTGGTCCATACCGTTTCATGCTGCATTTCTCCTCGACGGTGCGGACATAGTTTCCCATTTGCACGTGACAACAGTGACACCACCCTAGGTTCATACAGCACTTTAGAGGCTCAAGACACTCGCATAATGTAGAGCTGTTTAATCACCAACCTTACTTCTCAGAGATTTCAAATAAACAGAGTATTCTGAGACTGCGAAGTATTCATAGCAATGGGGTAGAGGAAGGTGAGGTGTGATAGGAAATATGCATTCAGCTCTTGTCCCTGGTTCCTGACACGGAGTTCCTAAATCCCTTAGAATTTCCTGGTTGACACAGGAGCATCTCTTGTTCTAATGAGGTGGCCCTAGTTAGCTTTAGGATGGGGACTGGTCACCAGGAAGACCAAGCCTTTGTTTAGAAGCCTTTCAGCCCAATCTTCCCCCTTCTCCCCAACCTCTGGGGGCTGGGGGAGGGGCTGGAGATTGAGTTAAAATTTGATTATGCCTCCATAGGATAATGGATTATACCTCCATAAAAACCCTTAATGACAGGGTTCGAAGAGTTTCCAGGCTGGGGAACACGGCCACGTGCCGAGAGGGCGGTGGCCCACGCCGCCCCGCCTCGGGACAGAAGCCCCTGCACTTCGGACCTGCCCAGACCGCACCCTATGCATCTCTTTCATTTGCAACCTTTGTACTATCCTTTATAATAAACTGGTAAAGGTAAGCAAATCCTTTATAACAAACCAGTACAGGTAAGTAGCGCGTGTTCCTGAGACCGTGAGCTGTTCTAGCAGAGGATGGAGCCCAAGGAGGGGGTCGTGGGAGCTCTGATGTACAGCTGGTCACTCAGAAGTCCAGGAGGCTCGGACATGGAGCTGCCGTCTGAAGTGGGTGGTCTTGTGGGCTGACCCCTAAGTTGTGGGGTCTGTGCTAACTCCGAGCAGTTAGTGTCAGAACGGGAATGAACTGTGAGACACCCAGGTGATGCCTGGAGAAGAAGACTGGTTGGCTTGTTGTGTTGGAAAACACCCCAGCAGGAAGTACTAGATTCGACCCTGTCCGAGAAATAAAATACCTAAAAGCAAAAGCAAGGACTCACCAGTGACTGTGTGCAGCATGTCCACAGCCGGCTCTTCCAGAACTCCGACCTGCTTTTTTATGATGGCCTCAAACGTCTTATAATTCACAAACCCTGGCAACTCTCTGCCACGATACCGATTTTCACACTGTTGGATTTCTTTACATATGGCGTTGTAACCTACAGAAGGAAAGAACAGCTCTGAATTATTTTACAAAAATGGCCTTGCGGGTTTTGTTGAACACAATGCCATTCTAAACTTTCTGAAAGTACAGAGGGGCAGGGGAAAAAATCAAATCTGATTGTCAAATCGAAAAAGATTCAAGGACTGCAGTAAAGAAACAGATCTCGAGATAACTGTCCTTAGTCATCTCAAGACGGCAAGAACAGAGCCAGGGTAGGACGTCAAAAAACAGCAAATGCAGGAACTTAGAGTAAGACAGATTCTTGAAAAGGTACCTGAGTAGGGAATTTTGTAAATCAAATTCGATTTTTTTTAAAAAAATTGTATCATAGAATACTATGATTGCAGACCCTTTAAAAAATAGAAATGACCATCACATCAGCTAGAATCAGTGACACAGCACATAGTCCTGGGCTGTGGCAGGAGTAGAAAGTGTTTATAAATCAAAGGGATAATATAGTTAGATTATTAATGTGATATGGTATCCCTGTTTACTACATAAAGCACTTAATTTTTTCTTTATATTCTTGGAATTCTTTTTACTCTCAACAAACTGGAGTGTGGAGAAACAACCCCATTGCGGGGTAAAAATGCAGAACGGCTATGGTTCCTTTTTTTTTTTTTTTGAAGAACTAACCAGGGATGGTAGCCTGGTTACCCCCTTTTGGTCAGGAGATATTTTCTCAGAGGCATTTAAAAAAAATCGAGATCTAATTCACTTACCATAAAATTCACCCTACTAAAGTGTACAATTTTTAGTATATTCACAAAGTGGTACAGACATCACCACTACCTAATTCTCGAACGTTTCCATCACACCACGGAACAGCAGTCATTCCCCATTTCCCTCTCTCCTCAGCCCCTGGAAACCACTGATCAACTTTCTATCCCTATGGATTTGCCTATTCTGAACATTTCATATACATGGAATCAGACAAGCTGTGGTCTTCTGTGTCTCATTTCTTTCACTCAGCATAATGCCACCAAGGTTCATCCATGTCGTAGCATGGGTCAGGATTTCATGCCTTTCTATGGGTGAATAATATTCCATTGTGCACTGCACTGTCTCCCCCAAATTCATTTGTTGAAGTCCTATCCCCTAGTGCCTCAGAAAGTGACCGCATTTGGAGACAGGGCCTTTAAAGAGGTAGTTAAGTTGACCTGAGATCATGAGGGGAGACTCCAATATGACTGGTGTCCTAATAGGGAGAGAAGATCAAGACACAGACACACACAGAAGGACGACCATGTGAAGATACTGGGAGAAGGCTGCCATCGACACACCAAGAAAAGAGGCCTCAGAAAAAACCAAACTTGCTGACATCTTGACCTTGGACTTCCAGCCTCCAGCACTGTGCGAAAAAAAATTTCTGTTGTTTAAGACACTCAGTCTGTGGTACTTTACTGTGACAGCCTTAGCAAATTAATACATATGAATATACCACAACTGGTTTAACCATTCATCAGCTGATGGACATTTGCGTTGTTTCCACTTTTTGGCTGTTATGGATAATGTTGATAAGAACATTCACATACAAGTTTTCGTGTGAACACCTATTTTCATTCTCCTGGGTATACACCTATGAATGAAACACTCAGGTCATCCGGTAACGATCTGTTTAACGTTTTGAGGAACTGCTAGAATGTTTCCCAAAGCATCTCACCATTACATTTGCTCCAGCAGTGCATGAGGGTTCTAATTTCTCCACATTTCTGTCAACACTTCCTGTTAACTGTCTTTTTGATGGTAGCCATCCTAGTAAGTGTGAGATGGGCTCTCCCCGTGGATTTAATTTGCATTTCTCTGACGGCTAATGATGCTGAGCATCTTGTCATGTGCTTATTAGCCACACGTAAATCTTCTTTTTTGGAGAAATGTCTATTCCAATCCTTTGTCCATCTTTAAATTGGATTATTTCTCTTCTTTCTGTTGTTGAGTTGTAAGAGTTCTTTATGTATTGTGGATACTAGCCCCTTATCATATACATTATGGGTCCCCAACCCCTGGTCTGCAGCCTGTTAGGAACCGGGCCACACAGCAGGAGGTGAGCGGCAGGCGAGTGAGTGAAGCTTCATCTACCGCTCCCCATCGCTCGCATCACCGCCTGAACTACCCGCCCCCTCCTACCCCCCAGCCCCCCGTCCGTGGAAAAATTGTCTTCCACGAAACTGGTCCCTGGTGTCAAAAAGGCTGGGGACTGCTGATATATATGATTTGCAAATATTTTCTCCCATTCTGTGGGGCATCTTTCCACTTCCTTGATAGTGTTCTCTGATGCACAGAAGTTTTAAATTTTGATGAAGTCCAATTTTTCTTTTTTCCTTACGTTGCTTGTGCTTTAGGTGTCCTAGCTAAAGAAATCAATGCCTAATCCAAGGTCACACAGTTTTAAACCTATGTTTTCTTCTAAGAGTTTTACAGTTTCAGTTCATACACTTTGGTTTTTGATCCATTTTGAGTTTATTTTTGGATAGGGGGTGAGTTAGGGGTCCAAATTAATTCTCTTACATTTGGGTGTCCAGTGATACGTAACTGATAATTTGTTGGGAGGAGTTTAGCATTTTAAAAAATGAGCTGTTTTTCTCGCAGGCTGACTGCCATAAGCACTTATGCCATAAAAACATGGCTGGGCAATGCCGTGAGGGGGTTTTTGGAAGCCAAGGACTGTTGTCTTCCTTGAGAGGGACAGAGCGGGGCCCTCCCTCCACATGAGCACACAGCAGGCGTGCAACCCTCTGTGCGTGGACTTAGTTCCTGTAAGCAGCACGGAGACTGTGGACACATGACAAGTTACGGCCCCAGGAATGAGCTTCCTGGACGTTTCTCCAACAAGGCTCAGTGTTATTTACCCAGTCCCACCCTGCATGCCCTCTGCCAAGGAACAAAGGTGTAGCCTTTGAATTCTGCAAAAACTCGCATGATTTCTCTTCCCATGTTCATTACTCGAAGCCAAGGAGGACTGTCAATTTGAACAGCCCTGGTCAGTTGAAATAAATTATGAAACCAGCCCCACTCCACCTACTCCCCTGCCACCAAACTGTTGGAATAAAAGCAAAGTTACTTGAAATTTCCCGCAGCTGCTGTAGCTTTATCATTTGTCAATATACGATTTACTTTAGGCTTCTTAAAGGAGTAAAAAAATAAATTTCAGATCACATTTTCTACTTTTTTCGGACTCCTGAGGATTTCACGATGCAAGGCTGGCACCTAGCAAGCTGTTGTATTTTCTTTTCATCGCTGCAACTGTAAGATCCATTACGAGACACATCAGGCTTCAAGGCCTTGGTGGGTTAACCAAGATCAAACTGGGTTATTTCAGGGGCAGCACCATTGGTAACAAAAAGAGCGTGACACACATGACATGTCGACCTGCTCACTGATGAGGCAGTGCTGATTCTTCTAAGAGTCATGATTGATATGGGCCAATGAGTCTGCATTTTCTCTCTAGGTGTCCTCTGAAATCAGTACTAGATGCTTGCTGGCCAGAGTTCAGGGATATGAAACAGCACATGTGGCTTTCACGCCACTAACTCCTTACTCTGGGCGTCCTTCATCAACTGCATCACCCAGCCCCCCGGCCCTGGACTCAACTTGACTTGCAGGGTTTACCATGGTGCCTTGGACTCACCTTTTTGGAAATTCTTTTCAACCACAATACTCCATTTGTAGAACTCGGTTCGCATTTTGTTAAACAGCCGAGAGTCATACTCTCCCACGAATTCCTCCCCTTCTATTTTATTAGTGATCTCTTTATTAAAGGCATCAATTTTCTGCCAAGAAGAAAAACGTAAGTATCAGCGGAGATATTCCAAATACAAGCAAAGTAGTTTGGCGGTCGCATGCATGCAGAGGGTGGGCGAGCCCTTCTCTGCTGCCTTACGGGCCCGGGTGGGAGGACAGGAGAGAAGAGGCTTTGGCAGCAGACAACCCCAAACTCCCCTCACTGCCCAGGGGTCTCGGGTGAGGGCGCTTGAGGAAGAGGCGATGCTGTGAATGGGATGGTCTGCCACTCCCTGCCCACCATCCCCCAACCCCAGCCCCTTTCTGGTGCTAAGTGGCCAAAATGAGTCCGGATCAGCTTTAGGGGAGTGAAGAGAGATGCGCACAAGGCCCACGCACGATCCCTTTGTGGACGGTGAAGTGTGACTCTCCAACTTGGCGCCCCTGGCAATACTCACATCTATCAGAAAGAACATCTTTCCACTTTCATCTTCCGGGATATCTACGCCATACTTCTGTAGCTCCTCTGTTATTCTCTGGTGACTCTCCTTTATTTGATTTTCTAACAGGGGCAGAGATTTCTGAGGAAAATCGAAAACAGTGGAAAGACGTAAATATGAAGAGGGAACGAGTCAAGGTTGGCGATGATGGGAAAGGAAGAGTTAGTCCAATGCTCGTAAGATGCTGATTTTTAATTAGGCCAAGTGGACAGTTTCTTAGCATCCCACTCAACGTGTGGTCCTCTGGCAGGCAGCATCCACACCACGTGGGAGAATCCCGGGCCACATCCAGACCCCCTGAATCTGAGCCGGCACCTTCACAGGATGCACAGGAGATCCACGTGTGCTGACGTTTGTTAGCCGACATGGTTAAGCTTTGTGTTTGCAGGATTCTATTCAGAGATTGGACAGCTTTGCAAGTACTTACACAGATGTGCGTGATGAGTTCACTGGTCAGTCTTTCGGCCAGGCACGGGACCGTGGCCCTTCCTTCCTCCAGAAGATCCCTGCAAGAGAAGACAACGTACATGTCCATCTGGGTCTAGCCAGAAAATTCAAGTCAGCTCTCTGCTGCTGGGGAAAGCCAAGGCAAATCCAGTTACATCCCACTGGATGGAATGTCCTGCATCTGGTACCCAGCAAATGTTCAGAATTGGATCGCATAGAATTGACTGAATTTCAGTAACGTTGGGTATTTCAAAAATGGTATAGAATGATCCCTGCCAGCTGATATATTGTGTCTCATGACATCTGACTATAGAAATGGTCTTTATAAAAATATACAGTCACCTCTAGATACATTTTCATAACATGCACATACCCTTCTATATACGTAATGCATATCAGTATCGAGCTTCATGAAAATATACTGACACAGGTGTATGGATGAACCCTGAACTGGGGGACCCACCCTTCCCCAAGAGGAGAACTTAAACCATGGGCTGGTTGGAGGAAGGAAGCCAAGCCCTTCTCTCACTCTTTCCAAATATGTGTTTGCAGGGTGAGTTATTACATGATTTTCTATATATTAAGGGACTTTTTAGGATGAAGGGCAGCCAGGAAGCATGAGTTCACACACCTCTTTGCAAGAGTACACTCATACCTAAGTTTCAGTTTCCACACCTGTCAATTTTTTTAATTGTGGTAAAATATACATAACATAGAATTCACCATTTCAGTCATTTGTAAGCGCACATTCAGTGGTATTAAGTACAATTACGTTGCCATGCGTCCATCACCACCATCCACCTCCAGAACTATCCCATCTTCCCCAAATGAAACTCTGTCCGCGGTAAACATCTCCCCCTCCCCCTCCCCCAGGCCCTGTCTCTATGAATTTGACTCTTCTAGGGGCCTCGTATAAGTGGAATCATACAGTGTTTGCCTTTTTGTGACTGGCTTATTTCACTGAGCATGATGTCCTCAAGGTTCATCCATGTGACAACATGTGCTAGAATTTCCTTCCTTTCTAAAGCCGAATGCTATTCCACTGTATGGATGGACCACATTTTGTTTATCCCATTCATCTATCAATGGACACTCAGGTTGCTTCCATGTTTTAGCTATTGTGAATAATGCTGCTCTGAACACAGGTGTACAAGTATCTCTTCTGAATTATATGTCTCTGCAGGCTTCTGGGAGCATCAAATGTGATAATGTTTACGAAGGACATGGGTCTCCACCTACATACACACGTGTGCACACAAGGGATGTCACTGACTGTGTCACTTTTTTACTGGCATCTCCTTTTTATTGGCATCTCATTGCACAGCACTCTAATGGTTTCCAACACTGTGATCTCTTATTCTGGTTCATTTATATAAATCCCATGATTTTCAACATTTAGATTCCAAATTTTCACAATTAAAAACAAATCTGTAAAAACAAATATTGTATAATATTGCTTACATGTGGAATCTAGAAAAATAGTACAGATGAACTTATTTGCAAAGCAGAAATAGAGACACAGATGTAGAGAACAAACTTATGGATACCAAGGGGGAAGGGGGGGTTTGGGATGAACTGGGAGATTGGGATTGACATATATACACTACTATGTATAAAATAGATAACTAATGAGGACCTACTGTATAGCACAGGGAACTCTACTCAATACTCTGTAATGACCTATATGGGAAAAGAATCTAAAAAAGAGTGGATATATGTATATGTATAACTGATTCACTTTGCTGTACACCTTTAACTAACACAACATTGTAAAGCAACTATACTCTAATAAAAATTTAAATAAAAAACAAACCTGTGCTGAACATCCTTTAGCCAACATTAGTGGATACATCTCTGATTACTTTCCTGGGTGGAATTCCTAGAAATGAAACTCAACCTCGGGGACGCACCTATGCAGACAGGTTCACATGTGACCTCAGCACACATTCTCAGCAGCACAGGTGAAGGTCCACGCCCCTCCTTTCCCACCAACTCTACATCTTCTCATTATTTCAAATCTAACCAATTTATCGGTCTTTTTGTTTTTAAAAAATTTCATTTTTGGCATTAGGTTTAGAAAGACTTTTATCCTGGGATTATAAATTCTCCGTCTATTATTTTCTTCTGGGATGCTTAGGGTGCCTTTCTTGTACTTAATTTTAAACTTCAACTGATATTTATTATATTTTGGTATCCCATGTTAAGTAAGGTCACAATTTAATTTTTTCCCAAATATTAAACAATTATCTCAATGCCACTGATTGATGATCAAACTGACATAGCCCAGGGATTTGAAATGCCACATTTATCATAGACCAAATATATGTATCTGAGTCTTATTTCTGGGTTTTCTACTTTGTTTCTATCCTGTTTCACTTATGTTTATATTCCGGTTCCAGAACCATACTATTTCAGTTATTGCAAAAATCTCTGCCTTATTTTGATGTTTTAAATTTATTCTTTGCAGTACTTTGTGAATTCCTCCTTTTTTCTTCCAGGCAAATTCCACGGTCATTGTCAAGGAACAAACACACATGGATACTCTCAAAATCTGATCTCAGACAGCATCCATTTTCCCCCGTGAGGACGGAGGTCCTTAATTTTGGTTCACACTCAGAAAACACCACCCGCCTACCTGAAATGGGCGTGGTTCTCAAAGAAGTCCTGCTCCTTCTGCAGGGCCTTGGTCAGGCTCAGCTGGTGCTGGATGTCCTGCTGGCCCCTGCACTTGACTATCATGTAGCCCTTCTTCAGGTGGAAGACGAGGTTTCTCACCACGTCCACTACCTTGTCTTCGGTGCCTTTGTCCACCAGATCGGGCTTCGTCAAGATTCCTACGACCCAGAGACTTTGCTTAGAGAATGCTCACAGCTTCGCAGAGTGAAAAGTAAGGACAGCTCTCTGCCCCTGGGAAGGCAGGTCCCCTGGCCCCTGGTTTCCTCCCACCCTGCTTGAGGGCAGACAATAGGGCTTGCAGAGCGAAGGTGTGAGGCTCAGCCCCTGTGTTCTCCCCAAGCTCACATCACCCAGATCTCGGCTCTCACACCAAAGAGACAGCAGCGTGTAATGGCCCTTTTGTGTTCTTTTTGTCCAGTGGAGGAGTTCACTCTCAAACTTTCCTGTGCATCTGAACCACCTTAAGGTAGGTCTTAAAATGCAGAATCTCAGGTCCCACCCCAGAGATTCGGATTCAGGAGGTTCGGTGGGATCGAGGGACTTGCATTTCTAAAAATTTTCCGATTATTTCTGGCGCAGGTGGGGTCTGGCTCACACTTGGAGGAACACTGGGCCAGCCAGGACCAGTTACATCATTTGTGGGGCCCATTACAAAATGGAAACGCAGAGCCCCTTGTTCAAACATTGAGTATTGCAAGATGGCAGCATCAGAGGATCACTCCAGGTGTGGACCCTTCCAGGTGCGGGGCCCCGTGGGACTGTCCAGCGAAGCCAGCCCAGGACTAACCCTGAGGTTTACCGTGTCCACTGGTAGCTGCTGCCCTGGCCCAGAGATTCCCATCCCAGGCATGACAGGCAGCAGGACAAGCAAAGAATGAGCACCTGCAGCTAAGGATGGTGAGGCAGAAGGTGGAAGGGACTGGGTCCTGACGGCGTCACTGAACAGCGGTCCCGAGGGAAGCAGCCTGTGCCCAGAGTTCTGGTTAGGCGTGAAAATAAATCGCCATTTGTTTCAGCCACTGTACTCAGGTTCTCTGCTGTTTACAGCCAAACGCATTTCTTAAAACATAAAATTTAGGGCTTCCCTGGTGGGGCAGTGGTTGAGAATCTGCCTGCCAATGCAGGGGACACGGGTTCAAGCCCTGGTCTGGGAAGATCCCACATGCCGCGGGGCAACTGGGCCCGTGAGCCACAACTACTGAGCCTGCGCGTCTGGAGCCTGTGCTCCGCAACAAGAGAGGCCGCGATAGTGAGAGGCCCGCGCTCTGCGATGAAGAGTGGTCCCCGCTTGCCGCAACTAGAGAGAGCCCTCGCACAGAAACGAAGACCCAACACAGCCATAAATAAATTAATTAATTAATTAATTATTTTTTAAAAACATAAAATTTACCATTTTAACCATTTTTAGGTGCACAGTTCAGGGGCATAAAGCACTTCCACATTGTTGGGCAACCTTGATCACTAACCATCTCCACAACCTTTTACTCTTCCCAAGCTGAGACTCTGTCACCACTGAACACCCACTCTTCTTTCTCCCTTTCCCCCCGTTTGACTTCCTGTCTCTATGAACTTGACCACTGTAGATCCCTCATATAAGTGGGATCACACAGTATTTGTCCTTTTGCCCTGGCTTACGTCATTAAGCATAATGTCTTCAAGATCGATCCACATTGTAGCAGGCGTCAGAATATCCTTCCTTTTTAAGGTTGAATACTATTCCATTGTATTGATACATCACATTTTGCGTATCCATTCATCTGTCTGGGACACATGGGTTGTTCTACCTCAAATGCATTGTCAACTGACATAACTGCTTTCTGATTTTGCCTCACCTCCTGAACCCACCATGCCTCTTATAAGCAGGCAGACAAGGATTACAAGCCAACAAGAGTCAAATGTGGCCCATTTCATCTGGCCTCAATGTGTTCTCAAAAGGTTCTCATCTTGCGTGTGTGCCAGGAAGCACCCACTGGATTCAAGGGATGCTTTTCCACTATCAAGCCACCTACTATTTCTAGATTCTTCCGTCTTCTTACCTATGGTCCTGTCTCCTTGGGGGTCCACCTCCTGAGCCATGCGCAGGGCCTCCGTGGTGGCGATGTCCACATTAGCGGGGACCACCACCAAGTTGATGGTCTCCTGCTTAAGGATGTACTTCCTGATGAGAGACTTGATCTGTTAAGAAAATGAGAGGGTATGAGAGATGAGACAGGTCCTGACCTTGTACTTGCTTCAGACCCTCCAAATCCCAGAGGTATTTCTCCAAAGAAGGAACTATGGAGAAACGAGCCCACAACACAAGCCTGGTGGCACTTCCCAAGTCAGAGGAACTAAGTTCTCTGTGGCTGAAACATGGAAACCTGTGAGGTCTTAACTCTTTAACTATCTCCTAAGACCTCAAATCTGACAGTCACAATGAAAAACAAGATGCCAAAAGAATTGCTTGACTATTCCCTAAATCTTGAATCCATAGGGTGAGATTCACTGATATAGGAATATCATTAGACTTGCTGCTAATGCTCTCTTATGCCTCCCACATAAAACCCCTTCCTAACACGTGCTCGTTTAGACATGGCACAAAATGTAACTACGACCAAAAGGAGTCCCCACATAAAACACAAATAAAATGCATTTCCAGCTTTGCCTGTTTGCCTTTTTCCACAGAAGCTTCCACCCAACTTGGCGGAGTAGATTTCGACCATCACACTCTCCAAATTCCCCACCTCCTAATACCCACTCTTCAAGCTCAGTCCTGGACTCACTGATGCTCTAATGCAGCCCCACCCCCGCAAGGCCCGGGCCAGGATGGAACCTGACGTTTCACCTGATATTCAATGTCGGCTGGCTGATTGCCCACAGCGATCCTGGTGATACCGGGAAGATCTATCAGGGTCAGATCCGGGACATGAGGGGAGCTGACTTCCAGACTAATCAGCTCATGACTGATTCCCGTGCCTTCCCCAGCAATGGCAACCTGGGCTAGAGAAGAGGAAGGAAAAAAACAGAATAGAGCTTAGGATGGAATATCACATTACAGCGAATCCTCTGAAAGCAACTTCCACCCACTGTGGTTCATGGATGAGGCATACAGTGAGTCTCCTACATACGAACGAGTTCCATTCTGAGAGTGCATTCATAAGTCCAAGCGTTAAGTTTCTCCTTTCAGATGTCTCACATCGATGATGTAATCTCTGTGGTCTGCATTTACAGAGCCCTGCCATAAATTAGCCTAAACTAGGGTTATGCAAGCACATGCACCCCACTTTTGGAGAAAAAGGACCCCCATTTCTGAATAGGGTTCAGTGATGCCCCAGTCAGCATTTTGGAATGCCTTTTTACCAGGTTAATAGGTGAAGGGGTTCCCTGGTCCCATACCCAGATACCTCTTCCATCAGATCTGTGGGATGGGGAAGCCCTTGAATAAGGGACCAATACTCCATATTTGGAGACAACCTTCAAAATTCACATTATGCTCAGATACGTACTTACATACTAAACAATAAATTACTGAGGTCAGATTCTGTCCAAAGCACTGGTCTTAATGAGAGTAAAAGAAGAGAAAATACAAGAAAGCTGGGGGCCGGATGTAGGGAAGGGAGGGTTCCCGAGGGACGAGGACAGGCCCAGAAAGGGGAGAGTGGGAATGGTGTCAGGCAGACCCCACCCACTTCACCCGGTTGACCAGACAGCCAAATAGGCAATGACGAACAAACATGGGACACTTACCTTCACTGATTTCCTTTTCCACCTGCGAAGCATCTGAAATCTCAGTCTCTTTGTCCCGGAAACTGACTTTGCCTTTCCACTCGTCTTCATTCACAAGTTTTTTCAGTTTCAGCACCAGAGGACATCTTGTAACAATACCTAGGAGGTCATTATCCATCAGTTCTATACTCTGCTCTTAACAGTCCTATATGGTGGTCTTAGACCAGTGGTTCTCAAATTTTTAAATAATCATCTGGGGAGACTGTTAAAACTGTAGACTTTCTGGTCTCACCCTCTGACACTCTGACACATTCTATCTGGGGTGACTCACGAATGTGCACCTTGAATGTACGTCTCAGGTGGCGTCTGGCTTGAAAGCCACTTCTTTAGACCCCCTTCTTCACTCCAGTGTTTTCCATCAGCCCAGGTGGCAAACTGCAGTGGGGAGCCCCAAACTTCTGCAAATGTCCTCTGCCATCCCCCAGTGCACACACCCCACTCCTATCAGGAAGGGGGACTGCCCCCATCAGGCCACCTCACCACAGTCTCCTGACTGTAAACTTCTTCCAAATCCCACCCGCCTTCACATCTGACCTATATTTCAAGAGCCAGCTCAGGTCTGCCTTCTTCCCTGGAGCCCTCACTGATCCTTGGCCTGGTAGCTCAAAGAGCACCACTAAGCAGAGCACCAATCTTCACCTCCCAGATGGAGGGTCACCTCTTAGGAAGGGGCTCAGGAAGGACACCCACGTGCACAGTGTTCAGGGCTGAGGACCCACATGCATTTACTCAGACCTTCCGCAAGTGTAGGTTATGTACAATCCACACTAAACACGTGATGAGAGGATGCTATGAATTGGGTCTCCTCCCCCCGCCACCATGTCAAACTCATATGTTGAAGCCCTAATGCCCAATGTGACTATACTTGGAGATAGGGTATATCTTTAAAGAGGTAATTAACATTAAATGAGGTCATAAGAGTGGGGCCCTAAACAACACGTCTGGCATCCTTCTAAAAAGAGGAAGAGATCCTAGACATGGGTGCACATAGAGAAAAGGCCACGTGAGGACACAAGGAGAAGAGGGTCATGTGTAAGCCGAGGACACAGGCCTCAGGAGAAACCAACCCTGCTGACACCTTGATCTCGGGCTTCCAGACTCTAGAACTGCGAGAAGTAAATTTCTATTGTTTAAGCTCCTAGTCTGAGGTCCTCTGTTACTGCAGCCTGAGCTGATTAACATAGAGGGCAAGTGCTTATGCAGCTGTCCAGGGCCTGTGGGAGCTGCCCTCCCGGGGGCCTTCCCAGAGACCTCCCCTTAAACCACTGGTCCCCGGGATGCCTTGTGGCTTGTAGGAGGCTGGCCCGGCAGAGCTTACCGCTGCCTCTGGGAAGGGCGACCCCCGACAGAGCCTCCAGCACGGAGCTCTTGCCCGAGCTCTGGTCCCCAATGACAGCGATGGCGGGCAGGGCCAGGTCCTGCTCCACGCCCAGGGCCCGCAGGGAGTCGATGAGGTCTATGCAGGGCCGCACCTTCTCCTCGTACTGGCTGTACAGGTTGTTCTCGGACCCCTGGAAGAGGTAGAGTGGGAGACCTCTATCATAGCCTGCGGGTCACATGCCATCAAAGATGGACAACTTCAATCGACCTAATATATACAGGTGATCAGAGTTCTCAAAAGAGAGTGGGGGCAAAACAGAAATAAATACTTGAAGAAATAATAGCTAAATTTTTCCCAAGCTTGGTGAAAACTATTAGCCTGAAGATCCAAAAAGCTCAATGAATCCTGAGCAAAGGAAACATAAAGTAAACTACATCAAGGCACATTATAGTCAAATTGCTCAAAACCAGTGATAATGACAAAATGTTTAAAGCAGCCGGAAAATAACATGTTATAAGTACAGAAGAACAAAGATGAGATTTACAGCAGATTTCTCACTAGAAGCTATACAAGTGAGTAGACAGTGGAGCAACCTGTTTAAAGTACTGAGAAAAACCATCAACCTAGAATTCTCTACCCAGAAAAAATATCTTTTAAAATAATGAAAGTGAATAAGGACCTTTTCGGATGTACAAAAGTGAATGAATTCATCACCAGCAGACCTGTACTACAGGAAATGTTTAGGATGTCCTTCAAGCCAAAGGAAAATGATATTGAATGGACCTCTTAATCTATACCAAGGAATTTATACCAGAAATGGTGACCACTATGCTTTTTTATTACTTAATTATCTTTAAAAGACATTTGACTATTTGAACAAAAATAACAATGTATTGTGGGGTTTAAAATATTGATAAAATTAAAAATCATGATAAAAATAGCATGAAGGCTGGGAGGGAAGAAATGGACACATAGTATCGTAAGGTTCTTATACATGAAGTAGTATATTAGCACTTGAAGGTAAACTTGATAAGTTAAGGACATATAATATATTCCCTAAAACAGTTTTATTTAATAAAACGGAATCATAAAAAAACTTGATTAATTCAAAAGAAGGCAGGAAAAGAGGAAAGAGGAGATGAAGAACAAGGCAAATAGAAGACAAATAGCAAAATGATCTTTCCAAGCCCAATTACATTAACAATCACAGAAAATCTAAATAGTCTAAATACTCCTAAAATAGTCAAATGACTTTGAAAAAGAAGAACAGAGTTAGAGGGCTAACATTCCCTGATTTCCATAATTACTATAAAGCTGTAGTAACCAAAACAATGTGATACTGATGCAAAAATGGAGAAAGAGAATGGAACAGAATACATAATCTAGAAATAAACCAATACATTTGTGGACAACTGTTTTTTGACCAAAGTACAAGGGCAATGCAGTGGAAAAAAGGTAGCCTTTTCAACAAATGATACTGGGATAACTAAACATCTACATACAAACAAATGACCTTGAATCTATGTTTTACACCATGTACAAAAATTAACTCACAATGGAACACAGACCCAAATGCAAACTCTAAAACTATAGAACTTCTAGAAGAAAACACAGGAGAAAATCTTTGTGACTATGGATTAGGCAAGGATTTCTTAGATATGGCCCCAAAAGTACAATCCATAAAAGAACCAACACATAAATTGGACTTCATCAAAATTTAAAACATCTAATCTTTAAAAAAGACCGTTAAGAGAATGAAAAGACAAGGCACAATGTGTGCAAAGCTTATATCTGACAAAGGACTTGTACCCAGAATATATATAAATAAAGAACGTTCAAACCTCAACAACAAGAAAACCAACAACCCCAGTGGAGAAGAAAATAAGAAAAAATCATTTCACCTTTTACCTTTTTCTAATTCCTATTTTTGTGTATGCTTTATAATATAATTAAATTTTACTGGAATAGTTGTTTTATAGCATCGTGAGAAGGTGCTCATATTTTGGACCAGATGAGCCTTTGTGTTCGGGCTGTCCTGTGCATCGTAGGAGGTGTAGCAGCACCCCTGGCCTCTATTCACCAGTCACTTTGAGTTGTGACAACCAAAATGTCTTCAGACATTGCCAGGTGTTCCAAAGGGTAAAACTGCCCCCAGATGAGAACCACTGCCTTACAGAATGCCTGAGCACAACATTTCATACGTGGGAAATGTTGACAAAATTCAGCAGAGAAGGGGGTACACATACTGACAGGGATGCCCTTGGCCAAACTTTAACGGGGCTCCTTTGAGCCCCCTTCTCCTCTAGGCCTCTCCTTCACCTACGGAGTCCAGACTTGGCAAAGAATCGGGCTAAGCCAGTTCATCCAGAAGCTCCTCAGCTTTGACAGCCAGTCAGTTCCTTCCTCACCTCCCTTGATCCTAACCTAATTCCTCTAGGTAATTCTTCCTCCTGTCCTCCACCCTGCCCGCGGGCTATAAATCCCCACTTGTCCTTGTATCCACATTGAGCGCAATCTCTCTCCCCTATTGCAATAGTCTTGAATAAGATCCTCCTTGCCATTTTTAAACAAGTCTCCTGAGCAATTTTTCTCTATAACAACACTTCAGAAAGGTTTGGAGCACGATTCCCCACAGAAGGACTCGTGGTGCCTGTGCACCCACCTGGCTGTACCTTTACACTCATCAGCGGCCTCAGTCTTAGCCCTCCTTATGGGTTCTTTTTGTTTTCGTTTCTTTATACCACCCATTCATGAGAGTTCATAAAACATGAATACTAATTAGTCAAAATGCATGTACCAACCACCTGGGTTAAGAAAACACATATCCCCTGTACTTAAGACACTCCATCTACCCCTCCCCAGGCACATTCCTCCGAAAACCACTTCACCCCCAGAAGGTCCTTCTGTTCTCAGGTTTGTGATAACAATGTCCTTACCTCTTCATTACAGTTTTACCACCCGTGCATCTTTCCCTAAACAATACATGGCTTATGGTTGCCTGTTGTGGATCTTTACATAAATGGGATCATATAGTATATTTCTTCTGTGACTTGATTCTAGGGTTCACCATTGTTTATTTATTTTTAATTTTGTTTTTTTTTTTTTTGGCCACGCCATTCGGCTTGCAGGGTCTCAGTTCCACAACCAAGGTTGAACCCAGGCCACGGCAGTGAAAGTGCCAAGCCCTAACCACTGGACCACCAGGGGACTCCTGCACCATTGTTTTTTAGACTCAGCCATCTTGATACCTGGAACTCTAGCTCATTCCTTTTCACTACTGTATGGAATTCTACGGCATGAGCATACCACAATCTATGTATGCGTTCCACTACTCATGGGCACTTGTGTTGTTTCTGGTTTTGCTTAGAAAGAATACTATATGAACGTGGAAAAATGCTTCTCAAACTTCAGCACAAAGAAGAATCACTTGGAGGGTCTGTTAAAACACAGATGGTAGGCCCTGTCCCTGAAATTTCTAGTTCACTAGGTCTGGGGGGAGGATATGTGAAGGTGATCACTTGCATGTCAAACTTCCCTGGGGATGTTGATGCTGGTTCTCTGGGGACCACACTCTAAGAACCAAGGTCTACACCTAGAAGTGGAATTGCTGGGTCATAAGACACCCCCTGTTCAACCTGGCCGAAAAAGGCTAAGCTACACCCAAACATATGGGTGTGAGCACTGTGAGTCCCTCCTGCCCTCTATCCTGCCAGTTACAGCCAGGAGAGAGACGACAGTTATATTACGGTGGTGGAAAGATGGGTGGACCTTCTTGTTTTTCTATGTCCTTCAATGTAGTTTGTAATATTGTTTAAAACATTGTTAAACATTGATTATGGAAATGGAGCCAACTGGAAAGAGGCTGAAGATCCATTGTTTTAAAACATGTGACAGCAAGAAACAGAGCTCTTCCTAAGTGCCCAGCCTCTACCTCTTCTCAACAGCCACACAAAGTAAATACTATTATTATTCCGACTTTACAGATGGAAAATCGGGCTTCTAAAGGGAAGAATAACCACCCAAGATCATACAGCTGCGAGTGTCAGCACTGGAATCAAATTCAGGTTGAATTGATTCCAGAAGCCAAGTTTGGTTCCCACCAAAAATATTGTCTCGATTCTGGGAGAAAAGACACCACATGGCTTCACTGTGAGGTGGTGTCACAGTGACACCTCAGAGGTTTGAACTCGAGACCGAACCATGATGTGTGCCCGTGATAACACAGGGCTCCTCGGGCCCAGTGCCTGGGGTCAATTCTTACACTAGCCGATCAGCACCTTGCCTGGTTTTCCAGACCAAAATTGCACCCCAACCGGCATCAGCTAAGGCAAAACACTGTCTGCATTTGGCTGCAAGAAGGGCCCAAACAGAATGAGTAGAGTCTTTGTATCCACATCCTGCCCTCAGAGAGATGTGGAAGCAGGCATCTCTGGGCAGCAATGGCATCGCTGTATCAGTGGGCAGCCCGCAAGTGGACACAGCTCATGTCCACACGGATAGTGGTTTTCAGGCATCAACTTACTGTTTCCTTTTTCCCCACCAGATCATCATTTCCATTTAGTAACAGATGACTGGATGCATTAGGTGAATCGGATTCTTTGATTTCCAAGTCAGAATGAACCATCTTCTTCCTTTATCAGGTCAGCTTAAAACCAAGTAGATCAGGATTAACACAATTCAGAAGCTAGGTACATTCAATCATGGAACCAAACCCACCATGAGACACACTGGGACACAGTGGGAGCTCAGAAAGAAATGACAGGACAACTCCAAGGAACCAAGTGTCAAATGAGGACAAATGCTCCAAACCAGCTCAGTGGTCTTCAAGGATATGCTTCCGGATCTCCAAAGATTTTTTTAAACTCTGTATTTCCCATCATGATTGTAGGTTGAACATCAAAAATTTTTTTCACCACAAATTTAAATAGTGGCAAAGGATGAAATTTATGATGTATTTTTAAGTTTACATTTAAAAGTAAAATTATTATAAAATTCTTTCCATTGTAGATGAGGGATTCTAAATATTATGATAATTTAACACCAAACCTATGTTTTATAAAATATGAACTCCAAGTCTTTTACTCTGTTCCTTTTGATCCTTGACTTCAGATATTTGTTCCATATCCCCCACCTAAGTGGATCTTAAAGTCATTCATTTTCTTTTTGAAAGCATTTAATTGGCCACCTTATCATACTTGTCTGCACCCAGAAAATACATATGCATATATTTGAAATTCATTAAAATTTTTTTCTGGGACCATAATTCTCTAAATATTAAAATTTACACATCTAATAATCTTAGATAAAAGTAAATGAAAATATTTCTCCTATGACTTGAAATGAATGTTATAAAAAATATAAAGCACTTACTTACCTCCAATATACCTTCCTTTTACTTGACAATGTAACGTTGACTAGTCGGCAGAAATTCAGAGCTGTTCTCCGACACCTCCTTGAAATCAGGCAAAACACACAAATTAGACCAAAACCCAGGCGAATAAATAACAGCACTCACCAAGTTTCTTCCCCATTGTTGAGAATGGTGCAAATGAAGGGGGGATGTGCTTTGAAAGAGATTCACAGTTCCCTGAGTCCTTTTTGTAAACTTTAAATATTTAAACTCTAAGGTAGATGGATAAGGCACAGAGCCTTGCTGTCAATGTACGGCCTGAATCAACACTTTTGTGTGTGTGTGTGTGTGTGTGTGTGTGTGTGATGCTCTTCTTGCTTCTTCTCAAGGGACCCTACCCCAAGGCCTATATGATTTTGGGTCCATACTGGTGCAGTTGAAAGGGCAAGGTTGCTAAAAAAAAAAGTGTATTGGGGGGAGAGGGATGCATTCTGTTCTTTGTATAGTGAGAGAAGAGCGATTTTGAAAGGTGATCAATTTTAAAGAGTACTTATGGAATCTGGCAATCTGGAAATCTATTCCCTAACCACCACCCACTCCCATGCCTTTGGAAAGACTTCGTGTGCCCAGGCGGTCCCGGGCTGGAGCTGGGGCCCCATGTTAGAGACTACAACTTCGGTTGACCTTACTGTACCCAGTCAGGTGGCATCATTAGTCCCCAGGGCTAGCACCCCAAGACCGTGGGTTCTTTGTGAACAAATTCCCTTCTGTTTGTTTCATCAAATGACATTCCCTGTAAGCAAAATTCTTGTGACTTTTGTCTGTACATCTTAAATATTTGTATCTATCTTGGATCATCTTTGAAAATCAGTTTGGATCTCAGGAGCAAGGCCATCTCAGTAATAAAAACCAGTGTTTTACTTATTCATTACATTCAGCATCCGGCTGCACTTGTCAAACTGAGCTGAACGCATTCATCCATTCTGGCCATGCTAGAGTCAAGCCGTGTGAGCCGAAGCCCCAAACTGCTCATGAAACGTCTAACCCATACCCTGTGTTTGCAGACAAGGCTGCAGGGAGCTTCGAGGTGGGCACAGCACTTGGAATCTCTCTCCTTTCCAGCCCCCATCTCCCCAGTCCTGCACACCCACACTGGTCACTAGTGGGGTTACTGCACCAGGCTCTTCTCTCACCCCAAAGGTTGGGGAGGGTAGGGATGGGGAGAAACTGCCCAGGTGTTGTGGGTTCTTTCCATTCTGTCTGTCCACTCAGGTTCCCACTGTCCATGGGGCTGGCTGGCGGGCTGTACCACCCCCCGCCCCCTTAAGATTTCCCAGAGTGCTAGTTTGCCTATGGCTCCCAGACCCAGATGCCATTCCCCAGTGTCACTGAAGAATCCCTGCAGTGGAGGGCGGGGAGGGGATCAAAGGGTTGCCCAGGGGAGTTCTGTCCTTGTGAGAAAGCTTCCTCAGCCCAGTTTGCAGAAAGGAGCAGGGATGGGAGGGAGGAGTTGGCTCCCCTAAGCCCTAAATAAGGGCCACCTACCAAGCAAATTCAAGAAAATGCCGGGTTCAGTGTCTGCAAACTGCCCAAATAATTCAGTCCGGTTAATCCTCTCAGGACTTAGATTTGCTTTTTCTCATCAAAGTGTTTTGCCTTCCAAAAACTCACTGACATTTACATTGTTTATGATTGTAATAGGGAAGAACAAATCTGACTCCATATTAGATGTTTCTTTTACTTCTAACCTTTATATTCTATTCCTTTTGCTACAAGTTAATCACTAAAGAGATGTCGCCTATAGCTTAAAGTAAACATCATGGCCCCCAAGCCTGAATGTAAAATGAAAATACCTTTTCAGCTCACAGGAAACACTCTGACCCAGCCCACCTGTATATGGCTGCAAGAAAGAAGAAATCAGCACACCCCCTCCTCCGGTCAGGCTGAAATCAAGAGATATTTGCAACAATTTAAGGCCTTCTTGCTTTACCTCTTCACCTCCCCGCTCTTTGTTCTACAAAAGAAACTAGCATCCAGACCCCGGGAAGAGGGTTCTCTAGGACATTGGTCTGCCGTCTTCTCGGACTCCCAGCTTTCCGAATAAAGTCCTTACTCCTTACCCCCAACACCTCATTCCCAATTTATTGGCCTCTTCCAAGGCGAAGAGAAAGAGCGCAGACTCGGTAATTTGGTTAAAAGGGAGAACATCTTGTACTTTAGACCTAATGCTCTCTATCAAATCAAGATGAGCCGAGTATCGGGAGGTGGGCGGAAGAGAAGTGAAGAAGGACGGGGGCGGGGGGGGCGGCGGGGGGGACGGGGGGGTGGGGGGCGGGGGGGGTGGGGGCGGGGGGGGGGACGGGGGGCTGGGGGCGGGGGGGGACGGGGGGGGGACGGGGGGGTGGGGCGGGGGGCGGCGGGGGGAGGGCACGTCCACAGCGGGTAGGGAACTTCCTGGCCAGCAGCTCTCTTCTAAAGTAGAAAGATGACATGAACTTTTTTTTTTTTTTTTTGGATTTTCTTATTTATTTATTTATTTATTATTTATTTTTGGCTGTGTTGGGTCTTCGGTTCGTGCGAGGGCTTTCTCCAGTTGCGGCAAGCGGGGGCCACTCTTCATCGCGGTGCGGGGACCGCTCTTCATCGCGGTGCGCGGGCCTTTCTCTATCGCGGCCCCTCCCGTCGCGGGGCACAGGCTCCAGACGCGCAGGCTCAGCAATTGTGGCTCACGGGCCCAGCTGCTCCGTGGCATGTGGGATCTTCCCAGACCAGGGCTCGAACCCGTGTCCCCTGCATTAGCAGGCAGATTCTCAACCACTGCGCCACCAGGGAAGCCCGACATGAACATTTTAGGAGCCTTCTGGGGACTTCACAGCTGAGGGGGAGCTGGGGGGAAGGGTTGACATCCCTTGACCTTACTTCCGACAAAAACTTCATTTAAAATTGGACTGAATAATTCCAAGGATCCCACACGCGCAGCTCTGCGGTCACCCGCGGTGGGGTCGGGGTGAGGAGGGCTGCGGTGCAGGTCTCAGCAGCGCCTGGGTTTTCCGTCAGCCCACAGGGCTGTCCTACCTCCCTCCATCCTGAAGACTAAGTGTGCCGGCTCCACGCCGTCGCACCCGGCTGCACAAGCTACGGGGAAGGCAGACCCTGGGCATCTCTTCATCCGCCGGGTTAAGGGTCCTCCGCGCAGGGCACTTCTGCGCATGCCCCCTCTCTCCGGCCAGCCCTTGCTTCCTATAGGGCGGCTCCGGCACGCAAAACCTCCCAGCGACCCTCCGCTCCAACCTCCCTCTATTCAGAAGGATTGCTGGAGACCCCCATGCGCTTCCAAAGAAACCCCCGTGCAGCTGACTTGTCTGGTTTGCACTCCTTAGCAGGAAATATAAACTGATACATGAAGCTTGGTCAGCCGTTTGGGGTGCGCTCGGAGGTCACGCAGCAGTGGATGTGAAATTTTTGCAGTGCGCCCCTCTTAACCAGCTCCCTCGGAGACCCTCTTTGCCCCCATCCCCTCCACGTGCCCACCTTCTCAGGCAGAAAAGCCGCCAGTTTGGGGGGGTGGAGGACTGTTTTTGATGCATCACCCAGGAGCCTCAGAAGCGTGTCGGTAGGAAAGTAGAGTCAGCAGTGCTCTGAGCCCAGCCAACATCGTTGTTATTATTACTATCGTCATCATCATATTATCATGTCAATATCACTAATAATCATGATCGTTCTTACTACTACTAGCTTGCGCAATACCCGCACCCCGGAGCGCTCAACTCCCAGCCAGCCGCCCAAATATCCCGAGGCCTCTGGCCGGCGGAGGGTGCCCAGACCCAGGAGCGCGACACTTACCTTCCTCGTGCAGTGACTGGCGCCAGGCGCCCGCCGCTCTTCGGCTTTAAGCAGCGCGAGCGCCGCCCCTCGCTCCCCCCCACCCCCCGCCCCCGGCCGCGGGGAAACTAAACCCCCAAGTTCCCAGGGCTGCGGGATCAGAAACGAAACCGAATGCGTGGCTCACCAGCGCCTCCGGCGGCCCCTGCGCCCCGCGCCCCCAGCTGAAGCCTCCTCGAGGCCCCCCAGGTGTGTCCCCGCACCAGGAGCATGCCTGGGAGCTTGCGGGAAATGCAGATTCTCGGCGCCCACCCAGACCTGCTGCATCGGAAACTCTCGGGCGCAGGACCCAGCTACCTGAGCTTTATCCGGCCCTTCTGATGGTTCTGGCACGGTTTGAGAACCGCTGCTCTGACAGTCCTGAGTCATCCAAAGCTGAACGTATCTTTGAACTTAGCCGGTCCCTTAACCTCTGGTCTTCTGAACAGATGCTTGATAACTGGGTGTCTTAAAACCCTGCCCTAGGTTCACTGGGAACATTCCAGCACCAAAACGGATTCTTAAGCTTTCTAAGCTCATGGCAGCTCCCCACCCCAATTCCTCCTCCCCCCTCAGACCCACATCATCCTCCTTTCTGAATTCTCCTTATCTTCTTCAAGCCCTCCCTGGACTTCAGCTCATTTGCTTTCTTCAGGATGGAAGTGGGTGGAAGATGGAGGGGAGGGGTGGCAGGGTCAAGTAGACCAAAAAGTGGCCCCTCCCAGTGAGGGCTCTGTAGGGGGCAGTAACCTTTCCTTTTGGAAGGAGCTGACACCGCACCTCCCTTCCCCTGTGCTCAGCTAACGAGCCCTGACAACAAGCCTCCTCCCTACAAAGACCCCTATTATTAGGAAGAACATCCCTCACTCCACACAAAGACCCAGGACCTGCTCCCTTTCCAAGTGCTGTGGTCAGGTGTCGACTGAAAGAAAAAAAAAAACTGCACACCTAAAAATTGAAAATCACGTTTTATTGGGTGGACTTACTGAGGACTTACCCCAGAAGATGGCTTCTCAGATGGCTCTGAGGGGCGGCTCCGAAGAGGTCAGGGAGGAAGCAGGATGTATAGGAGTTTCTGTAACAAAAAGCAGGTAGTCGGAACATCAAAAGATTACTGTTAATTAAAGAAAAACCAGACATCTCAAGTTAATGACTTCAGCACTTTTCTATGTATGGGAAGATGCAAGAGTCTGGGCTCATAGAAATCATTCCTTTGAGTCGCACCTTAACCATCTAGGGCCAGTATCCTCTTTTCCTCTATGCTGAATCCCCTCAGGATGCACAGTCTCCCGTAGCTGCAGTAGCTGATGGCTTGATGGCTGCAACATCGTTCGTCTACTGATATAGCAGGGGACATTCTTCACGCACACAGGGAAAGCTTGGATGGAACCAAATTCAATATGATGGCACCCAAAAGGAGGGGAGGAGGCCCCACAGAGCAGCTCCCTGGCCTGACGGCTGCCGTGCTCTGTAGGGCCCACTGCTGGGGTCTGGGCAATCCCACCCAGGGTGGTCTGATGGGAGAACACACGCTTCCCCAATAATTATCCAGGAACACTTGCCTGGCTGCTTACCTGTCCAGGCCTCGGTTACTTCCTAGTTATAAAGAAGAGTGAAGACTTAACTCTGAGGAATGATCCTACTTCCTGAAACCACATGAGGCTCTCCCTGTCATTCCTGTTTGGGCATGAATTCAGAAAGAGCCACTAGCAAAAGTGAAAACTGGCTGGGGCCAAAGCCAGCGCCAGGGCCAGGACTAGGGGCAGGTGAGTGAGTGAGGTGCCTGGGGTGCAGGGTTTAAGGAGCTGCTCACTCTCAGTAGGTCAAGTGCATCCTTAATGTTGGTGCCCAGTTGCTTCACACTCCTCCCGCTCTTGCCTCCCGGCCAGGGATTTGGTACCTGCTGCTTCCAATATGCACATTAGATGGCAGTTCCCTCAAGAGCCCAGGGGCGTGTTTGGGGTATAATTGAATAATAACACAGTAATAGCTCATATGCACCAGGCCACAGTATGTGTTGGGTGCCAGCCTGAGAGACTAGCTCACCTTCACCACCACCCTGTGAGGGAAGTAAGATTGACAGGCCCATTTTACATATGAGGAGACTGAGGCCAAGGAGTTAGGTTACTACTAGGCCCCTTGGCTAGGAAGTGGGGGAGCTAAGATTGCAATCTAGGCTTTTATTCCCAAGCCTGTGCTCTGTAGCACCTTCTCTCCATGCTAAAATTGACAAGATGCAGCTCCTGTTCTCAGGAAGCTCACAGCCTTTCACCTGAATTGCTGATGATTCTTTCCCTACTAAAGAGACATTGATGACTCTATATTCTAACAGATAAGTGTCAAACTCTTAGCCCTTGAGAATTGTCCTCCAGGTTCAGCACCCCACTTCTGCTGGCCTATCTGTCCCCCTGGGCTCCTGGAGACATTTTCCTCCCTTGCTAAGTCCCAGCGGCATGTTCCCTGTCTCTGCAGCTGCCCTAGGGAGCTCCTTCTAAGCCTGGGTCACACCTCTTCCAGCCTCCGCTTCCCCTGGCTTAGCTCAGGCACAGATGCTTTGCGTCTCAGATGGATGTTCTAAATAGTGGAGCATGTAGCTACCTCCTCAGTGGGGCTGTCGCCTCGACAAAGTTCTCATCAAGCTTGGATTCCTCCAGTGCCTACCACCCAGCAACAGTAGGTGCTTAGTAATCATAGGCTGAGTTTAACTGGACTGAGCACAGCCATCTCAGCCCCTGGGGATCCCACCATAGCATGCGCCTGGCCCTACCCTCTTACTAACGTTTCTTAACTCCATTAAAACGTGTCTGGCAAAAACACAGCATCCACGGGAGAGCGTATCAGGGGCCAAACAATCACACTGACCCCAGAACTCCTGCTGCCTGTGCAGTCACAGGTGCCCCGGGCTCTGCAGGTCTCTCTGGTCCTTGTCCAGCCCTCTCATCACCTGCTTGGCCTGGCCTTGCAGAAGAGAGGTGAGCTGGTGCTTATGGGAAACCAGGCCCGACAAGCTTCCAGGCATGGCTCCGCACCTGCAAACCGGTGCATTTACTCAGACACCTGTGGGAAGCGAGCGTCGCCCTGTGCCTCCGGGTGTCCCACTGCACGGATGGGAGGGGTGGAGGCATTCCAGAGCGCTCAGCTTGGCGTGGCCCATTGCCTGAATGCGACGCCGCCTCACTATGCAAGAGCTTCCAATGCAGGGCGCTCCTCCTCCACCTGCGCGATGGGCTTCTTCCCAGAAAGCAGCCTGCCTCCGTCCTTCTCCAGGCCTAGTGCACTTGCTTTCTGGGAGCCCCACGCCCCAACTCCCCTCTTCCCCAGGACCATGGCCTTGTCACACTGTCTTGGCCATTTTGAACGCCCTGTCTGCCACCAGGCCGTCAAGGGCGCGGACAAGTTCGTGATGTTTGCTGTCGTACTTGGGGTCCAGCACAGTTCCTGGTACATAGTATTTCAATAAATGTTTCTAGAATGAATGAAAGAATGATGAGTCGGAGGACTGGCTCTGGTCTTGCAGACGTGGTCCTCACGTGACCTCGGAGAGTTACCCTAAGCCGCTCAGTTTCTGATCTGGCGTTTCCCAGTCAATTCAAGCTCGGTTTCGGTTTCTTTGCTCTGAGAAAGGGAAGTCCAGCGGCCGCCACTCCAGAATCCAGGGGCGGGAGAGGCGGGGGCGGAGCCCGGAGGAGGAGGGGGCGGTACCGGGAGGGGGCGGAGCGCGTTGGAGCGGAGGACGCCGCGTGAGGAGGAGGGGGCGGAGTCCGGGGCAAGGGGTGGCGCCTAGGGGGAGGGGCGGGGTTAAGGGTCCGCCCCCGGGCCGGCAAAGGCGTCGAGCCCGCACGCCGCTGGGTGCGCTGCGCTGCTGCCGGGACGTTGCATCAGGCCCGGACGCAGGTCTTCCGGAGCCCAGCGGCACGCGGGGCTGCGGGGTAACCGGGAACCGCCGGGGTAATGCTCCCGGGTCTGACGCTGCCCGGGCCGAAGCGCAGAGCTGCGCTCCCCGGCCAAGCGCCCCCTAAATCCCGCCTGAAGCGCGAGTGTCTGGCGTCACTGCCGCGTTTTGTTTTCTCTTCTGTGCTGGCGCCATAGACCCGGCTTCTCAAAGGCTGGTCCCCGGGCGAGCAGTGTTGGCTTCACCTTGGAGCTTGTTAGGAACACAGGGTCCGTCCGTCACTCTGCTGGAGCTGAGTTGGTGGCCCTGGGACCAGGGTTAGTGTACATGGGGCCATTCCAAAATCACTTTTTCCTGGATAAGGGTCAGCTGTCTGTCTGGCATTCGTCTGGTGATCAACACTTGGTGAAAGTTTGCTTTAACGATGAAGGAGGCAACAGCACGTGTTCCCTGCCTTCCCAGGACCTCTCCCAGGGGGTAACAGGAAGTGGCCCAGGCTGTTCTTTCCACCAGTTCTTCAAATTCCAACCCAGGCTGCTCATCCCTCCGCTGCCTGCAGCTAAGCTCCGTGTTTTATGGAATAGGAAGCGGAGGGAGCCCAACGCAGTATCTCTGTGTTAAAACTGTCATGTCTGGGTTACGGAGCATCTGTGGAGTGACCATGTCAGGCACTGGGCTAGTTTCTCTACACATATGATCTCTAATATTGCAAAAATAAATCAAATAGTAAATGGAGCTCAGAGAGATGGACTTGATCTCGGGTGGCCTCAGCCTGCCACGGCTTGAAGCAGGAT
This sequence comes from Balaenoptera acutorostrata, assembly GCF_949987535.1. Lineage (NCBI taxonomy): Eukaryota > Metazoa > Chordata > Mammalia > Artiodactyla > Balaenopteridae > Balaenoptera > Balaenoptera acutorostrata. The sequence continues at coordinate 147,704,280 of NC_080067.1, read as the reverse complement.
TTTGGTTCCCTGTCCAGAGACTGAAGTCAGGCCGTGACAGTGAGACCCCTGAATCCTAGCCACTAGACCACAAGGGCCAGTGGCCAGTGAAAAGGCCCCTGGACCGTTGGCTTTGTAGAAATAAATTTCCACAAAGAGGCGGAAAGTAGTGAAACAAGAAAAGTGTTTATTAGGAGGAAAAAGAGTACGCGTGAATAGGCACACACTTGCGGGCTCAGAGAGAGAGTTGCGCCCTAGTGCTAGTTTGAATCACTTACATGGGGCATTTCTTCCGGGTTTCCTCTGGCCAATCATCTTGCTTTGCCTGGCTCTGAGACCGTATTTGGTGCATCTCTTAGCCAAGATGGATTCTAGCAAAGAGGCCTATGGGTAGGATGACATCACTACTTTGGGATGCCGTCTCCCTCCCTTTTTGACCCCCGAGGAGCCTTTCTGTGCGTGTGTAGTCAGGAAGCGTTACCGAGTCCAAGCTCGCTCTGCTCGCACGCACGACAGGCCAGTAAATTGGGAGACAAGATGCTGAGGCAAGGAATAGGAACTTTATTCGGAAAGCCGGCAGACCCAGAAGATGGTGGATTAGTGTCCCCAGAAAACCATCTTCCCGGGGTCTGGATGCCAGTTTCTTTTATAGAACAGAGAGGGGGAGGAGGTGAGGAAGTGAAGTAAAAAGGCCCTAAGTCCTAAAAAACATCTCCTGGTTTGGCCAGCCTCGCGGAGGGGATGTGTTAGTTTCTTCTTTTCTGCAGCCATCCACAGGTGGACAGGTCAGGGTGTCTCCCAGTGAGCTGAACAAAGGCACTTTGGTTTAACATTCAGGCAGAGGGGCAGAGTTCCCTGAGGCAGGCCCTTATGTATGCCTATAGCTTTAGGCAGAACAAAAGCAGTGGAAAGCAAAGGTCAAAGTAAAAGAAACAGATCCAACCTGGAGTCAGATTTTTGTTCTTCTCTGTTGCATTATCACTGCACCATTGATTGGAGAGAATATCCCTCCCCCACCCCACCTCCACCCCAGTGTGGAATCTCAGGGGAAGGGAGGGGAGGGAGTGATATGGAGCAGGGCGCTGTGGAGCTCCTGGGCACAAAAGCCTTTCTGTGTCCCCCATTTCTTTCTTTCTTTTTTTTTTTAATTTTTATTTATTTATTCATTCATTCATTTATGGCTGTGTTGGGTCTTTGTTTCTGTGCGAGGGCTTTCTCTAGTTGTGGCAAGCGGGGGCCACTCTTCATCGCCGTGCGTGGGCCTCTCACTATCACGGCCTCTCTTGTTGCGGAGCACAGGCTCCAGACGCGCAGGCTCAGCAACTGTGGCTCACGGGCCTAGTTGCTCCGCGGCATGTGGGATCTTCCCAGACCAGGGCTCGAACCCGTGTCCCCTGCATTGGCAGGCAGATTCCCAACCACTGCGCCACCAGGGAAGCCCTCCCCCATTTCTTGATTACAGAAAACAGAAAACAGGTTTCATTCAGCCTCCATGACCTTCCCTGAGTTCCAACTGGGCAGGTTCAAACAGATGCTAATTAGGGAAGGGAGGGGTTGTGAGACAAGGGAGGAACAGTCAAGAGAAACAATAGTGCAGCCTTGGGGCAGGTCCTGGTTCCCATCAAGGGATACACACAACAGTATCTTCCAGCTGTTTTGCAGATACTGAGACCCCCAGCAGGTGGGAGAAGTTAACTGTGTGCTGCCCACAAGCATGTAGACCCCAGACCTGTTGGAACCAGAAGGTTGGTGATGCTGATTCCCACTTACCTCACCACCAACCAATCAGAAGAATGTCCACCAGCTGATCACGCCCACTTTGAACCATTACTATAAAACTTCTCACTACCCCCTCCAGGTTGGGATACACAGTTTTGAGGGCATTAGCCCGCTGTGGCCCCCTTTGCCTGGCAAAGCAATAAACCTGTTCTTTTCTACTTCACCCAAAACTCTGTCTTCAAAAGTTAATTCAGTGTTGGGGTAGAGAAGCTGGATTCGGCTTCAGGAGGGATCGTATTCAAGCACAGGCAGATCCCCAGACTTTGATCAAAGCAGATTTCACCTGTAGGAGCAGATCTGCAGTGCCCAGAGGCAGAGGAGAAAGGAAGGTCCCACAGGTAAGGTATGCTGTGAGACACTTAATATACACACAGTCAATGGTCAGATCATCTATGAAAACAGAAGTCTGAAAACAGAACAGGCTGAAGCAACCTGCCCAGGAAACCAATCCATTGTTAACAGTAGCCAACCAAGGAAGATAGCCTGCCTTAGGCCAATGTGTAGGAAGTCAGATAGCTATCTACCAACAATCCAGGAAGTCAAACAATAACTCCTGTAACAATTAGCCCCAAAGGACCGGGGTTTTTTTTTTACCGGAACCACGTCTGTTTGCAGCAGAGAAAGAGTTTATTCACAAGGCAGTCAAGCGTGGGGAAGGGAGAACAAGTCTCAGACCTGCCTCCCAGAAGACGTGGAGGTTGAGATATTTATGGGATAAGCAGGGTGGTCTTAGAGTTGGGGAAAGGTGATTGGAGGCGGGGGAAAAGGTGAGGTAATCAGTGTCTTGCGCAGGCGCATCTGGGTTACATGTGTCGACTATGAAATTATTCAGAACCTAAAAGTTGAGCGTTATGTTTTATTCGGCGGGAAGTTTTAGAACTTCACGCCTGGGAGGCAGCAACTCAAGTAACCCTGAGAGAACTGCTCCAAGGAGGTGAGTGGGGAGCTAGGATATATAGGAGTTTTGCAACAAAGGGCAGGTAGTAGGAACAAATGATTACTGTTAATAAAAGAAAACTAGACATCTCAAGTTAAGGAATTTAGTGCTTTTCTATGTATGGGAAGATGCAAGAGTCTGGGCTCACTGAAATCATTCCTTTGATTTGCACCTCAGCTATTTGGGGCCAGTATCCTGTGCTTTATATCCTGAGTTTCCTTAGCGTTCACCTTCGGGAGTGGCTGGGGTCTGATGGCTGCTAGATGGCAGGTATTCTTTCCTTCCTGAGTTCCCTCAGGGCTCACCCGCTCACCATAGGCTGTAGCTGCAATTGCTGGTGACTGTGACACCCTTTGCTTCCTGACAGGGCAACAAATATTCCATTTATCACTGGCTTCTGCGTATTCACAATGGAGGCGCATAACATGGTGGGAAGGTGGAGTTTTCCAGCCCTCTGGCCTCAAAAGGCCATATGTTGGACACCTGCACAAGCCCAGGTTTAGGGTCAGTGGTCCCAACCAGCCTTAGCTGGCTCACTCTGTACAGGACCTGAGCCAGGTTCCGGTAGAACTGGGCTATGTGTAGCTGGGAAGGTGTGCAATCAAAGAGAAAAAGAAAGAAAGAAAGGGAGGGAGGGAGGAAGGAAGGAAGAAAACTAAAGGGAGCTTAATTGGTGAAGGCAGTTTACAAGCTGAGGGGTTTTTACAAGCTACCCCCTATCTGTTGTTCTGCAAGGCAGGCTCAAGAATTCCTGCTAGTTAGCAGTTTCTGTCAAATCTAGGGGGGCATGGTTTCAATTGGGTTAATATGAAACTGCTAGGTGGTGTCTGGGGGGCTCCGAGGAGCTCTGGTTCTTTATGTCTCAGCACAGAAAGAATTCAGCCAGAGGCAAAGTGATAGGTAAGAAGAGATGCATTAGAATAGGACACTTGTGAGGCTCACAGGCAGGTGGGTGAGAGCATTCTGCGTCCCCAAGAAGTTAGTGGGCTACAGTTTTATGATCATAGAGAAAGTGGGAGGGGGAAAAGGCCACCTTCTTCCTCATTCTTGAGTAGGTGTCGTGCTTCCATCATCAGCTCCTCCTCCATGTCAGGTGGGGTAGTTTTCTTGTCCGTACATGGTCAAGCCAGGACTGTCATGGCACAAGGGAAATGATGAAAAAGGCAGTAACATATGCTAAAAATGGTAAATCATCTCAGGTTTTAGTATAATGTCACTTTTTCCCTATATTTTTGTTTTTAGTGTGTGCAGAGGAGCATGTCCTAGGAATCATTAAGTTACTGAGCTCACTGGGCAGGATGTGGGTCTCATGCCACCATTGTTTTATTGTTTGGGGGCATGTCTCATGCTTCTGTTGCCTGGTTTTGTTGCTAAGCAAGCATACTTGGTTTTGTGGTTAAGAAAACCTGCTTTCTTGGGCTTCCCTGGTGGTGCAGTGGTTAAGAATCCACCTGCCAATGCAGGGGACACGGGCTCGAGCCCTGGTCCGGGAAGATCCCACATGCCGCGGAGCAGCTAAGCCCGTGCGCCACAACTACTGAGCCTGCGCTCTAGAGCCCGCGAGCCACAACTACTGAGCCCGCACGCCTAGAGCCCGTGCTCCGCAACAAGAGAAGCCCGCAATGAGAAGTCCACGCACCACAACGAAGAGTAGCCCCTGCTCGCCGCAACTAGAGAAAGCCCGCGTGCAGCAACAAAGACCCAACACAGTCAAAAATAAGTAAATTTAAAAATAAATAAATAAAGTTAAAAACAAAAAAAGAAAACCTACTTTCTTGATTGATCATTAACTTACAGGGGTCTCCCATACTTTTTTCTTTACTTATAATCCCCTAGTAGGATTAGCTATTTAAGCACCTACTTTGTCCTTTTACTCTGTCCCTATCAAATAGAGTCCCTACTTTTTAATTTTTTTTATTTTTTTTTATTTTTGACTGTGTTGGGTCTTCGTTTCTGTGCGAGGTCTTTCTCTAGTTGCGGCAAGCGGGGGCCACTCTTCATCGCGATGCACAGGCCTCTCACTATCGCGGCCTCTCTTGTTGCGGAGCACAGGCTCCAGACGCACAGGCTCAGCAGTTGTGGCTCACGGGCCTAGTTGCTCTGCGGCACGTGGGATCTTCCCAGACCAGGGCTCGAACCCGTGTCACCTGCATTGACAGGCAGATTCTCAACCACTGCGCCACCAGGGAAGCCCGAGTCCCTACTTTTTTGTCCCTACTTTTAATTTAGGACTCTAAAGAAAAAAATGTTGCCTGCCATTCCAGTTCTACAAGGATCAAGCCGTTGGTCCCCGTGGGTGCCCACCCACAGTGCACCTGAGGGGAATTCAGGATGGAGAAAAACAGGAGGCATACTCTGCTTTGGATATACCAGCCCTTAGAGAGTTAAGATACCTATCTAAGGAAAAATTTCAATGACCCCAGATTCTTGCATCTTCCCATACATAGAACAGCACTGAGATCATTAACTTAAGATATCTGTCCTTTGTGATTTGCAGTAATCCTTTTATGCTTGATGACATGTTTTTCCCAGCAAAAAATGTTCACAAGTATCCTGGCTCCTCCTTTACCTCTTTGGAGCAGTTTCTCAGAGCAATCTGAGCCTTCCTTTTTTTCCACTATAAAGCTTTCCCACTCCTCTGCCTGCCCGTTGAGTCTCTGACAGAATGTAAGCCCTGGTGGTGGGCCCTCTTGCTATAGCCAGCTGTGAATAAGTAACTTTGCTAGTTCTTGTGGGCTAAGAATGCTGCCTGCCATCAGTAAACAAAGGATGTCACAGTCATCAGCGATTGCAGCCACCCCAACGGTGAGCCCCGAAGGAACTCAGGATGGAAACGAGAAATGCCCCCCATCTAGCAGTCATCAGACTGCAGCCATCCGACAGTGCAGCTTGTGGAAACGCAGGATGAATGAGAAAGCACAGGACGCTGGCCCCAGATAGCTGAGGTGCATATCAAGGGAATGATTTCAGTGAGCCTAGCCCCTTGCCTCTTCCCATACAAAGAGCTAAATTCCTTAACTTGAGATATCTGGTTTTCTTTAATTAACAATCTTTTGACGTTCCAACTGCCTGCCCTTTGTTGCGAAAAGTCCTATATATCCTGGTTTCCCCCTCACCTCCTCGGAACAGTTTTCTCAGCCTTTATCTGAGATGCTGTCTCTCCAGGGTTGAAGTCCTAAGAATGTCCACCAAATAAAACATAACTCTCAACTTTTAGGTTGTGCTTTTTTTTTTTTTTTCATCGACATTCTCATTTGGGTAGTCTTCCTTTATTTCCACATTTGTTATGAACAAACCCCAGATCCACAGTAGCATTTGGAGGAGGAAACAAGTGTGTGTGTGTGTGTGTGTGTGAGTGTGTGTGAGTGAGCCTGGGATAAGATGGAAGAGCAGGGAACATGTCTATTTCTTTACTCCTGTGTTTTGTTCAAGGAGTATTCTCCATCAATGTAGGGATGGGTGTGGCAACGTCCAAATCCTGTTTGCTCCTCCTCCTGCTTAGCTGGACCACATTTCCCAGCCTGCCTTGCAGTTAGGTGTGGCCACAGGCCTGACGTCTGCCCATAGAGGGTAGGAATAGTGATGTACACTACTCCCAAGCCTAGCTCCTGGAAACCTTCCTTGCAATCCTCACCAATCTCTCTTGCCTCACCTGCTGGCCAGATGTAGAGGGTGTGGTGGAGGATCAAAGGCCACTGAGATGGTGGGGTCACTAGGTGGAAGGAGGCTGGTGCCCTAAGGGACAGCGTGGCTCCGAACCCTGCCAAGCCACCTTGGATCACTGTGATGTGAGCAGGAAACACCCTTGGACTGTGTTAAGCTGTGGAGATCTTAAGGTGTTTGTCGAGAAGTTAGCTCTATGCTTTGACCTGTTGGAAAGCCAAGTGTAGTAGCTTTGTTACTGAACTCAGATTTGGCTGCTCACTGCTCAGAAGTCAATATTCAAGAGGCAAATATTGGCAGAAAGGAAAGTTGCTTTAATCAGAAAACCCAGCAATCTGGGGAGAAGGTGGGCTCATGTCCCCAAAACCAACTCTGAAGATTCTGCTCAGCCATGACAGTTTTTAAAGGGAAAAAGGGGAAAGAATCTCAGTGAATCATCAAGGCAGGAAGTCAAGCTCTGCATCATTTTCCATTGCGTGCAGGCTGGCTGACGCCTCATGATCTTTCTTCATATGTCATCTTGCCCAAGTGGTCTGCCTACTGGAGGTAGAGAGCTAGTCATTCTCTAACTACATAATTCTTCATTCCTACTTCTTTTAATCTAGGGAAAGAATCAACAGGTCAGACAAGGTATTGTGTGCATTTAGCAGGAGAGAACAAACTTCTGTTGTTTTAAGCCATCCAGTTTGTGGTACTTTGTATCGCAGCCCCAGGAAACTCATACACCTGGCTCCAAGCATCTTTCCTGGATGCCTCACACCTGGGTTTTGGGGTCAGTCCTGAGGTGGTAAATGGGAAGCTTTGGTTGAGGCTGTGTATGTGTACACATGAGTGAAATGTATTAAACATTTAGGGGAAGCTTTGACTATACAATTTATGAAACAAATAATAAACATCAGATTTTATTTTTCTCAGAATTGATTGTTCACAACAGCATTTATTATATGAAGGGATTTGATTCTTTTCTTCAGCTCTGCTACTATTTGTACATGTGACCCAATTCATAAAATGAGGGGGAAAAGCCAAAAAGAAAAAAAGTATGATACCTAAAGTGAAACCAATGTTTTGTCTTTTAAAGTGTCTTCTCATAATCTTTAGGTTCAATATTACAAATTTCTTTAAAATCAGAGTAACTTTGTGAGACAAGGATTCCCACTTTTGCCACTTTTATTCAACATAGTATTGGAAGTTCTAGCCAGAGCAGTTAGGCAAGATACAGAAATAAAAGGCATCCAAGTCAGAAATGAAGGAGTGAAATAATCTCTGTTCACAGATGATATGACCTTATATGTAGAAAACCATAAATAGTTCACAAAAACTGTTATAACTAGTAATGAATTCAACAAAGTAGCAAGATATAAAATCAACACATAAAAATGAGTTGCATATATGTAAACTAACAATGAACAATCTGAAAAGGAAATTAAGAAAGCAATTTCATTTACAATAGCATCAAAAAGAACAAAATACTTGGTAACTAACTAAGGAATTGAAAGACTTGTACACTGAAAACTATAAAATATTGCTTAAAGAAATTAAAGAAGACACAAATAAATGGAAAGACATCCTATGTTCATGGATTGAAAGACTTAATACTGTTAAGATGCAAATACTACCCAAAGCTATCTATGGATTCAGTGCAATTTCTATCAAAATTCCAATGACATTTTTTTGCAAAGATAGAAAAACTCATCCTAAAATTCATATGGAATTTCAAGAGACCCTGAATAGCCAAAAAAAAAAAAAAAACATGAGAAAAAGAACAAAGCTGGAGGACTCACATGTCCTGATTTCAAAACTTACAACAAATCTACAATTATCAAAACAGTGTGGTAATGTCATAAAGACAGTCATATAGACCAATGCAATAGAACAGAGCCCAGAAACAAGTCCTTGCATATATGGTCAAATGATTTTTGACAAGAGTGCCAAGATTAATAGGGAAAGAACAGTCGTTTCAAAAAATGGTGCTGGGCAAACTGGATATGCATACGCAAAAGGACTCTTATCTAACACCATATACAAAAATTGTCAAAAAGTATCAAAGAACTAAACATAAGAACTGTCTGGAAGAGCTTTAGAATTGAGGGCTTCTCTACAGACCTAGAGGTAAAGAAAAAAAGAGGTCTTTGTTGGAGGGAAAAATTGCTGGCATTTTTGAACACCTGCTTTGGGACACATAGTTTGTAGAAATGGTTTCACTTAACCTTCCTAAAATTCCTGTGAGGTCATTAGCTTAGTTTGAAGAAGAAAATAAAATTAACCATAATCCTCCAATCTAGAGATGACCACTGGTGTGAATCTCTATGTTTTTTAAAAAAATGTTTTTCCTTATTAAATTTCTCTTTAAGACTTAACACAGCAATGGAGTTCACTGCAATTAGAGAAACTACAAATTAAAAATAATCATCACTCAGCCTCTTTTCTCCCCAGGGGCTGGGAAACACCATCACAGCAAATGATGGGAAGCAGGTGGCATGACTGAATTTATCAGAAAGTGACCAGCTAAGGGACACCATTCCAAACAACCAAAGTCTGGATTTAAGCCATAGCCTCAGGTAATCTCCATCATTCATTGGTTCAATGAGATATTTATTAAGTGGCTACTATGTGCCAGGCACCATGCCAGATTCTGAAAATACAAAAGAATATGAACTGACCTTACCTTTCTGAGGTCTCATAGTCTAATGCAGAGGGGTGAAAAATTAACAAAGAATGACAGCAGTATTTAAGAATGCTGTAACTGGGGGCTCTGGGGCCCAAGGGCTGGAGAGCCCCCTCTTCACAGAGGACGAGGAAGACCTCCTGGTAGAGGTGACAGCTCTGTGGGTTACGGGGCTTCAGATATAAACTCAGGTGCTGAGTGCAGCACAGTGAAGATGGACACAGACAGCAACAGAAAAGTCTGGCCCCAAATGAGAAACCACTTCCTGTACCAACTCCCTTACAATCATGCGCATAGCAAAACCCAGCAGCACTGGTGTTCTTTTGGAATTTACACCTTTAAATGGGGGAATTCATAGAGAGCTCGCCGTGCCTGAACCAGCCGGTAAATTTTCTCCTGAAGGAATTTCCTCTTGGCTGTCGTGTCACCCTGTTCTTGAAGCAGCCAGGTATAGTGCTGTTTTTCCTGTAGTATCTGCATCATGGCTTTCTGCAAGTAATCACCATTCTCTCGGAGCATAAAATACTGAATTATGAATGGGATCTGGTTGGCGAGACGTTTGCTGGTTTCCTGGAAGAGGGGATAAGAAGGGTCAGCTGGAGGGGTCTGGGCCCAAGGCCTGTGGCTGCAGAGAAAAGTTCTTGGATGCATGCATGGTCTACTTACTGAGTCCTGATGTCCCGTCCACCTCCACGCCAGTGGTCAGTACCAAACCAAGGGAAAGATCGATTTGGGTCGCCCAGTTTTCCCTGCCCAGGTATTCCCTCTGGCACGAAGAACCCACCTGTAGGCTCGCAAACCCATACCACGTTCTGGACATCCCAGCCCTTCTGGGAGCTCCACCCCCACTCCCGCTTCTCCTCCCTGGAGAGACCTCCCAGCTGTGAACCCTGGGTCCCATGTGGGAGCCGATCGGGACCTGTGTCAGTGCTCGCCTCATTCCCTCCTTTCATCAGCATCTCCAGTTTGCCTGACAGCTGGACCCCACACCTGGGTAACTCTACTTTCTATTCGGATCAAGAAAGGGCTTCAGGAGTTGGGCTTCTTTGCAGTTGAAAAGCTACCTCCTTCTCTATGCGCCCTAATACTTTAGTCCACGGATGGAGTGTTAGAAACCATGAAGCCGTCTGGGTCGCAAAATCTAGGGAAAGCCTTTTTCATGCCCACTTTGTGGAACTCGCACGTTTGAGGCACTTCAAGAGCTGAGTGCCTTCTGAACTATGAAGGGAAGCTAAACTATAACCAGTCAAGTTAGTGCTTTGCTGTATTCTGATAATAGTAATTTTGTAATTTATGCATAGCACAAAATACAGAGAACTTTGGAGATGGAATTAATTTTGAGTGCATTCTCTGCTACACGGGAAACCTGAGTTGGGGGCAAATTAAAAGTGCTTTGGTAAGATTACGATAAAACTATAATGAGATTATATATGAGTAGTTTTTCACAGCCAAAGGGCTTGGTACACAGCAGTGACCTCTCCCTGTTTGCTCAGCTAAGCAGCTGTCAACGCGGTTACCCCGCTCTCTGCTCGGCAGGAACCATAGTGCACTGTCCCTGTACCCCCTACATGCTCACCGAGAAATACGCATTCAGGTGGACCCAAATCTCAACAATGGAGGAAACTGAAGGCGGATCATTTAAAAGGGACGATTTCGACTGAAGATTCTGTGGAGGCTTTTCCACTGGGTTAAAAATCTCTTCTCGAATTTTGCCCAGAACCACGCTGTAAATCTGATCTTGACAATAAATCATTTGCTCCATCCTGAACTGAAGACGGATCAGATTTTCTGCTGTTTCCGCTTGTTTTGTTTTTATCTCTTCAATCCTGCTCTAATTGAATAAGAAAGAGAAACATATTACTTCTCTTTTTCTTCCCCCCCCCCCACCCCGTTGTTTAAACAGCCTAGGAAGTACTATTATGCTGAACACGGAGTTAAAAATAATCCGAGGTCAAAGAAGGCCTGAGACTTTTAAATGGCGATTTTCAGGAGGTCCCCCTTCACCCTCTGCTGCCTTCCTCACCTGTCCTACCTTGTGACTCTGCCCCTTGCCTGTGCCAGGCTCACCTTCTCTACTGCCGGTCTGTGTGTGTGTGTGTTTGTTTAGTATACGTGCTGCCAAAGGGATCACACGCCTGTTCTTTTTCTCTGCCCCGACCTTCATCTCCTCCCACATCCCCGTATTTCTGCTTCCTCAGTTATGGTTTATTCTACATTTTCATGCCCATCACTCTTGTTTCTGCAGATGGCTTGAATCCAAGCATTCAAGAATGTCTCCAGGGCTAATGAGCACAGTGGGATAACAGCTCCATATCCGTGTTTCCCAGAAATCCTGCGACTCCCGTGTCACCTACACGGTCAAAGGCATCCCGGGAAAGGGAGAGAGGACATAGTGGAATGGGTTCACTTCTTGGCTTTTGAGTTTCAAACAGACTTTTGTGCATTGAAGGGAGAGACAGTAATTTGAGAGAAGGGAGAAACTGTGAGCTTCGCAAGGGCAGGTTTTCCTTCCTTTTTAGGAGTGTATGTGGCCAAAACCACGTACGTGACAAACCGCACCACACCCCGCCTTGCAGATTTGGGGCCTGAGAGTAGAAGCGGGCTATGCATCACTTCCCAAGAGGAGTTGCACGGGAGGACACAAGACCCTTGGTTCTGATGTGGCTCAGGAGAACAGGGTACAGACCCAGGGGGAGTGCGTCTGGGTGGGTGTCGGGTAGCCGTGCCCAGACCTTACTCATCCCAGGATGGCACAGGGGGCCAGAGGCCCTTGGACTTTCCTCGGCCACAGAACAGCCTGTGTTTGCATCAGAGTGCTCTGCGCCCTGGCAGGGCTGGGGAGGCGTTCACGAGGACCAGTCCTGTAGTCAGGAGCATGGGGCACCCAGGGGACCAACCACTAAGGCCCAGGAAGGACACATACATCTTCAAAGCTGCCAGCCTGGAGAAATGGTGATCAAGGACCAGGCACGTCACCCAGCCCAGGACTCAGACACAGCCCCTGGGATAGTTGGAGAAGTGTGATTTGTTTTCCACCAACTGGCCAAAGAGGTGAAAGGAGAAACTCTTTTGTTATAGAAAAAATGACAAATGTTTTTTCTTGTTCTCCTGAGCCCGTGGAATGAGCTTCTGACGCATCCGTCTAGGCCTGGGTGGAAGATGATTTTTATCTAAGCCCAGGTGGGAGCCAAACACCCCTCTCTTCCCTTTCCTGAGGGAAGGGTTCAATAACTAACTTGCTAAGTGAAAACCCACACAGCTGTGGCAATATTTTAAGTCAAACGTATAAAGATTTTGGAGTAAGACTAGTCCTTTGTGCAAGAATAAGATTCAAAAATACCAGCCCATCACTAGGTATGGTCATCGCCATCCAGCCTATGTCCTGCCAGGCTGCAGAAGATCTTGCAGAAAGGGTAACCAGGTCACGTGCTCCGTTTCATTTCTCCCAGGCATTTCTCCAGAGCAGAAGCAAAATGACAGATGCTCCTGGAGTCACCAGCCCAGCAACCGTGCCATTATAACCCTGGCCTTATGTTTCCAAATGATAGTAAATATCCAGCTTCTTTTAAAGGTTAAACCCAGATAAATCAGCCAGTAGTACAGGCTACCAACAAGTAAGCTGTGGGCACTTACCTGGACTGTGTGATTAAGGTTGTAAAATCCACCAAAACTTTTTTGGGCTGTGTCAGTGAAAGTTTGCCATATAATTTCTGATCAAGGAAAGAACAAAGCATCAGTAAAATGCAAGCAGGAATGAAATGGGTTAAAGACACAGGGAGGATACATAATGATACAATGACCCCATTCTAGGGCCGAGCTCCCCAGATCTACAGACCAAGAGAGAAGGTGGGGATGGTACATAATCCCCATAAAGGGAGATGCCAAATGCACCACCACCCTGAGCAGGTCCTATCAATTTCTGGTCCTTTCCTGGGTATGTGTTCTCTACAGGGTTAGCAACAGACTGTTCCTCATACAGCGGCGTCCAGGCTTAGGTATGAGGTAGATAAAGTTCATACACACTCTTGTCCTCCCCCCAGATGGGCAAGCATCTGCAGGCTGTGTTTGGTAATTCCATTCCAATCTCTCCCTCAAGGCATTGAGACTATGGGAGGTACTGGGATGATCATTTGAAAGGCACTTATGAGAGTTCCTCACCAACGGCCTTCTGGAGTAGCTTGAGTGCTGGGTCTACCAGTTGTTCGAGATACTGCTTCATGATGGTCTCAAACGTCTTGTAGCTGACAAATCCGAGAAGTTCCTTGCCTCGATACTGCTTGTCATATTTTGAGACTTCTTCATGAATGATATTCTTAACTGCAACATAAAACAAACCACCAGGGTAAATTCTAATAATTTCATGGACATTTTAAAGATAGGGACTTTTTCTCAAGTCTTGATTACCCAATGAACCCTATGACAATGTTTCTAAACAGAGTTTTTTTATAATGAAAAAAATATTCATGGTCTGATGATGCAAGTTTGAGAAATACTGACTTTTAAGAACCAAAATTTTATTCTATTCAAACGTGTTTCAGTTGAGAGTCATCAACCCAAGAAAGAAGTTGAATGTTTATAATTGGTAGGAAAAAAATCTGATTAATTAAATGAAAATAGAAACTCAAAAATTCTTATGGCACTTACAGCTCTCCCAAGAATACATCCAGACTACAGCTGGAGGACTCCTACTGTGGAAGGAATAGTGCTGTTTTTATCAAGTGCCAAAACAAAGATGCACACACATATGCGTGCACACACACACGCGCACACACGCACACACACACACACACACACACACACACCATGGGCACACACCCTATTGGCATTTGGGCTGCAGCAGAATGGAAGTTGGAATTCTGCCTGGGGAAGCAAGGAGTTTCTTGTCAAAGCATTGACCTCTCTGGTCTTGGATTAAGGGTGAAGAGGAGGGAAGAGACGGGGTAAGTGAAATTGCCTCGCCTCAGAGCAAAGGAGCAAGAAGAAAGCTGGAAGTAGGTGGTGGAATCGTCTTCTGTTGAATTGGTGAGGTCAGCGCACCACACTGATGGGTGGGAAGCTGTTATAGATACTAAGGGGTCCCTCGTGTGGGCACAGTCAGCTCTTCGCACACTTTTCATGTGCCGGAAGTAGCTTCTGGTCTTGGTAAACATGATGCTGCTTTTGCGGGAGCCCTGTCCCCAGACTTACCTTTTTGGGTATTGTCTGCAAGTACGAGTATCCAGCTTTTAAACTCCTCTCTGATTTTGTTATATAAGCGGGACTCTTTCTCCTGTACAATTTCTTCTCCTTCTATTAACTTTTCAATGTCCTGATTAAACACCTTAATTTTCTGAAAAATGAGATAAAAGCATCATTCTGGGCTGTAATCATATTACAGAGCTGGGATCTGGGACAGCTGAGTGTGGTGTGGGAGCTGGGGCTTCAAGGGGGTCCGATGACCCACCAGCCACTTCATCTCCCAGGTGAGACCCAGGGAGGGCAGGGCAGGGCTCCCACAAGCCACAGGCGGGGAAGCTCACATATAGGGAGGGCCACCTCAAGATGTGCAGGGCCACCAGGAAGGATGCGACCATCTAAGGAGAAGCCAGTTTCTGTGTCTGAGGGTCACATGGGGTCCCCAGTAATCCTCACCTCAATCAGAAAGAACATTTTATCGGCTTCATTGCTGGGGATGTTGTCTCCACACTGGCGCAGCTCCTCTGTCGCCCTCTGGTGACTCTCCTTTAGTTGATTCTCTAACAAAGGGAGCGATTTCTGAACAAAAGAAGAGCAAACAATGAAATGCTGCAGCTTGATGAAATTAGCTGACAAATTTCTTAGGTGTATGGGCAGAGTCTCATTTGAAAGCATTCAAGGGGATCCGGAATTTCTATTATTTTGTGAAGCTTGTTGAGATGGACCCCTGTTAAGAGCTCAAGAAGGGCTTTGGATGCAATGTTATGCACTACAGCTTGAACCATCTAGTGTCAAGAATTTTGCAGTTCTGTCAAGTGACCAGAGCGGGTTGGAATCAGATGGGGGCCAGTTTTTGTTTTTGTTTTTTTGTTTTGTTTGGCTCAGTGCTTTTCATTGAGAGAAAAAGTATCCTTGTGCTGACTTAAAAAAATGCACAACATGAACAATGTGAGTTAAGTTTTATTTGGGGCAAAATGAGGACTATAGCCTGGGAGATAGCATCTCAGATAGCTCTGAGAAACTGCTCCAAAGAGTTAGGGGGGAAAGTCAGTATATATGTGATTTTGGTAAAGGGGAGTCCATGCCATCAAGCACATATTTTTTGCAGAAGGTTCTGCTAGTCTCGTGAAGGTTACTGCTAGTCACAAGGAGCAGACGTCACCATGAAGGATTTTAGTGCCTTTCTAGATATGAGGAGATACAAGAATTGGGCTCATAAAATCTTCTGAGAATATCTAACTATCTGAAGACCTGTTCTGCCAGTTTTTCCCAGAGCACAGAGGGCATCATTCCTGATCTCCACCCTGAACTCCTTTCAGGGAGTGTACAAAGACAGCAGCTGCAGCAGCGCTTGATTTAATCCTTGTAGAAGTAGATGGCAAGTGCCAATTTGTAGTTGACGCTTGAATATAATGGAAGATTTCTTTAGTAAAATGTTATGTTGGTGGTCACCTGAGCATTACAAACTGATAAATGGTGCTTTGGTAGAGGCTATGTCTGTGTGTCGCTGTCAGGCTGGGTACAGTCCTAAGCAGTCAACATTGCTAACAACAATTTAACAAAGAGGAGGAGCAGGAAGGATGCAGAGGGGCACCAAGGAGGGTTATCTTTGGGCCAAGCATCATTCCAAGCCCTTCACATCGCAGTGAAGCCCTGCACCGCAGTACAAAGCATGTGTCTTCATTGCCTCTTTTTCACAAGAGAGGAACCTTAGGCTCAGAGCCAAACTGCTTGATATCATTGCTGAGCTGGTAAGCAGTAGAGCTCCACTTTGCATCCCGCTCACCACCTGTACAGCCCGAGCAGGTAAACACTGCAGGTAAAGACACCTGTGTGAACGACGTTGGTGCAGCCAGCCAGGCAGGATGAGCTCATTGAGATTTAGAGGCAGTTTGTGGATTAGGGTACCAAGAAGTTGATAAGGTCTCAGCCTCTCTTTCTCTCTCTCTCTCTCTCCAGTTTGTACTTGTATCTCTAGGCAGAAATGTAGTAATTTTTTCCCTGATATTTCAAATTATCATAATTAAGTCTTGATATAAATTTTTTAAGTTAATTTAAAATAGTACAAAACAAATTCAAAATTTAAAATGAAATATTTAAATGTTGAGAGCTATGTTATTAAAAAATTATCAAAATGCAAAGTGTTTTTGCAAAAAAGATGTTTTTCTCAGTTAGACAGGGGATATATGTTTTAGACAGGGATATGTCTTTCAGAATTCTCTGCTGCAAACTGAGGGGATTCCACTAGACTCAGTGCTCCTCAAAGTGTGTTCCTCAGATCATCTGGGAGCTGAGAAAAGCAAATTCACCGGCCCTGCCCCCGCCAGACCCACTGACTCCGAAACTCAGCCAGGGGCCCAGGAAGCTGAATTTAAACAAACTTTCCAGGTAACTTTTGTGCACACACAGTTTGAGAACCACTGGCCCCTTGCAACCAAATATTCTTTGGTATGTGTTTTCTGGTTCAAAAGAATGCATTGTTTTTGCATGACATGCAATTTAGCATGGACTGGAGTCCAGCCCCTGGGATCATCTCTGCTCTAAGGGTTAATTTTCCATCTTCTCATGTTGTTCTACCTCATGTAAAAGGTTGAAGCAAGCATGACAAATATTCTGTTTCTCATTTGGCTTTCTGTCTATTGTTCTGATTGGGTGATTTCCATTTTTCTATCTTCCAGGTCACTTAGTTATTCTTCTGCACTATTCATTCTGCTATTCATTGCCTTGAGCTCAGCTTTTGTCTTGGCAAATGAATTTTCTAATTTTTCTTGGCTCCTCCTTATAGTTTCGAGTTCCTTTTTACAGTAGTCTGCACTTCTGTTGACAGCCTTTCTTAGTTCCTTCAGTATTTTCATTACCTCCTTTTTGAACTCAGTGTCTATTAGACTGAACAGGTCTGTTTCATTGTTTGTTCCTTTAGGGGAATTCTCTTGGTCTTTTAAGTGGGAATGGTTCCTCTCCTTCTTCATTTTACTTATGTTTCTCTTACTCTGTGAGTTTAGGAGAAATGATTATCTACTGAGGTCTTGGAGGGCTAATTATATGTGAAAGCGTCCTTGTGTAGTTTGTGCAGGTTTAATATTTTTGGTGCAAGGGCTGTTTTTAGTATGGATGCCTGCTGCCTCTTTCCTCAGTGTGTCCTGGCCATTATCCTCTTCATAGGGGGTGTGCAGATATGGCGGCTGTCGCATGCTCCCAGAGCCCGCGACGGTAGGGGTGGTGGCTACAAATATTCTCCTTCTCAATAAGCACTCAGCCACGGTTCCCCTATCTTCAATGACATCATGAGAACTTTGTGGTTGTCTATCTTTGAGAATCGGTGAAAACTGAACATTTATTTCCCATAAGTTTGAAGCTGGGAAAATGTTTTTTATACTGTGAATTGTTAACAACCTATTTAAAAATTTGCTAACTCAGCATTCACTCCTTTTTACACAGCTAACCTGGTATTAGAGTTTTCCTCCTTCTTTCTTTGCTTCCCCCAAATTGACAGATTCAACTCTTTGTTTCAACGTTATGCAGTTATTGCTTTCCCATTTCAGGGTCTCTCTCATGAGCCTCTGACCAGGAGAGATTTGGTTTTCAGAATGTGCTTGTTGTCTGCTGGTTTGGACAGTTCACTGGAGTGTCTTAGTCAACCCATGACTAAGAAAGTGACTTGGACAGGCTGCCATTTTTAGAGCTTGCAACTCAACCCATTGACTCACATTGATATGCCAGATGAGCTCGGTGGTCAGTCTTTCTGCCAGACAGGGCACCGTGGCCTTTCCTTCCTCCAGGAGAACTCTGAAACCAGACAGAGCACACATGAATTTAAAAAGGGTCCATGTGATCATTTTCCAATACTGGGCTTTGTAAGTGGATAGGTGAGCTCAGCTCCTTGGGGCAACACACACCATCAGAAAAGCCAGGCAGCGAATGCAGACAGTTGATAATTATGGAGCAAGCTCATACCTAGGCAAGCACAGTGCTGGGAAGGTTACATTTATTTTCTCTTTTTGTCATCCCAATAAACTCATGAGGTAAGTCATCTTTTCAGGAAAAGCAAAACAAATATAACATCATAGAGGTTAAGTGACTTGCCCGAATTAGTATTTTCTTTCTTATAGCAAATATTTATCCCAGAATAGCAATATCAATCTTGATAAAGAAGAAAACTGGAGGCATCATAGTTCCTGTTTTCAAATATATTACAAAGCTACTGTAATTAAAGCAGTATGATGCTAGCATAAAGACAGACATATGGACCTATGGGACAGAATAGCAAGCCCAGAAATAAATCCATGCCTATACAGTTAACTGATTTTTGGCAAAAGTGACAAGAATACACAATGGGAAAAGGATAATCTCTTCAACAAGTGGTATTGGGAAAATTGGATATCCACATGCAAAAGAATGAAATTGGATCCTTATCTTACACTAGACACAAAGTCAACTGAAAATTGATTAAAGGGTTAAATGTAAGACCTGAAACTGTAAAACTCCTAGAAGAAAACATGAGGGAACATCTTCATCATATTGATCTTGGAAATGATTTCATGGATATGACACCAAAAACACTGGCAACGAAAGTAAAAATAGACAAGTAGGATGATATCAGACTAAAAACTTCAGCACAACAAGTAAACAATCAACAGAGGAAAAGGCAACCTACAAAATGAGAGAAAATATTTGCAAACCATCTAACTGGTAAGGGGGTAATCTCCAAACTATATAAGGAACTCTACAATTCAATAGCAAATAAACCCTAATAACCCAATTTAAAAATGGGCTAATGATTCGAATAGATTTCTTCAAAGACATACAGATGGCCAACAGGCACATGGAAAGATGCTCAGCTACTCATCCGGGAAATGCAAATCAAAACTGCAATGAGATATCACTTCACATCTTTTAGGATGGTGTTATCAAAAAAACAAAAGACAAGTGTTGGCAAAGATGTGGAGAAATTGGAACCCTTGTATACTGTTGATGGGAATTCAAAATGGTGCAGCCACTATGGAAAGCAGTAAGAAAGTACCTTAAAAAATTAAAAATGGGACTACCATATGATCCAGCAATCTCACTTCTGGGCATTTATTCAAAAGAATTGAAATCAAGATCTCAAAGAGATATTAGCACTCCTATGTTCATTGTAGCACCATTCACAATAGCCAAGGTGTGGAAACACCTAAATGTTCATGGAAAGGTAAATGGATAAAAAATGTGGTAGATATATGCAATAGAATATAATTCAGCCTTTAAAAAGAAGGAAATTTTGCAATGTGTGACAACATGAATGAACCTTGAGAACATTCTGCTAAGTGAAATAAGCCAGTCACAGAAAGACAAATACTACATGATTCCATTCATGTGAGCTATCTAAAACTCATGCAATCAGAGACTGGGAATGGTGGCCAGGTGTTGGGAGGAGGAAGAAATGAGGAGTTGCTAATCTAAGGGCAAAAAGTTTCTGTTATGGAAGATAAATAAGTTCCAGAGCTCTGCTGAAAAATATTGTGCCAATAGTTAACAATACTGCATTGTTCACTTAGACATTTGTTAGGAGGGTGGACCTCATGATAAATGTTTTTTCCACAATAAAATTAAATTTAAAAAAATGTTTACACGGTGCTTACTAAGCGCCTACATGATTCTAAGGGCTTTACAAATATTTAATCACTGAACAACCAAATTTTTTTTAAATTTTTATTTATTTATTTATTTTTGGCTGTGTTGGGTCTTCGTTTCTGTGCGAGGGGTTTCTCCAGCTGCGGCGAGCAGGGGCCACTGTTCATCGCGGTGCACGGGCCTCTCACTATTGCGGCCTCTCTTGTTGCAGAGCACAGGCTCCAGATGCACAGGCTCAGTAGTTGTGGCTCACGGGCCCAGTCGCTCCGCGGCATGTGGGATCTTCCCAGACCAGGGCTCGAACCCGTGTCCCCTGCACTGGCAGGCAGACTCTCAACCACTGCGCCACCAGGGAAGCCCCTGAACAACCAATTTTAAAGAAAGGCAAAAGCACCAGAAGGTTAAGTACCTCGCCCAGGGTCGCACACCAGGTGGTCTGGTTGCTAAGCGTTTGCTGTTAACACAAATTCACGAAGGACCCAGTAGGATCATTTTTCCAGTGCTACTGTGAGTGCCTTTCCTGCAAGGGCTGAGTCCCAGCATGTGGGCACACAAGGATTAAATCTCAGATGTTCAACAACAAAGCCCTTCAGCACACTTTTTTATCCAAGACTTAACTTTCCCAGAGACCTTGAACAGTGGTTTTCAAAGTGTGGTCCCTGGGTCAGCAACGTCGACCTCAACTGGGAACTTGTTAGAAACATAAATTCTGGGGCCACACCCCAGACCTCAGAGGCTCTGGGACAGGGCACAGCCAGCTGGATTTTAACAAACTCTCTCGCAGATTCCACTGCTCCCTCAGGGTTGAGAACCATGGGTGTGATTGTTACAGAATCTTCTCTCTGCTTGGTGAGCAGAGTTTTCTCTCCCTGTGACCCCTAACACTACTGAAAATGATCTGTTTCTTCCATTCAGGGCAGGAGCAGAGAGAAAGAAGGAACCAGGGTGGTATCTACAGAGTGCTGGCCAGAACATGTGCGTGTGCCGTGTTATTTAATCCTAACCGCAATCCTGTGAAGCATTAGCAGGATGAGAAAGCAAAAGCTCAGAGAGGCTGAGCCATCTCCCAAGGGCACAGAGCAAGTAGCAAACCTGGTCTGCAAAAATTCACCATTTTCCCACTGTCTCTCCTTAAAGCAGGAGTGACCTCTATATCTTATTACCCTTCTCCCCCCTGAACTTGCTGTTCAGGAACAGCAAGTTCCTAAATAAAGTGAAAGGAAAGAAGTACCCGATTCAACGGGAAAAATCCCAGTGTTTTTCAAGATTCTGTGGGACTCAAAATGAGAAAGCAAGTGAAAACATTTTGAGAAACCAAAGTGTGCTCTGCCTTATGAAATACCCTATTACAATTTTTAATCAGTGTCATCATCAGAGTCCAAGAAAAACTGGTTTGTTTAAGTAAGCCAATAAATTTAACACCGAAATAAAGACGAGGGTAGGTTATGCTAATTGTATAATTTTTATATATAATTTGGTAATCATCTAGGCCAATTCTGGTAGGCGGGGCTGCTTTCCATGGAGTCCAAGGTTGTCCTAAAGAATCTTACCTGAAGTACGGATGTGTTTGAAAGAACATCATTTCCTTCTTGGTTGCTTCGGCCAAGCTCAGCTTGTTCGTGACCTCCTGCTGACCCCGGCACTTCACTATCATATAGCCTTTCTTGAGACGGTATGTGAGGTTCTGCACGACTTTCAGGACACCTTTCTCAGTGCCCTTGTCCACTAGATCTGGTTTGGTCAGGATTCCTGTGAGGTGATTAGAGAAGGGCACTGGAGAGGTTGGTTCTCTACTCAAATATATTGAATGCTGCTAGGCTACGGGATCTTTTATTGGCCATGACCAGCAAAGCCTCTTGCAGCCTTGATTGCCCAGCGCCTGACAGCTCATTCATTCATTCATTACATCGTCACTCCTCTTACTTGTACTTTTCTTCACTCACCCATTCACTCAACTCATTTACTGCCTAGTGTAATTTATGTAACAAATGTCTCTTGGGTGCCTGCTGGGTACCAGACACTTAGGCAGCATACATCATCGGAACCGACCCACTCCATCACCATGCTTCCAAAAACACGTCATCCCCTACTGTAAGGAGGGTCTGTGCCCTCTCTCTAATGTCTCCTGTCACAGACTCACTCTGCCCCTTCTGGTTGGGTACCTACTTTGATATCTTCCCTGCCTTCCTCTCTCATGTTCCTGCCCTCACTCCTTCCTGCTCACATTGGACCAAAAGCTTTGATTTCCAAGTGACTGTGTTCTTGATGGACACTTGGTTTGCTTCCACATTTTGGCTGTTGTGAATAAGGCTGCTGTGTACATGAGTGTATATTCCATTTCCTTTTTAAACCTAGCACACTGTTCTCTATTTCTGTACTTGACCTAGAATGCATGGAAAGTTTGCATTGATGTTATAATGCTGTTTGGAATACACTAAGGCCAGATCGTGTATACTCTATGGTTATAGTACTTAGCTGAATTTATAACAATAATAGCTAATATTTAGCAAGAACTTTTGGTTATTAGAGTTTGTGGCTAATGAGAAGAACAGAAAACTACTACTGGTGTTACTCAATTTCTATGGAGACACTGATATCCAAATAGATCAGTCTACTGAACAGATGATATTATCTTCTGTGGTCATCAATAAGACATCCCTAATGACTTATAACTGCACGATGACTGGTGACTCAAAACCTGCGTTTTCTCTCTGGTTCAATGTGTTCTAGACACCTGTAGAAGTCAGCAGCTAACAGGGCACAAGTGTAGTCTGGCATATAATAACACATTACACTTGAGCTGTATTCCCCTAGCGTTATTTTGATCCTTACTGGAAAACTAGGCATTTGTTGAGGAAAAAGTGGAAAAGGCAATGATATACTGAGTATCCATTTAGTAGAGGAAAATGACTTGCAAATTTTCAGGAAGGCAAACTCGACGGGTAGGTGAAGTGGTTGGGAGAAAAGTGATATTGAATAATAATATTAAAAATTTTTAAATAGCAGCTATTATTTGCCCAAGGATATGTAGCCAGTAAGTGGTAGAACAAGGATTCAAACCCAGGCAGTCTGTGCTCTTAAACCAAGTCCCCTATAATGCCTTCCAGAGTGACTTTAAAAAAAAAAAGAAAGAAATTTAAGGGAACCCATCTGCCCCAGGAAGCGTTCTGCTTGAATATAAATTCTGCAGACATCTGTGCTCCAATGTAAGCCTGGAAGTATGTTCCCTGAGTATGTTCATACAGGCCCTAGGAAAGTCTTTTCCATGCACCAAGGATTCACAAGAACTTTACCTGTGGAATTGCAGAGCTGATGGGCCACTTTCTCCATTCTGGACCATTGTGGGAGAGCAAATAAGGCATTTCTCCTCCCCCATCCAGAATGGTTCAAGAATGCAAATAAGGGACAATAGGAAGGAGGGCAAAGAACCTCCAGATGTTGGCCACACATCTAACCCTGACTGTCAGTGAGGGTGGCCCACCTGCTGTGCTCGACTTCACCCCGAGCCCGTGGAGCTTCCCTGGGAACAGCACTTGGATCTAAGGCAGGATGTGGGCGCCTCTAACAGAGCTACATTCCAGGACCTTCTAAATACATAAGGGGTCTCTCCCTGGCTTCCTGTCCTCTAGAAGCTTGGTTCTTTCTTCTTACCTATGGTCCTGTCTCCATCAGGGTCCACCTCCTGAGCCATGCTCAGTGCCTCCGTGGTGGCGATGTCCACGTTGCAGGGGACCACCACTAAGTTGATTGTCTGCTGCCTCTGGATGTACTTTTTGATGAGTGCCTTGATCTGATGCCAAGGAATCACAAAGGAAGAACACGTCTCTGGTCACCCAAGAGCACGGCTAGACATCCCAGAGCATGACCCAGTTGTTACACTTCTGGGCTTTGGCTTAACCTGTCCCCTTCCTCTGGAATGTCTACCCACTTGCCCTTATTGAGCTCTCTGTTGATGTCCTACTTATCCTCCAAAGCTCATCACTGATATTTCTTCTTTCTCAAAGACTCCCTGATTCCCATGGCTAGATGAGAGCCCTCCTTCATCGACAGACCTTCCCTGTGATACTCCTGAGATTATGGCAGGAAGAAGCAACGTGCTCTGACCCCAGGCAAGCATCTTTCTCACACCCTAGGAAATCCCACCCGTTTGCTGAATGAAGCGGGGTAAGAAGTGTGGAATTAGTCCCTTAACGCAGTAAGGGAAATGACCTAACTACACTGCTCCTAGAGAGACAGAGAATGGTGATTTGGATATAGGAAGAAAGAGTAATTTAACTGCCCAAGACAGTGGAGCTAGCAGAGACCCCATCCAGAAGGGACTGACAATCCTAGTTGGGCTATGGTTGAGTTCCCAACACTGGAAGTGCCTCCCGTAAAAAGGAAGAGGGCAGTTAAGTGACCCCAGTCCTAGGGCAGGAGGGTATCATTTTCTCCCCGTCCTCCGCCTTGCCCCTTTACACCCTGGACCCCAACCCCGCTCCTGAGACCATCCTTGTCTCCTTGGCCTCTATGTGAGCTGGCCTGGCAAAGCTTGAGAAGGCTGCTCTTGGGGTGAACCCAGCCCAAAGATCATGTGTGACTCTGGCATCCCAGTGATGACTGTGTCCTCAGGCAACCTTAGGGGGGAAGGTCTTTGGCAAAGAAGCCCAAGGCTCAGCAGCTGTCGGTTTGTACTGGGTCACTGCTGGTCTGCAGTTCTCATTTCTGTGCATTGTGGTGGCCTTTCTGCCCCTGATCAGAGATAACAGTCTGTGTTCCGATTGACTTACGTAGCGCTAGTTTAAAAAACTGTTGCTAAAATTGGCAGATCCCATGTAAAAATCCAATTTCCGGCTTCTTTTAAATATCAGGATAGTGGTAACACTGGGCCAGCATTCTCACAGGACAACATTGGGCAGGGCGTCAATGCCTATACACCTCCAGTGCCACTGAGTCAACTTTGCCTGTTTCCATGACCTGCCAGGCCCTTGTCAGAATCTGAGTATGAGGCCCCAACCCTAGATGGTCCTACCCCAGTCTCCTCCCCAACTACTCAGAGTGAGGGCTGGGAAGGTGCGCCAGAGCCCTTGGGGCTGCCGGCAGAGACCTCAGAAGTCTCCCCAACTTAGCGTGGGACCCATTCCCAAGTTCCAGAAAGGCTCACCTGCAGTCCGATATCATGGGGCTGGTTTCCCACAGCCACCCTGGTGATGCCGGGAAGATCAATGAGGGTCAGATCTGGAACCTCAGGGGAGGTGATCTCCAGACTAATGAGCTCGTGGCTAATGCCAACTCCATTCCCAGCTATGACATCCTGGGCTACAGAGACCGAGAGGAGAAAAACCGAGAGTCCAAATGAACAACCCAACCTAGCAGAAGCAGTGAAACCTGTGGGCAGCTACATATTTCACCCATATTTGGGGACAGCCCTGATGTGAGAAATAGGCAGGCAACTTAGGGCACAGCCCTGATTAATTGCCTAATTCTTTAGAGATAGAAGTTGGGGTCGGGGAGATGACAACCAGCCTGTTCCTTTGTAAACCTTTCCTGCCTTAATTATCATTCGGGGTCACTACCTAAGATATGATTTTGTAACTTTGTACTGAAGTGTACCATACGTACAGGAAAGTACCCATTGTCTTAGGCACGTGGCTTGGTGAGTTTCACAGGCTGGACCCTATATTGGTGCTTATAGCTGAGGGCTCTTCCTTTTCATTACCATGTGTTATTACACCCTGTGCCTTGATCCAGTCTACTGTTGATGGACATTGGGTGGTTTCCAATGGGGGGCGGGGTGGGGGGTGATCGCAAGAGTGCTGCTATGAAAATTCTGGAACCTGACTTTTGGTACACCTTTTGGCTGGGGGTATACTCAGGACCGGAGTTTTTGGGCATCATGGGGTGTGCACACCTCCAGCCTTAGTGGATATTGTGCCAGTTTTCCAAAGTGGTTACAGCAACTTACCCTCCCACCAGCAGTGGACCAGAGTTCCAAGACACTATTCTAAAGATGCTCATTATACATCCTTACACAGAACGTTCACCCAAGCTGGCACCCATGGTGCCCTCCTAGTCCTGCCCACAGAGCTCATGGCTAGAGAGAGTCTGGGCAGATCTCGACAGGGCTGCAGGATGTGCGGGGCACGAGGCACCCCAGGACAGGCATGGCCGGCACAGAGGGTGCAGAGCTTTTATCATTTGAAGCTAGGAAACTTGCCACTTGAGGGTCTCAAGAAGTTTCTGTTTTGAGGGGTGGATGCTAGAATTGGGGCAGTACTTCTCTGTTTTGGGAGGGATCCCTCTGGTGAGCCAGCTGAGACAACAGGATTCTCGGGGTGCTGAGCCCGCAGAGTCATGTGAAAACCCCAGCCCCAGATGCTATGTTTATTGCTTAGTAAGGAAGAAGCCCATCTCCCTGGAACGGAAGCTGTGGTTGCAGAGTTTCCTGTTATGATCAGGGTTAATCTTCGCCTGCCTGGCTGAGCCCAGCTTGAGAGCAGGAAGGGGGAGAAGCCTGGGGGAAGGGGTGCGCATGCTCAGGGACCTGGGGGGCAGGGTTGCGAGGGGGTGACCTCCAGGGTCCCCTCTGAGCAGGTACGGAAGTGGATTCCAGGAGCAACTGAGCCTTTTGATCATTCTGTGGTTACCTAAGGCTAATCTCAAGTGTTGGCTATGCTTCCAGAAATGATGGGTGGGGGGGGGCGGGTCAGCGCTGGGGGAAGCTGCATCGGACGGGGACAGGGACGTGGCCACAGGCACCCAGCCACGTTAGGTTAGAGCAGCTCCTTGGGACACACACACCCAGCAGTGACCAGGGTAGCTGGGGCGGGGAGTCCTGTAGGGGACACTTCCCAGAGGAGGGGCAGGTAAACTGAGACCCAAAGAAAGAGTAGGAATTAGGCAGGCAAGGAGGAGGGACAGCATGTGAGGGACGGCATTTGAGGCAGGGGGGCTGGCACATGGAAAAGCCTGGAAAGAAGAGACGGGTGCTTGCTGTGGAGCTGGAGAGGCCCCGATGACCGACGATGACTGGGTTAGAAGGAGCCCACCTGTAGCCGCCCGCGGGGCCCTACCTTTACGTATTTCCCTCTCCACCTGTGAGGGGTCTTGCAGCTGGAGCTCCGTCTTCCGGTAGCTGATTTTCCCGGCCCACCTGAACTCCTGCTTTGTCAGTTTCAGCACCAGCGGACACCTGGTTATGATTCCTGAGAGAGAGTTTCCCAAACATCCTAAGTTTCCCTTAAAAAGAAGCGTTCACAGGTGCCCTTTGCTCTTATTCTCCCCGGTGTCCCCAGAGGCCTCGTCTGAAATCTCTAGGGCCTAGTCCAAACCCCAACACTTTCCCCCGGGCCATAGAAAGGCCTGGGGCGTGGTCCAGGTGGAAGCCCGGGGCCAGGACAGGCAGGATGTGAAGCGGCGGGATCCACCTGACCCTGTCCGGCCCCTCCAAGCCTCTCCCGTTCGGGCGCGGAGGGAGCACACAGCACTGTCCTACGAGGCGGGTATGCCCAGGGCCACCTGCCTGCCTCACAAGACTGCCATGGCCACAGTGGCCTCCAGACTCTCTGCTCTGTTGTTTCTCTCCCCAAAATGCTGAACCCAGGGCAGAGAGGAGGAGCTCTGTCCCCACTCTGACTCCATCACGTGTCAGGCCCTGGGGCTGGTGGGAAACTCACAGGAGACTCTGGAGAAAAGGACCAGCTGCCTGTGGTCGGGAGGAGGCACCGGCCAAGGCGTTCTCACTGGCGGCTGTGTAGGGCCCAGGCAGCCCTCCGGCATCCCCACTCCCGCCTCTGTGCCCAGGAGGCAGCCCTGGCCCCCCGGGTTCTGGTTGGGTTTGACCGATGGGCAGTGCTTGCAGGAGATGGGAATGAGGGAGGGAACCAGGACAGGGGAACTTCTACCCACTACAGGATGCCATCTCTTTCCTTCTTTTTTTCCTTTATAATTATTTTATTAAATCAGAAATGTACAACAGCTTTTTAACTCTACACACACTTAAAAAATGTTTAAAGGAAACAGGGACTTCCCTGGCGGTCCAGTGGTTAAGACTCTGCACTCCCAACGCAGGGAGCGTGGGTTTGATCCCTGGCTGGGGAACTAGATCCTGCGTGCTGCACAGCATGGCCAAACAAAAAAAATTTTTTAAAGGAAACATTGTGTCTTATCACAGCATGATCCTGGCTAATAGCTTCTCAAAGTGTTGAGAAAATTCTTCAGAAAGACTTCACATATTACCTGAAACTCACAAATTAACAAGAGCAAAGAAGAAATGCTTCTACACTCTTAGAAAGATAACTAGAAAGAAACCGACTGACACAGGCCCAGCGATGGCTACTGACAGGTGAAAGAGGACTCAGAAACTAGGGGCAGCAGGAACATCCAGGGCCCTGCCCCCCGGCCCCCTGCCCACACCATGCACTCCAGATGCAGCCGTCCAGGGCCTGTGGGAGCTGCCCCTCCCGGGGGCCTTCCCAGCGACCTCCCCTGAGCCCACTGGTCCCCGGGATGCCTTGTGGCTTGCAGGAGGCTGGCCCGGCAGAGCTTACCGCTGCCTCTGGGAAGGGCGACCCCCGACAGGGCCTCCAGCACGGAGCTCTTGCCCGAGCTCTGGTCCCCGATGACAGCGATGGCGGGCAGGGCCAGGTCCTGCTCCACGCCCAGGGCCCGCAGGGAGTCGATGAGGTCGATGCAGGGCCGCACCTTCTCCTCGTACTGGTTGTACAGGTTGTTCTCGGGCCCCTGGAAGAGTCACAACAGACTTCACAGTCCTGGCCTCGGATGGGGCTCCCACCACCTTCGGGAATTTGTGGCCGAATTGATGGATCTACTGATGTTGGGTTAGAAACAGGAGGGACGAGGGGTGGATCTGGATGTGCCTGCAGGGAGGTCCCCGTGCTCTCTTCCTGTGGAGGCTTTGCTTCCGCTGCTGGGGGGAATATCTGGCTGGGGCTGGAGATGGAGGTGCCCGTCTGAGCAGGCCATCTGGCGCCAAGGGGCAGGCGTTCCCAGCCGGAGGGAGGAGAGGAGCGGGCCCGCGGCTGCCGAGCTGGGGTAGGGTGGGGGTGGCAGGCTGGCAGTGATGACAGCGTTAGTCATAGCTGGAGGCAAAGCTCCCAGGAAGGAGCCCCCAGATTCACGTCCAGGAAGGCCACTGCTGCCCCCAGAGACTGCGTCTGTCCCTGGTGCTTGTTGGAAGTGCCCAGGAGAGAGGGGGACCCCAGTTGTGCTCCTGGGGCTGGACCAGACTTGCAGGTTTTGTTTCCTGCCTTTCCCCGCCCCCGCCAACCCCCGGGGGGTGCTGGGGTGCGCCCTTCCGGACCATACCTGCACCCGACTTACCTTGGACATCTGCTGGTCCCTGTTTCCTCCTGGCTGCTGATGGTTCAAATTCAGCAGATTGAAGTCCTTGGCGAGGAAAACCGGGTCCGTCCCTCCCCCCTGCCAGTTTGGCGGGTACATCACCTGTCCAGGTGCTGCGCCCGGTGGCCGTAGTGGCTGCTGCTGGAAGGAATTCATTTCTTCTTTTGGACGGTGTTGGGAGGAAACTGGGCTGCACGTAGGGCTCAGGCACCAGCTGTCGCCTGGGGAGCTGATGGGTGCGGTCACCACTGCTCAGCACCTCCGATCTTCCTGGCAAGCTCTACAAAGACACAAGTTGGGAACGTGGCCCAGACGTCCCCCAGCAGACCTCCTCAGGGCTGCATTTTTTCCAGCTCTGCCTTGCCCAACCCCATACAACCCACCCTCTGCACACAGGGGAGGCCGGTAGCCCAGCACAGGCCCCGTCTGCAGGAGGGCGGATGGCAACACGCAGGCGCAGAGCACAAGCGGGGTCTCCATGGGCCCCCAGGGCCTGGGGACAAGCGAACTCCACGCTTCCACGGGAGAGTGTTTTTTTTAAAGGAATTCCTTTATTTTTATTATTTATTTATTTATTTATTTATTTTTGGCTGTGTTGGGTCTTCGTTTCTGTGCGAGGGCTTTCTCTAGTTGTGGCAAGCGGGGGCCACTCTTCATCGCGGTGCGCGGTCCTCTCACCCTCGCGGCCTCTCTTGTTGCGGAGCACAGGCTCCAGACGCGCAGGCTCAGTAGTTGTGGCTCACGGGCCTAGCTGCTCTGCGGCATGTGGGATCTTCCCAGATCAGGGCTCGAACCCGTGTCCCCTGCATTGGCAGGAAGATTCTCAACTACTGCGCCACCAGGGAAGCCCTCCACGGGAGACTTTGAATGTCCCGCTGTCACTTCTGATGGGCTCCGTGTCACCTGAGGTTCAGGACTGGACGGGAGACTGTAAGGTGTGGAGAGATGACCGGCAGCCCCTCCTGGGTCCGTGTGAAGCCGATCTCTGCCCTGCCATCACTGTTTCCCACACAGACTAGGTGAACCTGCTGCGGAGCCTGGGAGAAATGGTTGTTTGGGTCTCTTGCTTCTCCATGGGGCCTATAATCAGGTAGTCAGCACCCTAGAAAGAGCTGGCGGTATTGAGTGCCGGCCTCACCCAGCGCTGCTCTAAGATGCTCATTTCATTTTCACAACAACCCTACGTGTTAGCTCCTAATCTTCATTTTTCCAGGTCAAGAAGCTGAAGCGCAGAGGTCCAGTTACTGGCCTAAGTCAGGGCCCAGAGAGCAGCCAGCGACTCTGGGTCATGAACCCTTTCCTGCTATGACCTCCACTGGGAGCAGAATGGATACAGTGAGTTGAATGGCTCCACCCCCCCTACCAAATGCATGTCCACCTGGACACATGAATGTGACCTTATTTGAAAAAGGCCACTTGCAGATGTAACTGATAAGAATTTGGAGATGAGGGTGGGCCCGAAATCCAAGAAGAGACAGGCAGAGAGGATTTGAGACCCAGAGACCCACGGCCAGAGGGCGACAGAGGCAGACATTGGAGGGATGCTGCCCCAAGCCGAGGAACCCCAAGGGGGGCAGGAACCCCAGAAGCTGGGATAGAGGCCTGGAAGGGATCCTCCCTCACCCTTCCAGGAGGAACTAATTCTGCCGACGCCTCGACCTGGAACTTCCGGCCTCCAGAACCAGGAGAGAATAAATGTCTTGTTTTATGCGTCCGAGCTTGGGGAATTTTTTATGCCAGCCCCAGGGCACTAACCAGTGGGGAGGATTGGAGTCTTGAGGTGGCCCCTCCTCCATAGCTGGCCTTTGGGGCGTCCACTTGTACCCCGTGTCCAGCTGCGGTCCTGCAGTCCAGCCCTCCATCCGTCCTCTCTACGTGACAGCGGCCCCTGTGCACACATTGTGGCCCTTTTCCTTCTAAACCCCTGGTCTCATCATGTCACTGCCCTTTCTAAAAACCTGTCATGTTTTCTTTCAGAATAGAGTTCTCAAAAAATTTGGTCCTAACCTAGCTTCTCATATTTTATATCATCTCTGAATGCTGGGCCTAACAGTTTGCCTTCCTCAGACGGCACATGTGCACATTCACAACTTTGTGTGTGCCACTGACGTGTTTTTAAAAATGAGGGTGATTTGTTCATTCATTCATTCATTCAACAAGTATGCTTTGAGGACTGATATGGGCTGAATTGTGTCCCCAAGTTCCTATGTTGGAGTCCTGTTCCCCCAGGGCCTGAGTGTGTCTGTACTGGAGATATGGCCTTTAAAGGGGAGATTGAGGTAAAATGAAGCCACTAGGGTGGGTCCTAATCCAATCTGACTGTCTTTATGAAAAGAGGGGATTAGGACCCAGAGGTGCACAGAGGAAAGAGCACGTGAAGACACGGGGAGAAGACGGCCGTCTACACACCCAGGAGAGAGGCCTCAGGAGAAACCAACCTTAATGACCCATTGATCTTGGACTCTTGGCCTCCAGACTGTGAGAAAATAAATTTCTGTTGTCTAAGTCGCCCAGCCTGTGGCACTTTGTTATGGTGTCCTGAGCAAACTAATACAAGGACCTACTATGTGCCAGGTAGTTCCTGCCATAGGGGTACAGTGGTGATCAAGCCAGATAAAGTCCCTGCTTCTAGTATATACATTCTGTCAGGGACACCCCCCAAACAAATAAGCCAACCAACAACGATATAACCCCAGGTGACGATGAAGTGTCTGGAAGAAAGGTAGTGGCTTATAGAGCCAGGGGTCAGGTGTCAGGGGGTAGGGGTTCTGTTTGAGGGTGTGTCCGTGTACAGGAAATGAAGGAGCAGAGGAGCAAACATTTGAGGACCTGGGAGGAGCCTTCCTGGCAGAGGAAACATAAGTGCAAATGTCCTGAGGTCAGTATGAGCTCAGGGAACTGGGAGAAGCACCCCTTTCTCCTGGGGGGCTCAGAAAGCCCAGCCCAGGGGCACCTCCTTTCTTGGGAGGGGGCTGGCCTCTCTGCCTCGTCCTGTCTGGGCTGTGCCCTGGCCTTTCCTGGCATTGTTAGGGCTGGACCTGACACTTGGGTTTGGGCTGGAAGAAGGCAGAGAAGGTCTTCTACCTGCACTCTTCTGAGTGGTCAGCCCCACTGACCCGGAGACTGTAAGCGAAGGGGGATCCCCAGGTTTGGCCCTGCTCCCTGGGGAGCCCTGCGAAGGCTGTCAAGTGGAAGGAGCGCCCTTACCTCTGTGTTCAAATCCTAAGCCAGCACTTCTGTTCCCTCTTGTGGATGAAGGGCAGTGAGATCACTCAGCAGAAACTCATGAGGGAATTGGTTGGAAGGCCAACCTCACAGCCAGCCCGTCAGCCGATCCCGATGTTTGGGGCTGCGTGGGAATGATGCAGGCACTACCCGGCCAGGAACCGCTGGCACCTAGCCCTTGGAGTGCCCCGTGGCCTAAGCCAGCTTTAGAGGAAAAGGCTCTCAGACAGCCCCTCCCTCTGGTTGGGGACCAAAAATAAATCTGGGTTTTTTACAGCTGTTTTGCATCTTCCCGTTCTTCATTTCTCTGAGTCCCTGAGGTTTAGCCTTTGATGTGTTCCGTATCTCACAGTCTCCCATGCTACCATACTCCCCAGTGAAATCATTCGTTTTACAAAACACCTAGCCTTCCAGCAAGTATCAAGAGAAAATATGATCTCATGCAAAATATCTCTGCTTTTTTGTTTTTAATTAATAAAATTGCCCTAAAGGACATATCCAGCGGAGTTCCCTGGTGGTCTAGTGGTTAGGATTCGGTGCTTTCACTGCTGTGTCCCAGGTTCAATCCCTGGTCGGGGAACTGAGATGAGTGGCACGGCCCACTCCTCTCACCACCCCCCCCCCAAAAAAAGAACATATCCAGGGATTTATTTAATCTCCTTAATATAAGGAAATTATAGTAAAATTATATTAACTTCCTTAATATAAAAACTCAAGAGATTCCTTTGCAGAGGGCCCAGCTGGAGGAGTTTGCTCTCCTGGTGAATCGAGTGCTTCTTTTTGTCAAAGAGGGAAAGAGACCATCTCTCCCACGCAACCTTGGCCTTGGGAGTCAGGAGGCTCAGGACAAATTGTGGGCGGTCCTAGCTGCCTCTGGCTTGGCTTTGCGCGTTGGCTCCTGTCCCCAAGGCCTTAACAAAGATTATTCTAGTGTTATGGTTTGACTGTGGCATTTTTTAAAACAACTTAGAGCAGGGCATGGAAGAACTAGTCTCGGCGAGTCTGTATGTCCTCTGCCTTTTCTGGGGGGAGGGGGTGGGAGTTGGAGGATCCAGGGTGGGGGGGTGGCGAGGCTGCAGCTGAAGAGGCAGTGGTCCCACAGAGAGGCTGGGAGGTGCAGCGTGGAGGAGTATTGGTGTCAGGGCATCTGTGTGGCAGGATGGGGCAGCAGGCTCCTGTCAAGTGAGGGGCCCCGAGCGCTCTTTAATAATATAAAGATAAGAGGCTGAGGGCATAAGAGCAGCTGTGGGCAGGAGAGAGGTGGCCCGTCCCACACGAGTGTCACTGAGGTCACCTGCAGAGAGGGGGTTTCCTGCCTTCCCTCTCACGGGGCAGGACCCAAAGCACTCTAGAGGGACCCTGCCTGCCCCTACTCCCCACCTAGATCTGTGCAGGGGCAAAGGGCTGTGTCCACATATGAGAGCGTGACCAGCAGCCCAGGGGAAGAAGCAGCCCAGGAGTGGACAAAGGGTGGACTGGCAGAGAGGACCACGGCAGGAGGATGGGAGGAGGGAGATGGGAGGAGATGGGAGGAGGAGATGGGAGGAGGGAGATGGGAGGAGATGGGAGGAGGGAGATGGGAGGAGGAGATGGGAGGAGGGAGATGGGAGGAGGGAGATGGGAGGAGGGAGATGGGAGGAGATGGGAGGAGGGAGATGGGAGGAGATGGGAGGAGGGAGATGGGAGGAGGGAGATGGGAGGAGGGAGATGGGAGGAGGAGATGGATGGAGAGACCACTGAAGGGGAAGGAGAGAATCGTTGTGAGTCATCCCTGGCCCCTTTGTGTGTCCTCCATCACCTGCAAGGATGGAGGCTGTGCTGATCTCCGTCCCGGCAGAGGACAGTTTATTACAAAAGGATGTAACTCAGTCCCAGGCAGATGCAAGACGCTCACAGGGCAGAGCTGGGGTTGTGGCTCAACCTGAGGACACGTCAGGAAGCCCAGAGCTGCCGGCCGGCCTGGCCACACACACCGGCACAGCCGTGCAGCCGAGCCCAGTCTCCCACCTCCCCCCAGACTGGACCATCCCCTCGTTTCTGACCACCTTCCAGGCCCCCCAGCCCTGGAATAGCTGGGAGAGCGAATTCACCCCAACATGGACAGCTGGGACCATGGTGACGGCGCCCCCTCTGTGGAAGACACCCCCAAATTGTGATGAGATTACTAACATCACAGATAAGCCCCATGAGGGATGAACAGGTGAAAAAAGGGACTCAGACGAGGCTGTAAAACTGTGTTCCCAAACTGGGGACCCAGGCATCCTGGCGAACCTCAGCAAACCGGCAGCTACACTTGGGGTCATCAGAACTTCCCAGGATCCACAGGGATGTCTGTTGGCCACCACGTTACCTACTATTACTTAGTTCTTTGGACCTAACTCATGAATCAATAGAACTATTAGGCGTGTCTGTTGGTCGGGGCACCATGAACCAATTACTGAGACAGTCAGGGTGCCCAGGAAGGAGAAAATTTGGCAACATCTGCTATGAGAGTGAAGGGGAGATTCTGAAGCATCATGAGGGTGGGTGTGGGTGGAAACAGGCTGAGGAAGGAGTCGGGGATGGGGACGGGGTGATGGGACAGCTGGCCAGACACGTGGCCAGGCGGGCTGGGAAGGGCTGGGCAGGGAACGAGGCCAGGAAGAGGCTCAGGTGGAGTTCCCAGGGGCTCGGCGACCACACTGGTGTCTCCTTTGTGCTCTTCACGTGCACACGTGCTGTCGGATTTCATTTCTGTTTTCCCTATTTTTCTATAAGACGGGAAGTGAGGTTCCGACAAGTTAAGCATCCGAGACACCGTCCCACGGCTAGAAACCCACAGACTCAGGACTCTCATGAATAGTGTGTTACTTCGATAATGAGGAAACAGTAACACCATTCCGATTTTGAAACCTCAAGGCAGAGCATTACCGTTAGTCATGGGTAGAGTTCAGAAACACTGTCTTGAAGACCAGCCCCTCCTCCCTGGCCCTCTTCCTTGGGACTGTTTTTGCTTCTCCGGTGTTTCCAGCTTTCTACATGCTTCAGTCAGTCCCAGAGGAGTCGCTGGTCCCAGGGGCTTGGATCCCAGCTCCCTGTGACCTTCCCCCGGCCCCTGGGTCTGGCCTCCAGGACCTGCACCAGCCCTGGACCCTGCTGGGATGTTCCACAGCTGGGCAGGCTCACGCCCGCGTCGTGGAGAACCCTGCAATTCATTTAAAGCTTCCTCCTTTGACAGATTTGTGCTGAATCTGCATGACCCTTCACACAGACCTGTGGGGATATTTCATCTCCTTCCCTAGTAAATAGAAATTAATTTCTCCTAAAAGCAGAATACAACAACAAAAATCTGGTTCACTGAGATTTCGTCACAGTTTCCAGGAAAGAGGAAGAAAGATGTCATTACTCTCGGATCCAAGTCAATACCTTCCCTTGGCTTAGCCCCTGGCTCCGTGTGAGCCGGCGGGAAAGAGCTCAATGTCTGCTTGTCCTGTAAAATCTGCCAGAATGGGTCATGGGGCACGGCTGACCATGTGGCCTGGATTATTTCTTCCTGCTGGCTGCGTGACCTCAGCATCCTGAGATATTCTGTTCAGTGTCTCAGGAGGAACCAACACTGCTGAGGCCTTGACCTCAAGCTTCCAGCCTCCAGACCTGGGAGAGAATACATTTCTGATATTTAAGCCCACCAGTCTGGGGTACTTTGCCATGGCAGCCCTAGGACACTAACATAACGTTTCTTTGCTGGGCAGACTTGGCATCAGTACCTGTCTCTCTCCAAGTAAAACTTTGAAGGCATAATCATGTACCGGCACATGCTACAAGGGGAATCAGCAAATGCTAGAAATCAGGTGTCCTCGCCCTTCAGAAGAGCCAGCTTTCCAAGACACCACGGAGGGTGGCCACCACTGCCATGGGCAAGAGGGCTCCTGAAGCTCTGAGGCCAGGCTCTGGGGCTTCAATTCTGATGCCGGTTCCAATGCGTGTGTTTTTCTACATCACCAAGCAATTAACTCAATTCTGATACTGTTTACCAGGACATGGCATCAGGTGTCACAGGGCTATCAGAGGGGGCTCAGCCCTACTCAGCAGCTCCCACCCCATCCTGCTGTCAGCTACAAATTGTCACTTGCCACCTGCCTCCACAAGGATGAAGTCACCCTCCACTGCAGTCGCTGACGGTCGGCTGTAGCCCTCATTCTGCCCCCAATAAAACTTAACTCACAACTCTCACGTTGTGCGTTTTTTTTTCCCAGTCGACACTGCCCACTTCAGATGCCAATGGCTAGCAGGTACAGGTTGTCACCTGTGCTTCTGGCTATAGATCAATCGGAGGTTCCAATGACCCCCTCCTTGGAGTTGAATAATCTGCTAGAGCGGCTCACAGAGAAACATTTTACTTACTAGACCGCAGGCTTATTATAGAAGGATTTAACTCAAGAACAGCCAGATGGAAAGACCCAGAGGGCAGGCGTGGGAGGCGTGGGGAGCTTCCATACTCCCTGTGAACACCACGCTCCCAAATCTCCACATGCTCACCAGAAACTCTCCAAACCCGCTTGGGTTTTAAGGAGGCTTCATTACATAGACCTGATTGATTAAATCATTGGCCGTCAGTGACTGAACTCAACTTCCTGCCCCTCTTCCCTTCCCGGAGGCTGGGGGTGGGACTGAAAGTTTCAGCCCTCGGGTCACAGGATCGCTTCCCCAGGCAACCGGCTCCCATCTCATTAACATAACACTACGACCTGAAGTCCCTTCATTAACATAACAGAAGACAATGCTCTCTTCACTCCCAAGGGTTTTAGGAGCGCCGCGTCAGGAACTGACACAGACCAAATAATATATTTCTCTTTTTTTCCTACAGTTGTAGGTATTGTGAAATAGTCACCATGATGAGTTAACATCTGCCCTCATACTTACATTTTTTTCTTGTGATGAGGACTTTTAAGATCTACGTTCTTAGCAACTTTCAAAAGTGCGATACAGCGTCATCAGCTCTGAGATGTAACGTACAGCACGGTGACTATAGTTAATATATTTCTTATTATAAATCACAACATCACAGAGCACAAAGCTCTCTCCCCACCCCAAGATGTGTACCTTCCACGGAAGTTCCCATAGCCACTTCTCTGTGTCCCCAAGGCCTTTGGCCAGATCTGGGGAGACGGGCCCCCTTGCTCTTTCTAGAACGTGCTCTCTGCCTGCAGGGATGGCTGGAGGCCAGCACCAGCACAGGCAGCTTCAGACGCCTGTCTTTCTGTCTCCAGCCTTCTGGCCCAAGCTATACTTACCAGAAAATCCTTTCAAAAGGAAAGCGTGTCTGCTGCATGAAGACGTGGTGAAGCATCCCTCCCTGCCCCGACCCGGCTCTTACCTGAGCACCTGCAGAGTGGAGACCCGGCGAAACACCAACTCTCTCCCTTCCTCCGCTTCCCTTTTATAGAAACGGCTCCTCCCCTTGCTGCCCCCTTTTCCAGCAGCAAGAGAAATGAAACTAATGGCCTGCCACAGAAAAGAAACTGAAGACTCAGTGCGCTTCCTGGTGACTTACGCAGTTGTCCTCAGACTCCGGGTGACAGTCTGCGTCTGAGTTTCCTGGTGGGCTTGTAAACACACGGGGGGCTGCCCTGCCACCCACACCCGGGATCAGATGCCCGAGACTCTGCTTTGCTAACATGTTCTCAGAGAGGTGGGAGTCGGACTACCCTTGGAGATCCGGTCACTTAGCACAGCGCTCTCCAGCAGGACTTTCTGAGATTCTCTGTGCTGTCACTCTCTCCCCGTGTTAAGCTCTGAACACGCCAAAAAGGGACGTTCCCAGCTCCCCGCAGTAACCCACTTGTGCAGTGCGTACCCTCTTACTCGGTTGGTCTCTGTGCTCTCGGAGAGTTCTTGCTGGGAACTCAGCCCTGAGCTAGCCCCACTTTCTGGTCCTAGGTTGGGGTTACTTCACCTGCAATACTACAGGCATGCACCCCAGGGGGCCCCAAAGGTCTCCCGGCGCCGGTGGCGGCGCTGTGACTAAAAGGGGGTGGATGAGTCAGGCATTCCCATCACCAGAGTGTGGGGAACCCCGAGGAGCCCCCGGGGATGAGGGGCTGGCACGGGACGGGGGAAGCCGGACTCAGTTTCGGCTTCACTCCCGCGATCCTTTCCAAAACAAAAAATAATATTATAAATTAGAAACTAAAGCCTGAGCAGTTCTTTGCTCATTCACTTGTCTTGTAGGCAAATTTCCCTTTAAAGAAGAAATTTAGAGGCTAAAAAAATGGTTTTCAAACCCTGGCATTAGTAAGTTACAGGGAGAGTCTCCGGGGTCTGTGTCCTGCGGGATCTATTGCCCGGATCATCCAGAGGCCCTGGGCAGAGGTGAAGGATGGAGGGAAGAACTGGGCAGCCGACTTCACCGCCAATGTCTTGTGTCACAGGGCGGGTGCGTCTGTGCTCCAGGAAAGTTACAAGTGAAGGCACCGCACAGAGCGACACCCACCTCCGTGGAGGCAGCAGGAGGACCCCGCACCCCCGGCCAGAGCAGCAACCGCTCGGCACGCCCCTCATCCCGATGGCATCAAAGTGCTGGGCTGGGTCTCGAGCTGCGGGGAGCTTGATGACGATCCCCGGCCAGAGCCCCTCATCCCTCTCGGCCCACTGACCCTCTGAGGAAGGGCTGGCCTGAGTGCTCTTACAGCCCCGAGCCATCTGGAGCCAGAATGCACCCACCCTCGGCCAGACCTCTCCTTCTGAGTTTGCTTTCTCAGTCGTACAGAGGAGACCATGCAATGTCTCCCTGATTAATGGATTAAGGAGATGGAGGGACCAAGGGGTCTGTGGACAGGCAAGAGTCCTAAGTGTCTGTTTGTGCCAGTGGGGCAAAGTAGCAGAGGCCGCTTGGGGGTGGAAACCCCCTGACTCTTCACTGTCTGGGCCCCAACTTCTCCAATCAGGGTGACGATGGTGACCCACCTCAGGGCAGATGCTAGGAGGGCAGGCCTGGGGTGGGCAGCGCGATGGAGGGTCCTAGCTGGTGACACAGTTTCCTGTCAGGAACGAGCCGTGTTCCTGATTTTGTGGTGTCAGAAGTCCAAGCATCTAGGAAATAGGGATGCTGAGAGCTCAAGAAGTGCCTGTCTTTTCCAGGGCAGAGGCTAGAGCCCCTCCCCTCCCTGTGGGAGGGGCTGCCCTTCCAGGCCTGCCCCCCACCCCCGCAACCCACCGCGGGGAGGGGCAGGTCTGCACACCTGGGAGAGGTCACGGGGGCGGGGAGGGCTTAGGGTCACCTCCCCGGGGTCTGTGTAATTAGGACAGATGTTCAGGGGTGGTTGCCCATCCAAGGCTCGGTTTCCTTGGCAACTTCTGGTTTGTTTTGTTTTCTGGTAATAGACTTTATTTTCTAGAGCAGTTTTAGGTTCCCGGTAAAATTGAGGGGAAGGTACAGAGAGCTCCCCCAGACGCCCTGCCCTCCCCGCATGCACAGCCTACCCCACTGTTGACCACCCCCTACCCGAGGGGCACATTCGTCACAATCCACGACCGCACACTATCACCCGGAGTCCACGGTTTACGTTGGGGTCTCTCTCGGGGTTATACATCCAATGGGTTTGGACAAACGTGTAATGACATGCAGCCACTGTGACAGTCCCCTACAGAGGAGAGTCCTCTGTGGTCCTCCTGATCACCCCTCAGGGGTCTCCGTGCTGCTGCCTTTTCAGCGATGCCCTAATGCTCTCCAGACGCCTCTTCCAGGCCTCCTCCAAGGTGATCCAGAACCCAGAAAGGAGTTCTCTCTGATTGCTTGTCTGTGTCCAAACATCTCCTTTTTGTTAGGACACCAGTCATACTGAATGAGGGTCACCCTGCTTTAACTTATGACACCTACAATGACCCTGTTTCCACATGAGGTCACATTTTGCGGTACTGGCGGTTAGGACTCAACTCATGAATTTGGGGGGGAACAGAATCTAGCCCGTAACAGGGCCCCAGCCAAGATCCTATCCAGTGGTTTGCAGACCCCTCTGCAGAGAGAGAGGCCCAGGCTCCCTGAGGGGCCGACAGTCACCCCCCACTGCCACAAGGTTGATGTCCCCCCTGGTTGGCAAAGGGGTGCAAGGATGAGGGCTCACATGTGCCCTGGCAGGAGCTTTGGGGGACCTCTGGACTTCTGCTCTCTCTGGCTTCCATGCCTGAGATGGACCCTCCTTCAGCCTGGCTCTGGGCACCCAGAGCTGAGCCTCGGCTGCCCTGCGAGTCGCCTACTACACGAAGGAGACCTCAGCACTGTTGTCAGCCACTGAGATCTGGGTGGCTTGATCCTGCAAGGGTGCTGAAATTCAGGGTGCCACGTGCTACCATGTTTTTCAAAGGAGGCCTGCCGATAAAAGTGCTTGAAAATCATTTGTCTATCCCAATCCCTCTATTTATAGATGAGAAACTGGAGACTCAGAGAAGCACTCTTAAGCTGGTATCAAAGTCTCCTACCATTTCTGGTAGCCAGGCTTGGGAGGGAGGTTAGAATGGGCACTTGGCAATGACTTGAGGTTCTTAACCCCAAGTCCCTGGGTATCTTGGTCCGTAGATCTATGATGTATCTCCTAGGAAGCCTGGGGTGTACAGTGGCTCTCCCGAGAGCAGACCCTGCTCACCTGTCAGAGATCCTTCTCCCCCACCCTGTTAGACAAGGTCCCACCGGCCACTGGAGTGACACCCCAGCATGGAGGCGGACACGGAATCTCCTCACTACCGCACCGCTGGTGCCCAAGTTAGGCGCACCCAGATTTGTGGAATGAATAAGTTCAGGGACCTGCAGGGGGAGCTCAAGAGCTCACCTGGGGTTGACCCAGGAAGGTGGCTAAGCCCTCTGACTGCTGCTTATCCTGAGAGGTGACCGTCCAAAAGGAGGGTGTGCTCGGTGATCGGGGAATAAAGGTTTTCTCTCTGCAGAGCTGTCTGGACCACAGGGGTCAAACATAGATCCAATCGTAAAATGGCTCCGCAGCTGCACAAGCAGTGGCTGCTTCCCCCCCATCCTCTCCTTTCAAGGTGAAGTCACTGCATCCCCTTGAACAATTCCCATGCATTTCAGCTGTCCGGCTCATTACCTTCACTCTATAAACACTGGCGTAAAAAAGTCTGTGTGACAAGATTTTACACGACTGGCAAATATTTTGGTCGGTTGGTTGACGACAAACCCAAAATACTCATCAAATATTGACAGTTGGATAAGAGTTGTGGTCCATTCGGGACGCATTTGTCTATAAAAAGCACATTTATTGAGGCCGGGCAACGTTAGCTTGGTCCTTTTGGTATGCAGCCTTCTACCTGGATCTCTGCAGGCCAGCCCGGATACCTGTTCTTCACATTATCTGAGTGGTTGACCTGTGCAAAGGAAAGAAAAAGATTTAATTTATCCATTCATCTAACCAACTAGCTGGTTAGTGTGCCAGCTATGAGCAAAGTCATAAAAAAGAGAATCACTTCCTAGGATGGGATTTGTTACAA
The DNA here is from genome assembly GCF_949987535.1 of Balaenoptera acutorostrata. Lineage (NCBI taxonomy): Eukaryota > Metazoa > Chordata > Mammalia > Artiodactyla > Balaenopteridae > Balaenoptera > Balaenoptera acutorostrata. The sequence continues at coordinate 147,662,428 of NC_080067.1, read as the reverse complement.
CCTACTCAGGGTACGTGATTGCCTCTCAATGTGACTCAGTATTTGAAGCAACTTGATTCAACACGTGGAAAACTTTCTGCAATGGTTTAAGTGTCCTTTAATCCACGTGCCCAACAGAGTAGCCACTAGCTACATTTGGCTACTGAATACTTGAAATGTGGCTAGCGTGACTGATGAACTGAATTGTAAATTCTATTTAACTTGAATCAATTTAAATGTAATCTGCAAATCTGGCGAGTGGCTGCCATATGGGACGGGACAACTCTCAAGTCTGGTTTTCAATTCTCTGGGAGAAGGACTATATATTTTTTTCAGGGTAATCGGAGTGTTCCTTGCTCAGAAGGAACACTTGTTCCTTGTTCAGATTGATTTGACTTTAAGGCTTTCCATCTTCAATTCTTTCACAGATAATGGAGCACCTTAAACTAATGCTTAAAAAGAAGAAGAATGTGCATTCTAAACTTTGGAATCCTAGTTTTATATCTCTTTTTAATATAACAGCTTTGCTGAGACAGAATTCACATCCTATAAAATTCACCCATTTAAAGTGTACAATTCAATGGTTTTTAGTATATTCACAAAGACATGCAGCCATCATCACACTCAATTTTAGAACATTTTCATCCCGGGAACAAGAAAGCACATACCCATTCGAATCTACTCACCATCTTCCACAGCCTTTAGGCAGCCCCTAATCTACTTTCTGTCTCTGGATTTTGACTATTCTAGAAATTTTATATAAATGGAATCATACAACATGTGTCCTTTTGTGTTTGGTTTTCTTCACTTAGTGTGTTTTCAAGGTTCGTCCATGTCATAGCATATACCAGTACTCCATTTCTGTATGTGCCTTAATAATATTCCGGTGTGTGGATATACCATATTTTATTTATACATTTTAAAATCTATTAATCAGGCATTTGGGTTGTTTCTGCTTTTTTGTTGTTATGAATAATAGCACATTCTTGTACAAGTTTTTGTGTGAACGTATGTTTTCATTCTCTTGGCTATGTATCTATTAGTGGAATTGCTAGGACATATGGTAACTGGTTTTCAGGAAGGGATGTTCAGCAACCACTCACCTTTTCTCTCTGAATTCCTGCAGGAAGTTCAAAGCCTTTTGCTGCAAGAAATACCCAGCTCGACCTGAACCGCATGTTCCTGATCTCTTTACTTCCCAGGGCTTCTATGGCCCTCTTAACGTCCTCCTTCAGTCTGCGGGGCAAAGGGGGAAGAGTGTGAATGTCTCACCTGCAGACTCGGGTATGTGGTGCTAGGACACAGTCTGTCCTAGGACAGGTTTCTAAAGCAGCGCCTGCCCTCCTGAGGTGCAAGGCAGGAGGGAAACACGCACGCTGGCTGAGCGTGTCACATCTCTAGTTACACATAAGGCCACCTCCAGGACTCATTTAGACTCAGTTTGGGGCACAGAGTTGTAATTCTCGATTCTGAAAAGCCCTGGGTCTTGGGGTTCAGTCTTCCTCATCCCCAGCCAACATAGTTTTCGGTCCTTGCTGCTCTCCTGTTTACTGACCACAAAATAAAGCGGACAGAAGTTGCTGAAAGATGAAAACAAATGTCAAAACTGTCCCTTTCATATTCAAAAAAGTCAGTAGCAAAAAAGAAAAAAAGCAAAAACAAAACCTAAAGAATCCTACCGTTGTAGAAAGGTGCAATTCAGGGCAAAGTAAAGGGAGGTGGGCAGAAAGGAAAAGAAAAAATAAGTTCAGATTTTCCTAAATGGGTTAAATCTGAGTCTTTCAAAGCACATGTCAAAGAACTTCCATCTGGGAAGATGCTCTTTTAAGAATAAGATTTGTGGGCTTCCCTGGTGGCATAGTGGTTGAGAATCTGCCTGCTAATGCAGGGGACACGGGTTCGAGCCCTGGTCTGGGAAGATCCCACATGCCGCGGAGCAACTAGGCCCGTGAGCCACAACTACTGAGCCTGTGCATCTGGAGCCTGTGCTCCACAACAAGAGAGGCTGCGATAGTGAAAGGCCTGCGCACCGCGATGAAGAGTGGCCCCCGCTCGCCGTGACTGGGGAGAGCCCTCGCACAGAAATGAAGACCCAACACAGCCAAAAATAAATAAATAATAATTAAAAAAAAAAAAAGAATAAGATCTGAATTCAAACAAATCTGGGAAATGCCATGTTCAGTAGACCCATCTCGGAAATTCATGATGCCAATACGCACTCTGACGTTCTCGGAAGTTAGGCAGTGAAGACGCACACGTCTGCTTAGGAGAGCACACTTGGAGAAGCACTGACCAGGTCATTTTCCCCCTAGTGAAAGCACTGTGTATGTGTGCATGTGTGTGCGCGTGCGTGTGTGTGTGTGTGTGTGTGTGTGTGTGTGTGTGTGTGTATAAGTCCCACCCTGGGTTTAGCTCTTTGGCCAAGGGTTAGCTTTGCTATTTTATTTATGGTCAGTGGTGGCTTTGTCTTGCTACCTGGAAATATTCCTTAGTTTCTAGGATTTATGTGCTCCACCAGCTTGTCATTTTTCTAGAAATGCAGTCTGTTCATCATGGTTTCCCGTTCCTTTTCCTTGAAGAAGCATCCCGCTCCTTGGAGCTTTGTCCTCTCCTAAATGATGTACTGAGAGACCCTGACAGGCCTGGTGCTCTGCCCTCCCCCCGCTGGCTTCCCTGACTCTCGCCCCTGCTGTGACAAGTCTGTGCGCTCACCTGCTGCTACCATCATCGTGGGTCACCATGAAGAGCAGGGACTTCGAGGGAGCGCTCTGAATAAAATTCGTCATCGGTCCAGAGTTATCTGCCGGGTCAATGCAAATCAGTCTTAGGACCTTCTCTGTCAGCTGACACTCTGGCCCCAGAGGCTGTGCTTCTGCTCTCAGCTTCTGTGCCCTGGGCTCTGAATCCTCTGATTCTAGAACTGTCTCTCGACCATGCAAATGATGCTTTAGCGCTTTCGCAGTAAATGGCCTGTGGGTTCCACGGTGGGGCAATGTGAGGCAAGCAGCATGATCGGATCATAAAGATTCTAGTGATCAGCTTTGAAACCAACCGGCAACGACTTTGGCAACACAGGTGGGCTTTTCTTTGCAATTAATAAGAAAGCACCGGACCTGGGCACGACCCTCTAAGAGCCGAGTGGCTCCAGGACACTGATGAGAAATACGAGACATACAGACCACACCGGGATGGGTAAGTCCTTGCTAAGAGACCCCTCCATTTCTCACAGGGAGAAAATAAAGGCTCAGCTCAAACCCTGTTATTTACCACTGGGGCTTGTATTTGTAGTTATGATTAACGGCATCGTTCCCGAGTGCATCCGGGCACTTCTAATTGCTCCTCTCCATTATGTTTACAAAGATTTGTTTTAGGTAATTCTCAGTGTTAAATAAAAGCAACTGCAGTCAAGATCCAGAGTCCAGAATGGAGGGACAGTTGGAGGAGGATGGACACCCTGGGCTCCAGGAATGTGTGTACCACGCCCAGCGCCGTGAACACAGCAGTAATTATGATGACGTTCAGGGCTGGATGCTGATCACATTATTCTACATGTTTGGTTTAAAAAAAGAAAGAGATGTTTTCTCTTTCCCATCATCTGACGAAGGGGCAGAAGGAAAAGATCCAGGACAAGTGTGATCAAAGAAAAGATGTTTTCTAGATAATGCCTTCAAACTTTAATACATGAGCTCAGAGACTACGAGGATTTATGTAAGACAGTTCTAGAAAATATTTGCTTCCGGCAAATTTTTTGGTAGCCAAAATAAGAATGTTTGACGTTTTTGGTTGTGCTTTTTTTTAATCCTAATTTATGTGTATAATTCATTTTAATTTTAAGAGGAAAAGAGTTTCCTTACCTCCTTCGTACATATCAAAATACTGTGTTGCTGTCACTTTCCCAGTCACATCTGGAAATGAGAGAAACAGTTTTTAAAAGAAGGTACGTGGGGACTCAGGGCACATTCTGAAAACAGCGTGTTCCTCGTCTGTCTCTTCCCGGGAAGCATGACTGCCGTGGTCCCACCTGAAGGAAAGGACCGCCTTCCCTGGAGGGGGCCCCACTGATTCGGGTCAGGAAGGCAGGGCTCACACCGGCTGCCCAGGGCACCCCTCCCGCCTGCTTCCGGTTGGATCCACGCCCACGTTCTTTCCCAGTGCACCTGCCTTTTCCCACAAACGCCAGGGCAAAGTAAAGGGAGGTGGGCAGAAAGGGCAAGAAGCTCTTTCTGCTGCCCCCTGTAGCTTTTCCTGCAGACCAGGCACATTTTCCTCAGGTTCCTGCAGCCCTCTGTCACTGGGCTATGTGCTCACCTTGCTCATCGGGACAGACACCAAGGGAAACCCTTTCCCTAAACCTACTACAGTTCTTACTATTGCCATTGGCAACAGTGACAGATGTTTCTTTCTCCAGGCCTAAGCGGAGGCCAGGCTGTGCTTCCCCTGAGTCCCTTTTATCAGACAAAGGTAGGAACTGGTGTCACCTTCTGCTGGGCCACCAGGAATCAGAGCAAACGTGAGGCCCAACTCCAAGGTGTCTGTACCCCCAGGTCTGCTGATCTGGTTTTAGCCCTGACTTCTGCAGGTCCTTCTTTGTTTTTTTAAAATCGGTTTATATTTGATTTCAGTTTTTTGGTAGAACCACAAATCTCTAAAGTGAGGCACTGTAAAAAATAGTTAAATATATACTCTTAAAATGCATTAAAATATAAACCTAGACTAGATCGTGTGCAAAAATCATAAAGAAACCCAAGGTACCACTGAATATCCAATCACAGAGCTTTTAGAGGAGTTTTAAAGAAAACATTTAATAACTTACAGTTGACAATGGCAATATTTATTCCCCTTGCAACATTTCCAGTCTTTTCTCCTATGAGCCTGAAATGTAGATAAGCATCGGTCAAAGAACTCCTTTCTCACCAAGCAGTTAGTAGCCCTCCCTGCCCTGTAAGATCCTCTCTTGGCAAAATCACCGTCCATCCTTTGTCACTTACCATTTCCTTGTAGATACGCACTGGCCTTGACCCAGCTCCTTTGAAAGTCACCCCTACACTCGTTCCACACACATCCATCCCCACACATCTCTACAGCCTGAGTCCCTCAGGGAACCTGGAAACTGCATTTAGTCTTATAATTTATACAAATGGCCAGGGAGAGAAACACCAGTGTTTGTTTAGCACAGGCTCTTTGCAAACATTCTCTCACTGAATCCTCAAGCTCCTCATGGGTGGGCATTCATTCTCCCACTTTATAAATATGGAGTACAACAACCAGTAGAATGGAATAGGAGCCAGAAAGTCTGGAGACAAACACACACACACACACACACACACACACAAAACCTAGTTACTTTCATAGTCTGATGAAGCTTACTAGACCATGAACAAGGAGATGAGAAGTGGGATGAGAAAGGAGATGGCAAAGTGAAGAGATACTGAAGATGTATACTTGCTGGGCTTCGACAATTGATGAGATGAGAGGAACACAAGAGAAGCGTTGACAAACATGAAGGACACATTCAAACCGGCTGGCTGGAAATAAAATGAGGTACAAGAGGTGGATGAATAAGAGATGGGTCTGACCCAACTCTGGTATCAGCTTCCTTGCGTCCTCTCCCCATCAGTGCTCTGACGGAGGTTTTGCGGACACCTGGAGATGCTTTTATCCAACCACAAAATGTAACCCTGCTTATCTCCTTAAATAAATCCCTTAAACTACCTCACTTAATTTTTACTTTTAAATTGGAGAATATGAAATGCCAGCTTCAAGGGGATTGTGTCCTAAAACCAGGAAGAAGATTGACCTTCCTGGAAATGTGAAATATTACTGAAGATCTTGTGTGTGTGTGTGTGTGTGTGTGTGTGTGTGTGTGTGTGTGTGTGCATCTGTATGAGTGCATGCATCCTCTGTCAAGTTTTAGAATCAATGATACGTTATCTTCATAAAAAGTCAAAGGCATGCAGATTAGAAAAGAAGTGTTATGACTGCCTTTTTTTCTTTTTTCGTAGATGACATGATTGCCTATGTAGAAAATCCAGTGGAGTCTACAACAAAGCTACTAGAACTAATAAGTGACGTTAGTAAGGTTGCAGGATACAAGATCATTATATAAAAGTCAATTGTGGGCTTCCCTGGTGGCGCAGTGGTTGAGAATCTGCCTGCTAATGCAGGAGGCACGGGTTCGAGCCCTGGTCTGGGAAGATCCCACATGCCACGGAGCAGCTGGGCCCGTGAGCCACAGCTGCTGAGCCTGCGCGTCTGGAGCCTGTGCCCCGCAACGGGAGGGGCCGCGATAGTGAAAGGCCCGCGCACCGCGATGAAGAGCGGTCCCCGCACCGCGATGAAGAGTGGCCCCCACTTGCCGCAACTAGAGAAAGCCCTCGCACGAACCGAAGACCCAGCACAGCCAAAAATAAATAAATAAATAAATAAATAAATAATAAATAAAATTAAAAAAAAAAAAGAGCACTGCTAAAACCACTGTTATCCCAGTTTAAAAAAAAAAAAAAAAAAGTCAATTGTATTTCTATATACTACCAACTAACGATTGAAATTTTTAACTTAATTTTTTTAACTTTTAAATTTTAAATTAAAAAATATATACAATAGCATAAAAGTATGAGATACTTAGTGATAAATATGGCAAAAGTATCTGCAGATGCATACACTGAATACTACAAACCATTACTGAGACAAATCAGATTTAAATAAATTGAGGTGAGTAAAAGACTCAATATTGCTAAGATGTCAGTTCTCCCCAAATTATCTAGAGATCTAATGCAATCTCAAAAAGAAAAAAAGAAAAAAAAGAAAAAAGCCAGTAGGCTTTTGTGTAGGCATTTATAAGCTGATTCAAAAATTCATATGGAAATAGAATCTAGAATAGTCAAAATAATTTTGAAAAAAAAGAACAAAATTGAAGAAATTATATTATTGAACTTCAAGATTTACTGTAAAGTTATAGTTATCAAAATTACTGCATATAGTGAAGAGACAGACAAACAGATAAATGGAAGAGAACAGAGGGTCCAGAATTCGATATACACGTATATGGTCACTTGATTTTTGCCAGTGGTGCAAAAAGAATTCAGTAGAGAAAGACAGTATTATGAAAAATGGTGCTAGAACAATTAAGTAGCCATGTTTTTAAATGACTACAATTCATATTTCACACCATTTGCAAAAATTAACTCAAAATGGGTATATCATATAAAGCGGAAAACCTAAAACTATCCAACTTCTAGAAGTCTGGAAGAAACTTTGGAGCGCTTTGAAGAAAAATTTTGTGGGTTAGACAAAAATTCTTAGATATGACATGAAAAACATGCTCCATAAATGGAAAAAATTGATAAATTAGACTTCATTAAAATTAAGAATTTCTGCTCTTTGATAAATACTGTTAAGAGAAGAAGAACACATGAAACAAGCTGGGAGAATCTATATGAAAATCATATATTTAATAAAGAACTTGAATACAAAACATATAAACCAACCTCAAAATTAGTAATAAGAAAACAACCCAATTAAAAATGAACAGATTTGAATAGGCACTTAACAAAGTAAGATATACACACAGCAAGTAAACACATGAAAAGAGGCTCAACATCATTAGTTATTAGAGAAATGCAAATTAAAACCACAGTCAGATACTGCTGCCTACCTATTAGAATGTCTAAAGTTAGAAAGACTGACCATACCAAGCGCTGGTGAATATAGTGGCAGATAAATTGAAACTCTCATACTCTTATAGGAATGTAAAATGGTACAGCCACTTTGCTTTAAATATTTTACCCCACTTTCTTCTTGCTTGCATGGTTTCTGAAGAAAAGCCTGATGTAATTCCTATCCTGTTCTTTTATAAGTAAAGTGTTTTTTTGTTTCGTTTTATTTTGTTGTTGTTGTTGGTTTTGCCTCTGGCTACTTTCAAGATTTCCTCTTTGTCTTTAATCTTCTCTAGTTTGAATACAATTTACTTAGGTGTACATTTTGGGGTATTTATCCTGCTTGGTTTTCTCTGAGCTTCCTGGATCTGTGGTTTGGGGTCTGTGGATAATTTTGAAAAGTTCTCAACAATATTACTTCAAATATTTCTGCTTCTTTCTCTCTTCCTTTTTCTGGTATTCTTATTACATGTATTATACCTTTCGTAGTTGTCCCACAGTTCTTGGATATTCTGTTCTTTTTTATTTTTCAGGTTTTTAATTCTTTTTTTTCTTCCTCTTTTCTCAGTATGGGAGGTATTATTGCCATATCCTTAAGGTCAATGATTCTTTCCTTGGTTGTGTTCAGTCTACTAATGAGCCCATAAAAGGGGTTCTTCATTTCTGTCATGGTGTTTTTAATTTCCACCATTTCTTTTTCATTCTTCCTTAGGGTGTCCATCTGTCTGCTTACATTACTCATTTGTTCTTGTATTCTGTCCACTTTTTCTATTACAGCTCTTAGCATATTAATCATAGCTGTTTTATATTCCTGGTATGCTAATTCCAAAATTTCTGCCATATTTGGGCAAGGTACTGATGCTTTCCCTGTCTCTTCAAACTGTGGTTTTTTACTTTTAATATGTCTTGTTATTTTTTGTTGAAAGCCAGACATGGTATACTTGGTAAATAGGTCTTTAGTGTGAATGTTATGTTCACGTGGCCGGGAGTTAGGCTCTGTTTACTATTTGCTGTAGGTGTCAGAGGCTAACATTTCTCCTCTCTTTCTTGGGTATCCCTATAGACTCTTTTACATTGGGTTTGAGACTTTCAGTTCTTTTCAGCTGTGATCCCTTGTTACTTTACAGGAGCCCTATTATGTGGTAGTAAGACGTCAGGAATGAGGAAGTGTTCCATAGTCCTGGGATCAGGTCTCAGTCTTTTAGTGAGCCTGTGCCCCTGAGCTGTGGCCTTCACAAGTGGTTTTTTTTTTTTTTTTCTTTCACTCCTTAGGGGAGACAGGAAGGCCAGAGGGGCCTGGAGTTGGGTATTTCCTTCTCCCAGGTTGGCTAGTCTTTGGTAAAACCTTCATTGGTTAGACTCTGGTAAAACAGTTTCCCCTGAAGGCAGGCCTGCTAAGAAGAACAGAACACTGTGGACGTATTTCAAAAATGGCTACTTTCCCATTACCACTGCCAGAAGCACGAGGGGATTTTTTTTCTTCAGTCTTCCCTCTGAAAGCCTGGTAGGGCTCCTGGAGGAGAAACTCAGGAAGGTGTAGGAGCTCCTCCAGGGCTTGGCCTCCAGGAGTTAATCTCTCAAGCTCATCCAAGCTCAGTCTCCAGCAATTAGTCACTTACCCTTTAAGGGTTCCTACCGGACGCTGGATCCAGCTGAGCTCCCTGCTCCGGGTGATCTGTGATTTGATGAATCTGCCTGTCTCTCCAGTTTTCAGGGTGGTGGTTTGCCCTGTGACCTCAACTCTCTTGTATGTATGCATTTTTAATATACAGCATAATTTGGGGTTTACGTGCTGTGATTCAATCTAAGAATTGCCTCCTTTTAATTGGCATTTTTACAGGCCACTTAATATATGTGAGATATATTTGTTCTTTGTGATACCTTCATAATTGGGTTGTTTTCTGGTTTTGCTGCTTTTCAAATTTTTAAATTTTTGCTTTCACTATATGGTGTGTATTTTCTTTGCTTTGTTAAAGGTCAGGTATTAACTAAAGCATAAGCATATTTAAAAATGTCACCTAAAAAAGGAAAGACAAAATATGGAGAACAGTTTTATAACACAAAAGGGCTAACTACCTTAATACATAAAGAATCTTATAAATCAATTAAAAAAGGCCAGTGATAGGAATAAAAATGGGCAGGAGATATAAACAGTTCACAGAAAATAAATATAGTCATCCCTCCATATCTGCAGGACATTGGCTGCAGGACCTGCCACGGATACCAAAATCCACGGGTGCTCAAGTTCCATAGCCGGCCCTCCGTATCTGTAAGACCTGCACCAGTGGATTCAACCAACCGTGGATCATAAACATAGTATGTGATCCATGGTTGGTTGAATCCGCAGATGTGGAGCCTGTGGAGAGGGAGGGCCGACTGTACAGCCGTTCTTAGCATGAAAAGACCCTGGATTCACTCACAGCAAGAGCAATAAAATACTAATCTGAAGACTAACTTTCTTCTCTCAGAATGGCAAAAATCAAAATATTAGTCAACATGCCTTGCTGGACAGACTGTGAGGAAACAGTCATTCTCACTGTGTTAATCTGAGTCCTCTGAAAAGCAGATGCCAAAACAGGGTTAAATGCACTAGAATTTTTATTAGGGGAAATACCTATGAGAGAAGATGAGAGGGGTGGGGTTAAGCAGGGCGAGTTGTCAGACCCCAACTCAAGCCTGACCCTAAGGGGAGGAGAGGGAAAAAGCTGGGGGTGGGCATGTCCTAGGCTGCCAGGCAGTCTCAGGAGACTTCGGCAAGGCCATTGGGCATCTTGGAACGCAAGCTGGGCTTCAGCTGAGCCTGTGTGGCCCAGGAATGGGGCTGCCTGGTATCTCAAGGTTCTGATAAGGATTCTCTCCTTGACTAAACTCTACCCAGGCCCCCTCAAACTCTTTTTAAACTAGACCTGACTTTTGGACTTCTGTTCATCTCTGCATTGTCCAATTTTAGCAAGAACTCTGCTAAGTCAGTTTAAGCAGAAAGCCCCACCTTTGATATTTGATCACCGTCCATATTCAATCAGTTTCTTAAGCCGCCTCCGCCCTCCAGGTGGTGTCTGATTGCCCCATCCCGCCTTCAGCAGAATCTTGTTAACCTGTTTAGCCAGAATCCCCTCAACCCTGATGCTTCCTCTTAGTAATTTTCTATCCACAATCTCCACCCTGCTCCTTGGCTGTAAATTCTTGCCCATGATGTGTCTGGAGTTGAATCCAATCTCTCTCCCCTACAAGACCCCACAGGAGTGGTCCCTACGCTTACTGCCCCTTGAATAAAGTTGGCTTGACCATTTGCACGAAGTGTCATGCATATTTTTTCTGTAACAGGTCTCAGTCACTGGCTAGGAGGAGCCAGGGGAAGCCGGGCCTCCAGCAAACTTACTATGGATTTCACAATGCAGCAACTGGAACTCTTGGTCAATGAACTACCTGCCACTAGAAACCTGAGAAGTGCATTCTCACGGTCACCACACTCGAACACTGCCAGAGTGAGAGTCATTTAATTCCAGGCCAAAGACTTCAAAATTCAAAGTGGGAGCTGTTTATAATTGAGAAATCTATCCTCAGCCGAACTATCAGTTAATCGTTGGTGGGAATGAATACATTTTAAACATGAAGAATCTTTAAAAATATTACCTCCCCTTGTACCCTTTTCTCAGGATGTTATTGGAAGATGTGCTCCAGCAGAACAAGGGTGGAAACTAAGAAAGTGGAAAGTACCGTATCCAGGAAACAAGGACTCCAACAACAGAGAGGGAGGCAAAGGTCACCCCCAGAGTGGCGGTGGAGAGGGGTCCCCGAATGACAGCCGCACAGTAGCTGCAGGGTAACCTGGCTGACTGGAGAGGGACAGAAGCTTCACAGATGAAGTTGGTAAATATCTGATGTGAGAGATTTATTTTAACCAGAGGAAAGTTTAAGGATTAAAATGATGTAAGTTCATGGAAAACCAAGCGAGCCAACAATAAACGAACAAAACGTAACTATTGTACACAACATGCTTCAGTTGAAGAACATCTGCTTAGTCCCGTTAGAAAAAAACCAAACTGGAGGGACTTCCCTGGTGGCGCAGTGGTTAAGACTCTGCGCTCCCAATGCAAGGGGCCCGGGTTCGATCTGTGGTCAGGGAACTAGATCCCACATGCATGCCGAAACTAAGAGTTTGCATGCCACAAACTAAGGAGCCCGCCTGCCGCAACTAAGACCCGGTACAACCAAATAAATAAATTAATTAAATAAGTATTAAAAAAAAAGAAACTGGAGGCCACAGTTTGAATATATCCCTAGGTGGACCTTCACAGTCACACAACCAAAACTTAAAACTGCCCCGATGTCCCCCAAATGCTGACTCTGACCTTAAACAAAACCTAAGCTTTCTTTATGTCAGCATGACCTTGCACTTATGAACAAGTCAGCTCATGCAATGCAAAGGCACATAAGTTTCTAGTAACAAATCACACTAGAAAACACTGTACTTACTCAAACTTTATAAGCCGAGCCGTGGCCACGGAGCGCCACGCCGCCTAACCGCCTTCCATTTGGAAATCTTGTTTGCCAGGAGTTGGGTTCTCCCTTGGTAAAATATTCCTATCAAGTAAACTCTCTGAATTTTATTTTCACAGTCATAATCATGTAAATGATGAATTTTGCTCAAACCGTGATGACAGTATAGTAACTTAATCAGGACAATGGTAAGGAAAGAGGACAGGAATTGTGTAATAGTGGAAAAGAGCTGACCTCCCGAGGGGCAAGGCAGCAGATAATGCTGAAAACAGGAAACAAGGAAGTTGTAATGTAAACCCGCTGTTTAGAGGTATGGGTGTGAGTGAGTAGGGAGACTCTGCTGACAGATGGAGGGGGCTGTCCCTGGGGGAGGTACATTTGCAGGCGCCCAGGACATGCTGGTTGTAGGGATGAAGCAAATGGCAAAAAACCTCTTGTCTTTCTACATAAACCTGTGTGTGTGTATTTAAGGCCCCACAATGTGGTCTGTGGGATATCAGTTTCCTGACCAGGGCTCAAACCCGGGCCCTTGGCAGTGAAAGCGTGGAGTCCTGACTACTGGACTGCCAGGGAATTCCCAAACCTGTATATTTTATTTGTAAAACAACGAGATCTCTGCAACCCATACTTTCTGTTCCAGGGACCTGTTAGGAGGAAACACAACGCTAAAACCACAGCAAGTGTCTTGGCGTCTGGCTCATTGATTCCTGTTCCTTTTAATTTGCTTTTGTTTGTGCTTATCCTGCTTTATTCTGCACTGAATTCTGAAAAACATCTAGAATACTGTTTGAAGCAGGCAAGCTACCTTTGGTTCTACACATTCGTATAGAGGGTTAGTTGTTCCTTTAGACTATTGGATTCAAGTTGGTCCACCCAGCAGACCCTACGTTTGCCAGGGTGGAATCCTGGCTCTGTCACTAACAGCTGTGTGATGAGGGGCAAGTGACTGAACCTCTCTGTGACTCAGTTGCCTTATCTGTATCATGGGAATAATAATGGTACCTACCTCAGACAGAGTTCTATGAAGTTAAAGTATAAGTGAGTTGGTTTGTACCAGGTAAGATGCAGTAGCTCCTATGCCATGGTCGGGAGAAGGTGTCAGGCACTGTGGAGCAGGGCAAATCCCGGGCTCTGGGATCTGAGCTTGAATAATCCCCTTCTGGCGATGTGATTCTGGATGAGTGACCCCCTCCCACTGTCCCCACCCCTCCCAGGTCTTCCCGCCTCTTCCTTGCCAAGGGATCCGGCTCAGTTTTCAATGTACCTCACTGACAATCCCATTCATCAGGACATCACCTCTGAAATTACACACACACACACACACACACACACACACACACACACAATTACCATACAGCATTTACTATGGACATTTGCAAACTCTGTTTGTTCTCTCCAACTATACCACTGGTTCTTAATGGGGTGAGGGGTAGGATTTTGCCACCTAGGGGACGTGTGACAATGTCTGGGACCTGTGTGGTTGTCATAGCTGGGGGGGAGGATGGGTGTTCTCTGGCATCTAGTGGGTGGAGGCCAGGGCTGCTGCTAACCCTGCAATGCTCAGGGCAGCCCCTACCATGCAGGGTGTCCATGGGGTTGAGACGGAGAAGCCTGAACTGTGACGTCAGCTCCTTGGGCAGGAGCCACGTGTTCCACGTCATGGTCCCTCTGCTGAGTGCCTCACCCTCTGGAGTTCATCGGTGGATGAATGTTTATCAATAAACTGTCTGGCAGAGCAAAGGGAGCCTTAGAGACATGATGGACCTGCAGAGTGAAGGGGCTCTTTCTACCTAACTCCCAAATATTGAATGAGGGGATATGCCAGGACTGTGTAAGGTGTACGAAGCTGAATCCGACCCCCTCTCTGAGCGCGCTGCCCGCTCCTTGGGAGAACAAGGTATGTGCAGAGACCAAGGGACTGAGAGTGGAGGGGTGGAAATGCAGCAAGTGCCAAGTGCTGTGGGCAACAGCCAACCAACAAAACAAGGGAAGGTGTGCCTGGTTTGGGGCAAATGGTGGGATAATTGGGAATGACTTCCTACTCAGGGTTAGGAACAGACCACATTTTCTCTCATTTGTAATCATTACTTAATCACCCAAACCATCCTTAAGCTCGGTGTTGTGGGTTGCACTGTGTTCCCTCAAAGTTCAAATGGTGAAGTCCTAACCCCTAGAACCTCAGAATGTGACCTTATTTGGATATAGACCTTTAAAGAGATGACTGAGTTAAAATGAGGTCTTTAGAGTGACCCTAATCCAAAATGACTGGTGTCCCTTTTAAAAGGGGAAAATTGGATCGAGACACACACACAGAGGGACGGCGCTATGAAGACACAGGGCAAAGTCGGCATCTACAAGCCAAGGAGGGAGCATGGGACAGACTCTCCCTTGCAGCCTCAGAAGGAACCAGCCCTTGCCCACACCTTGATCTTGACTTCCGGCCTCCAGAACTGAGAGAGAATGAATGTTTTTTGTTTAAAATGCCCTGTCTGTGTACTTTGTTATGGCAACCCTAGCCATGGAATACACTGAGCTAGGACACTTCCAAGTGCCAGGGTTTATTGGGCTGTCAAGGATAAGGCAGTCGCACAGAACCTGAACCGAGCTACGTAGGGGGTGGGGCTGCAGGGAGAGACGACACCGGCTTTAACCCGTGAGGGTGAGGATCAAAACACAGATGCAAGGACAGCCGTGTCCGCTGAGTTCTGATGTTTCCCTGACTTTGAAGGGCTAGAGTACAAAATATGTACTGAGTTTTCTGCTAACTGCTGTCAAATGAAAGTTCAACACGGGACACATAAAACCAATCTACGGGTCCCATCTCCCCACCCTCGGCATGGCAGGCATTCTCAGTTCCCCTCGGATGCCCCCCAGCCTCTGCCTGAGGTCAAGAAGAAGCCTTTCTCTCCTGGGGCAGACTTGCTGCTTGGTCAGCCTCAGAGAAGGGAAAGGACCAAGTGGGAGAGCTAGGTTTTCTTTTCCCACTGTAGTACTTACACCTCATCCTCAAAGCAGATCTTGGCATACTTGTCCCTGCCACCACCACTGAGCAACCGGTAGGCGTAGGTGTTTGGGGGACACGGGGTCCAGTGGTCACATTTTTGCCTTTTTGGGGCTGGGGCTGTAACGAACAGGAATATAACAGTTAGCGTCATGCACTATTGATCAGGTGAACCCACTGCTTGACTGTGAACGGCAGCTGTTCTGTCCCAAGAATTCACACCAGCAAGTCCCAGTAGCAGTGGGGGAAAACCGGGAAGACACAAAGTTAATTTAACCTGCTTTTGCCTTCAAATAGTAATATGCCAAAGGGAGGGGATGTTGAGTAGGCGGAACAATTTCAGAAGGGTTGGAAATCACTCTTGATCGTCATGACTGCCATTCTTGGATTGCAAGGCATAGTCTTTTGTATTCCAATTAAAGAAAGATTAGTTGGGTCTAAGAGTGCTGGTGAACCAAGAAGTAGCCTATGGAGCATCTATCCAGCTTCTGCATTTACACTCCTGAAACACACACACACCCCTGACAACCACTCTAGCCATGGCTGACCCCTCTCCTTTCCCTCGAGCTTGAGATGCTGAGCTTTTCTGCCTGGGCTGCTATGTCAGTGCTGGCAGGCCCTGGAGATGTCATGCCCAGTGACAGGGGTCAGCACTTGGGGAGGACTGGGGTCAGCTGGCGCTGGGTACCCTCTGTATCTCCCACTGCTGGGTGCCTCGTTGCCAATCACTACCACTCGTGTCTCCCCCCTTTCACAGGTGTGACTGTCCTCTGTCACCCACAGAACCCACTGTCCTGCGCTGGGTTCAGTTTAAATCCCGAGTCTCCAGAAAAAAAAATCAGAAAGTGCTCTCACTCCCGCAGTTTGACTGGGGACGTGCTGTTTTATGGGTCACTGCGCTCCTCTGTTTTAGCACATCTGGCTAGAAGCACAGCCAGCAGAGTGGCCGGAAGGCCCTGTTGGGGGGAATCAGGACACAGGTAGCGCTGTGATGGCCGAGTGCTCTGGGGGTTGAGCTGGACCGGGGCTGAACTGCTTGGTGAACACAGGGATGCAGGTGCACACCCAGTCCTGGTGCCCAGGAGGACACAGAGTTCTTGGGGCCTGTGCATCCCAACATCGTGCTTAGCCCTTCACATCTTCCTCCCCTTTACCTACCTCATCCCCATCACTAACCAAAGCCCCAACCCACCCTGCACTGCCCAGCTTGCCCTGATTTATTTTCTTTTTCTTAGCCCTCATCACTGCCTAATATCCTGCAATTTCCTCTTTAAAAGCTTCTCCATAAGGACAGGGATGTTGTCTATTTATTTTTACTTTGTAACCCCAGCATCAAGTCTGTGTGCAGCACAAGCAGCTGCTCCATCAATGTTGTTGAACAAAAGTGTAACCGAGCAGGACCCTATGGGGCCTTCCTGAGAGAGATCCCCCACCGCCACCACAGAGGCCTCTGCCTGCCTCTTGTTTGTAGAAAAGCTGTAGTCTCCCAGGGCTCCCCTGAGTCACAAAAGCCTGGCTCAAGAATTAATAATTGACAAGTCCAGGAAGCGCAGAGAGTCCCATACAGGATAAATCCAAGGAGAAACACGCCAAGACACATATTAATCAAACTATCAAGAATTAAATACAAAGAAAAAATATTAAAAGCAACAAGGGAAAAACAACAAATAACATACAAGGGAATCCCCATAAGGTTAACAGCTGATCTTTCAGCAGAAACTCTGCAAGCCAGAAGGGAGGGACAGGACATATTTAAAGTGATGAAAGGGGAAAACCTACAACCAAGATTACTCTACCCAGCAAGAATCTCATTCAGATTTGACAGAGAAATGAAAACCTTTACAGACAAGCAAAAGCTAAGAGAATTCAGCACCACCAAACCAGCTTTACAACAAATGCTAAAGGAACTTCTCTAGGCAGGAAACACAAGAGAAGGAGAAGACCTACAATAACAAACCCAAAACAATTAAGAAAATGGTAATAGGAACATACATATCGATAACTACCTTAAATGTAAATGGATTAAATGCTCCAACCAAAAGACACAGACTGGCTGAATGGATACAAAAACAAGACCCATATATATGCTGTCTATAAGAGACCCATTTCAGACCTAGGGACACATACAGGCTGAAAGTGAGGGGATGGAAAAAGATATTCCATGCAAATGGAACTCAAAAGAAAGCTGGAGCAGCAATTCTCATATCAGACAAAATAGACTTTAAAATAAAGACTATTACAAGAGACAAAGAAGGACACTACATAATGGTCGAGGGATCAGTCCAAGAAGAAGATATAACAATTGTAAATATTTATGCACCCAACAAAGGAGCACCTCAATACATAAGGCAAATGCTAACAGCCATAAAAGAGGAAATCGACAGTAACACAAACACAGTAAAGGAATTTAACACCCCACTTTCACCAATGGACAGATCATCGAAAATGAAAATAAATATGGAAACACAAGCTTTAAATGATACATAAAAACAAGAGGGACTTAATTGATATTTATAGGACATTCCATCCAAAAACAACAGAAAACACTTTCTTCTCAAGTGCTCATGGAACATTCTCCAGGATAGAGCATATCTTGGGTCACAAATCAAGCCTTGGTAAATTTAAGAAAACCGAAATTGTATCAAGTATCTTCTCCAACAACAATGCTATGAGACTGGATATCAATTACAGGAAAAATATCTGTAAAAAATACAAACACATGGAGACTAAACAATATACTATTAAATAACCAAGAGATCACTGAAGAAATCAAAGAGGAAAGCAAAAAAATACCAAGAAACAAATGACAATGAAAACACGACGACCCAAAACCTATGGGATGCAGCAGAAGCAGTTCTAAGAGGGAAGTTTAGAGCAATACAATCCTACCTCAAGTAACATCTCAACTAAAAAACCTAACCTTACACCCAAAGCAATTAGAGAAAGAAGAACAAAAAAAACCCAAAGTTAGCAGAAGGAAAGAAATCATAAAGATCAGATCAGAAATAAATGAAAAATAAATGAAGAAAACAATAGCAAAGATCAATAAAACTAAAAGCTGGTTCTTTGAGAAGATAAACAAAATTGATAAACCATTAGCCAGACTCATCAAGAAAAAAAGGGAGACGACTCAAATAAATAGAATTAGAAATGAAAAAGGAGAAGTGACACTGCACAAATACAAAGGATCATGAGAGATTACTACAAGCAACTATATGCCAATAAAATGGACAACCTGGAAGAAATGGACAAATCCTTAGAAAAGCACAGCCTTCTGAGGCTGAACCAGGAAGCAATAGAAAATATAAACAGACCAATCACAAGCACTGAAATTGAGACTGTGATTAAAAATCTTCCAACAAACAAAAGTCCAGGACCAGATGGCTTCACAGGCGAATTCTATCAAACATTTAGAGAAGAGCTAACACCCATCCTTCTCAAACTCTTCCAAAATATAGCAGAGGCAGGAACACTCCCAAACTCATTCTACGAGGCCATCATCACCCTGATACCAAAACCAGACAAAGATGTCACAAAGAAAGAAAACTACAGGCCAATATCACTGATGAACATAGATGCAAAAATCCTCAACAAAATTCTAGCAAACAGAATCCAACAGCACATTAAAAGGATCATACACCATGATCAAGTGGGGTTTATCCCAGGAATGAAAGGATTCTTCAATATACACAAATCAATGTGATAAACCATATTAACAAACTGAAGGATAAAAACCATATGATAATCTCAATAGATGCAGAAAAAGCTTTTGAAAAAATTCAACACCGATTTATGATAAAAACCCTCCAGAAAGTAGGCATAGCAGGAACTTACCTCAACACAATAGAGGCCATATATGACAAACCCACAGCCAACATCGTTCTCAATGGTGAAAAACTGAAACCATTTCCTCTAAGATCAGGAACAAGACAAGGTTGTCCACTCTTGCCACTATTATTCAACATAGTTTTGGAAGTTTTAGTCACAGCAATCAGAGAAGAAAAAGAAGTAAAAGGAATCTAATTTGGAAAAGAAGAAGTAAAGCTGTCACTGTTTGCAGATGACATGATACTATACATAGAGAATCCTAAAGATGCTACCAGAAAGCTACTAGAGCTAATCAATGAATTTGGTAAAGTAGCAGGATACAAAATCAATGCACAGAAATCTCTTGTATTCCTATACACTAATGATGAAAAATCTGAAAGAGAAATTAAGGAAACACTCCCATTTACCACTGCAACAAAAAGAATAAAATACCTAGGAATAAACCTACCTAAAGAGACAAAAGACCTGTATGCAGAAAACTGTAAGACACTGATGAAAGAAATTAAAGATGATACAAACAGGTGGAAAGATATACCACGTCCTTGGATTGGAAGAATCAACATTGTGAAAATGGCTATACTACCCAAAACAATCTACAGATTCAATGCAATCCCTATCAAATTACGAGTGGCATTTTTTACAGAACTAGAACAAAAAATCTTCAAATTTGTATGGAGACACAAAAGACCCCAAATAACCAAAGCAGTCTTGAGGGAAAGAAACGGAGCTGGAGGAATCAGGCTCCCTGACTTCAGACTATACTACAAAGCTACAGTAATCAAGACAGTATGGTACTGGCACAGAAATAGAAATATAGATCAATGGAACAGGATAGAAAGCCCAGAGATAAACCCATGCACATATGGTCACCTTATTTTTGATAAAGGAGGCAAGAATATATAATGCAGAAAAGACTGCCTCTTCAGTAAGTGGTGCTGGGAAAACTGGACAGCTACATGTAAAAGAATGAAATTAGAACACTCCCTAACACCATACACAAAAATAAACTCAAAATGCATTAAAGACCTAAATGTAAGGCCAGACACTATAAAACTCTCACAGGAAAACATAGGCAGAACACTCTATGACATACGTCACAGCAAGATCCTTTTTGACCCACCTCCTAGAGAAATGGAAATAAAAACAAAAATAAACAAATGGGACCTAATGAAACGTAAAAGCTTTTGCACAGCAAAGGAAACCATAAATAAGACGAAAAGACAACCCTCAGAATGGGAGATAATATTTGCAAATGAAGCAACTGACAAAGGATTAATCTCCAAAATATACAAGCAGCTCATGCAGCTCAATATCAAGAAAACAAACAACCCAATCCAAAAATGGGCAGAAGACCTAAATAGACATTTCTCCAAAGAAGATATACAGATTGCCAACAAACACATGAAAGGATGCTCAACATCACTAATCATTAGAGAAATGCAAATCAGTACTACAATGAGGTATCACCTCACACCTGTCAGAATGGCCATCATCAAAAAATCTACAAACAATAAATGCTGGAGAGGGTGTGGAGAAAAGTGAACCCTCTTGCACTGTTGGTGGGAATGTAAATTGATACAGCCATTATGGAGAACAGTATGGAGGTTCCTTAAAAAACTAAAAGTAGAACTACCATACGACCCAGCAATCCCACTACTAGGCATATACCCTGAGAAAACCATAGGTCAAAAAGAGTCATGTACCAAAATGTTCATTGCAGCTCTATTTACAATAGCCAGGACATGGAAGCAATCTAAGTGTCCATCGACAGATGAATGGATAAAGAAGATGTGGCACATATATACAATGGAATATTACTCAGCCATAAAAAGAAACAAAACTGAGTTATTTGTAGTGAGGTGGATGGACTTAGAGTCTGTCATACAGAGTGAAGTAAGTCACAAAGAGAAAAACAAACACCATATGCTAACACATATATATGGAATCTGAAAAAATAAATGGTTCTGAAGGACCTAGGGGCAGGACAGGAATAAAGATGCAGATGTAGAGAATGGACTTGAGGACACGGGGAAGGGGAAGGGTAAGCTGGGACAAAGTGAGAGAGTGGCATGGACATATATACACTAACAAATGTAAAATAGATAGCTAGTGGGAAGCAGCCACATAGCACAGGGAGATCAACTCAGTGCTTTGTGACCACCTAGAGGGGCGGGATAGGGAGGGTGGGAGGGAGGGAGATGCAAGAGGGAGGAGATATAGGGATATATGTATATGTAGAGCTGAATCACTTTGTTATAAAGCAGAAACTAACACACCATTGTAAATCAATTATACTCCAAAAAAGATGTTTAAAAAAGAGAAAAAAAATAAAGCTACCCTATGGTGGGGGGGTGGGGTGTGTGTGGGTAAATTACAGTTTGGGATTAACATGTACATTCTACTATATATAAAATAAACAAGAAGGATTTACTGTATAGCATGGGGAACTACATTCAATATCTTATAATATGCTATAATGGAAAAGAATCTGAAAAAGAATATATATATAACTGAATCACTGTGCTGTACAGCAGAAACTAACACAATGTTGTAAATAAACGATACTTTATTAAAAAAATAAATAAAAATTAAAAAAAGAAAAAAAGGAATTAATGATTGAAAGGATGTGAACATGTAGTGACCAAAATAGCAGTTGGGTCAGTCGAACTGGTAACAATTTAAATAGTAAATCAGCCATATGGCAATCACAGAATCTTTAGTTCCTCCCTGAAGGACATGGATAACAGTATCTGAAAAATATTCCTGAGTTGTTTTTCAGGTGCTAAAACCATCACCAAGTGGAAGAAGTTAACTACTCGATGACCATGAGCATGTAGCCTCCAGAACTACTGCTGCCTGAGGATTGGTAAAATGTGACCCTGTCCCTTACCTCACTATCAACCAATCAGAGAACTCTGCCCAAACTGATCATGTACTCCAAGACTCTCTCCCTCACCTTGCCTTTAAAAATGCTTCCCTGAAACCCATCAGGAAGTTCTGCTCTTTTGAGCACTAGCTGCCTGGACTCCTCACTTGGCATCTGCAATAAACGCTGGACTTTCCTTCACCACAACCAGGTGTCAGTAGACTGGCTTTACTGCAAGCGGGTGAGCAGACCCAAGCTTAGTTCAGTAACGAATGAATGGACATCTGGCCCCTCGTGGGGCAGAAATCTGCACCTACTTTGGCAGAAAACTCAGAGACACTGAACCCTGCTCCCTCCTGCAAAAGGGAAGAGGGACGTTGAGTCAGGGCTCTCTGCACACGTGCTACTGCAGCTCTGGTCTACTTTTACCAATTTTTCCTCCTGTGGATTCTAATTTTTTAAATATCAAAGGACCTTGGGATTTTATCTTTTCTTATCTAGTTTCTGAAGAAAAAAATTGAAAGTAATAGACAGGCAAAAGGAAGGAAAAAAATCCTACGTATATTCACTCTACAGAATCTTCATTGTTTTACCTTTTGGTATATTTCCTTCCAGACTTTTCTATGCCTGCAGAGGGCATCTGCAATGTTGGAAAACATGGATTAAACATATACAAATAGTATGTTACCTCACTTACATTTTCATATAATATACTCAATATGTTTTTTCTCAATCTCCAGTTACCTAAATTTAAAGCAAGGGGTCCGACCATTAATGTGAAAAAGTGCCATAAATACGGTATCTGCTCAATCTTTCCCGGTTTTGAACACTGAAGTGTATTTATTTCAGTTTTTTAAAAATTTAATGATAATGCTCATTACTTTGAATTTAGAAGTAATTTACCTAAAAACACACTGAGCATGGTACTTGAAAATGTAACTAACATACTGTTTAAAAGTTAGGTGTGCCCTGTTTCCTGAGTTTGTAGATGTCTTGAGTATGTATACAGATGGTGCTTGATTTACGATGGTTCTACTTTATGATGGTGCAAAAGGGACATGTTTTCAGCAAAAACCGTGCTTCGAATTGTGCATTTTTATCCTTTCCCAAGCTAGCGATGTGTGGTCCAATGTCTTCGTGATGCTGGGCAGTGGCAGCTGCAGCTCCCCATCAGCTACAGGACCAGGAGGGTGAACAACCGATACCCTGACACCCATGCTGGACCCAGACAGCCCTTCTGTTTTTCATTTTCAGTACAGTATTCAGTAAATTACAGGATATAGTCAACACAATTAGAAAATAGGCTTTGTGATAGACGAGGTTGCCCAACTGTAGGCTAATGTACGTGTTCTGAGCATGGTTGAGGTAGGCTAGGCTAAGCAAGGATGTTCAGTGTGTTAGGTGTATTAAATGCATTTTGAACTTATGATATTTTCAACTCATTATAGGTTTATTGGGATGCAACCCCATCATAAGTGGAGAAAGCTCTGTACTCAATCTAGAGAGAACCCTCTTAAAGTGGGATCCACACTCATTCTGCCTGCCACCTGCATTTCCCTTAATGTAGGCGAGCCTTCCCTGACAAGCACACAGACTTGCTCACTGGCCCCTGCTGTTCTTGGCAGGACGCCTTCAAGATTCACTGAACCAGCTCCCTGCTCTTGGAGAAGGACATTATTTCCAGGCCCTATGCCGTCATCACGATGCTGTCGGAGTGCCCTTGCTACATGACCCTTTCGACCTCGGTCCTCACCGAGCGCTGGGCGTGCAGACAGGGGTGCTGTGACCCACAGAGGTGGATGGTCTAACACAGCCCCGGCCCCAGCAGAGCTTAAAAGATAAGGTCACGAGGACGCCACGTACCGCCTGACCCCCACGGGTCACGGTAGTTTGGAGACAGAATGACAGCAGATTCGTATGGGAGGTAGGGAAGGAAACCAGAAAGGGTATTTTACTCTATTTTTAAGCCAGCTGAAAACACAGAAGCAAACAGGGTCTGCTAACATTGCCAACGAGTGGGAGAAAGATTCCTATGGGGTGAGAGAGACAGCATATCTTCCGGAGCCATGGCTAAGCATCACCCACGCTGCTTTTGAGGCTGAACAGTTAAGAACGACTACACAGGTGTAACTAGCCACCTTCCCAGCCACTAACCCTGTGTGCCGACTCTCTCCTGTGCCAGCCACATGGTCTGATCAGTAAGTACACGACGCAACTCAGAGAGCAGAGAGAAGTTAAACTTGGATGAGAAATTAAACCTCTGAGTAACAGGGAAGCAGAGGGCCATAAGGCGAAAGAGCATTTCTTTGCAAAAATGTTGGGAAGCTTTAGAAAACAATCTGCATTTTTATGATTTAGCTAAGGGCTGTGCCTGCAAACATATCAATTAAGAGCTTTATATATTTAATATAATGTAAATAATACTGAAATATATCGCTATATTGTAAAAATAGCAAGTGAATGGTTTCTTTTTTATTGAAGTATAGCTGATAGTTGATTGAAAATGTGTGGGTTTCAGGTGTACAGCAAAGTGATTCAGTTTTATATATATATATATATATATGGATATATGGCTTCTTTTTTTATAAATTTATTTATTTTTTAAATTTATTTTTGGCTGTGTTCCGTCTTTGTTGCTGCACGTGGGCTTTCTCTGGCTGCGGCAAGCGGGGGCCGCTCTTCGTTTCAGTGGGTGAGCTTCTCACTGCGGTGGCTTCTCTTGTTGCAGAGCACGGGCTCTAGAGCTCAGGCTCAGTAGTTGTGGCGCACGGGCTTAGTTGCTCCACGGCATGTGGGATCCTCCCAGACCAGGGCTCGAACCCGTGTCCCCTGCGTTGGCAGGCGGATTCTTAACCACTGCCGCCACTAGGGAAGTCCTGGATATATGGTTTCTAGGTAATGTTTATTTCAGGTGTACAGCAAAGTGATTCAGTGATACACACACACACACACACACACACACACACACACACACACATATCAATATAAAGTTTGTTTCTCCTAGAAATAAGCTGTGAAGCTGAACTTGCAGACATTCATTACTTGCCCTTCTTTCTTTGGCACCGGGACCAACAGGCCTTGTGAGCCCTGAGTATGATCTCTAAGTGCACCTCCAGGACAGGGGCCTAAGGCAGGGCAGCAGGTTCCAAACTGGTGTGGGGTGGGGAAGCGTGGCCGGAGGAGACAAAGGGAACGGGATCAAGCCACACAGAGGTTCCAGGGAGTTTGGGTTCTTCCGCTCAGCTGTCCCTTGTCCGTCCTCCTGCCCGTCAGAAAGAAACATGCCCAGCCCTCACTCCTTTCCGAGGGTTTGCATCTTGGATTCAACCAACCAGGGACTGAAAAGATTCCAAAAAAATTCCAGAAAGATCCAAAAAGCAGAATTTGAATTTGCATCCTGCAGGCAACGATTTATATAGCATTTACATTGTATTAGGCATTGTATGTAATCTAGAGATGACTTAAAGTGTGCAGGAGGGTTTGTTAAGAGGGTAAACCCTCTGAGTTCTCATCACAATTTTTTTTTTCTATTTCTTTAATTTTCTATCGATATGAGATGACAGATATTCACTAAACTTGTGATAATCATTTCCTGATGTGTGTAAGTCAAACCATTATGCTGTATGCCTTAAACTTATACAGCGTTGTATGTCAATTATATCTCAATCAGATTGGAAGAAAAAAAGAAGAGAAAAAAATAAAGTATACGGGAGGATGTGGGTAGGTTATGTGCAAATATTGCACCGCTTTATATAAGGCACTTGAGCATCCGTGCGTTTTGGTATCCGTGGGAGTCCTGGAATCAATCCCCCATGGATGCGGGGGGGTGATTGTAGTAGTCATAACCCGGCTTGGTGTTCCAAAACTCACTGGAAACCTGAGAAATGCCCATCACAGCAGTGAACTGCCACTTTATGCCTGTCCGACTGGCAAACTCAGAAAGCTGGGACACGCGAGTGTTGGTGAGGACGGTGGGAGACAGAAGCCTGGCAGGCAGGCCCGTTCTGGAAAGGCGTCGGGCTCGACTGAGTCACCTGAAGGTGACACACACGCCATGGCTCCACTCCTGCGTATGTAAATCCCAAAGAACATTTCAGCCAGGTCCACAGGGAGACCTGTGAGGGCGTTCCCCGCACAGCACCTGTGTGGTGATAAGCTAGAGGCAATGCGGAGCCGTCTCCCAGCCCCCAAGAGGGAAAGAGGAGGAAAATGCGAGGACTCGTGCCCCGGCGTGATGCAGCTGTGAGCAGCTTCCGAGGAGAAGCAACCCAGAGCACGACGGGGCCTTGGGCATGGTGCTGAGTGACACCAAAAGCCAGGTCTGTAAGAGCACCGGAATGCAGGCTGGCAGAACAGGACAGCCTGGTCTGCAATTAGGTGTTCAAACAGAAAGGTGTCATTAGACGCCTCCGAGCGCTGGGAGAGAAGTCAGAGAGGGAAGTGGAGATAAAGGGAGAAATCAACAAAATGAGGGAGGCTTGGGCCGTGGCAGTGATGGCGTGGCAGGCAGGTTGCCTCCAGCCCTGGTACAGAGGTGAGAATCGGGGAGTGGGATCAGGCCACTCGAGGTGCCTGTCCTCTTGCTCTCTGCCCATCCCCTGCTTGACCAGGGCCTGCTTCACCGACACCCCAATCACATGACTGACCTCCCTACATGCTTGCCCCAGGCTCAGCTGGTGATTGTTCTTATCAGAGGGGCGGTGAGGGGCCTGGCCCTCTGCCGGTTTCCCTGGTAACCGATGAGCCAATGTGAGGCCAATTTCCCCTGTAACTGCCAAACTCCCCCCTGCCCCTAGGAGCAAAGACTGCGGCCAGGTCCTGCCCGCTTCCGGCGCCCACGGTGGGGTGTCGCTCCAAGACCTCGTTCCAGACGTGCAAGCTCCCCCATCCATCAGACCAATGATGTCTGCGTTACTGACTCTGGGCACTTTCTTGGGTCTTGAAGCTGGGCAAGTGCAGGGCTTGTAGGCCTGCGGGGGGCAGCCCAATGGGGAGAAAAGGGGGAGAGGTAGTTCGAGGAGGGGAGACTTGGGAAGCTGAGCCCTGCCGGGGGAGGGAGACCGTGCGTCTGTCCTTTCCCGGCGGCGAGCACAGAACCTTCCACAAAGTCGAGGGACTGAATGTGAGACCTAATCCCCCCGCATGAAACACGAGGAACAGGGAGAGGCAGGGAGGCCAGAGCAGGGAGAGCTGGTGCCCACGCAGATTCCAGCAGCTCCCAAGGATCCTGACCAGGAAGAGTCGGGCCATGTCTAAAAAATGAGCACGAGCCAGTGGGACTTGCCCATGAGTGCAAAATCGCGTGGAAACGGAGGGGAGGCAACATCCAACCTATGGACAGACGGTGTGAACCCAGGAGAGCTGGACTTGCAGGGTAAGAGTTAACTTCATGGAAATCGGAAGCCAAGATCAGGGGCCTCCACAGCTGAGTCAAGAAATGGGCCATTTTAAGAGAAAAGATAAGGAAGTGGAAAAAGCTAAACCTGGATAAAGGGGAGCCAGCCCAAGGAGGTGGGAGTGGGTCGTCTCACTCGGGGGGGCCTTGGCCACGGGGGTTCAGTGCTCAGAGCCTCGGTATCCGAGGTTCATTTTGCTCAGAGCCCAACACTGATCTCACGTCTCAACGTGATCCTTTGCTTCCGATTCTGAGCGGATGTGTCCCCTGCACGTGGCCTGGGGGACTGCAGAACGTAGAACAATGGGCAGGGCCGGAGTAGCGGAGGGTCTCCAGAGCCCTGCAGCCTGCGGAAGCTGAGCTCGTCCTGGAGCCTGGTCCCAAGGCGGGGAAAGCACCCTCTTCCTGCCTGTCTGGCAGGCACAGGAGGGGGGCAGCACCTGGATAAGGGGCATATGTCCCTGGGGAGCATCTTCCCGGCCACACTGCTGATGACAGCATGGGGTAAGGCTGGCTGCAAAGCCAGCCTGGCCCCATGCACCACGCTGTCCCCTTTTAACCTCTCGTTCATGTGAGCACTGGAATATGAATCAAAGACTCAACCTCCAAACTCTGAGTCCAGCCCCCAAGCAGTCACGCGTCCCCCCAGAGTGGAGGTCCCAAGCCAGCAGGTGTCAGGATGCAGTGTCACGGCCGGCTCTCACCACCACCCTTGGGTTCCCAAAGCTTGATGTGCTTCAGTCACGGGGGAGGGTGACAGGTCCTCCCTGGCCCCCACTGGTGGGAATCAGAAACCATGTAAACGAGCCCTTCTAAAAACACCAGTTCAGAGGCAGCTCCTAGAGGCAAGCCTGTAACCAGGACCAAGTTCACCTTTTGCGTAAAAATGGAGACAATGAGAAAGCAAGCCCTTTGAGGGCAGCTCCCATGCCCTCCACACATGGGGTCTCCCCCGCGGTACTGGGCCTCGTCCACAATCCATATGCAATAATCTATCTGATTACAAGCAAATTCACTGTGAAAACCTTATTTAAAATAAAAACACCAATCATAGTCGATTTCTGGAAAGTTCTTTTTTTTTTTTTCCTGGACACAAAAGGTAATTAAATGGTTTTTTTACAAATTTTTAAAATCATTACCCAGTTCTTTATACTTCTGCAAATTCCTTTTGTATAGTTTATTTCTGTGTTAAAAATACACTAACACACTTATTTACCATGAGATTGTGAAAAAGGGTGCAGATGACTACTTTAGAGTCCCACACATTTTCCAGTGTAATTTTTAGTGGATATTTTATATTTACTTCATTCCTAATTCCAACACATATTTTTATTTAACTCATCTTGCCCATAAAGTTTGTTTTCTTAACATCATGGTTTGCCTTGGGGTCTCATGAGGCATGAGGAGGGGTACCTACCTTGGAATAGTATGGGAACTACCAGAGAGGCTTTTTCCTCTTCCTCCCCCTCCCCTCCCCTTCTCCCTCCTCCTCTCCCTCCCCCTCCTCCCCTCCCCCTCCTCCTTCCCCTCCCCTCTCCCTCCCCATCATCATCAACATAAATGGCCAGTAGGGGCAGAGCTGAGGTCAGGGCCCAGTCTCACCACAGCAGCTGGGCTGGGAGTCCTTGCTTGGACCCCACTGTGGTACCCACCTTTGAGGACAGGCCTCTCACCGATGCTCCGGATGCTGTAGACGGCGCTGGACAGGGGCAAATCTGGAATGAGCTCTGCCAGCAGGTACCCAGAATACCAGGCACACAGGGAGGCGAAGATGAAGAACGCTGCCTTCAGGGTGCCTGTGGACAGACAAGACAAGACACGTTGGGCGCCTCCCCTCCGGACCCTCTCCTCCTCGGCCTTCCCTGGATGGCATCCCTGCACCTGTGTCAGCAGGATGCCCTGAGGGGAATCACCCCGGGAGGCGGTGGGCTGGTGAGGGCCCGGGGCCACTCAGTGGGGCCACAAGAACGGGTACCAAGAACAGGATGTGAAAGCGGTCCAGGCCGAGGTTCCCTATTTGCTGCTGTGTTGAGTCTCAGAGCTTCCTCAAAGGCTCAGGTCAAGGACTCATCAGGCGGCCCTGACAGGGGCCTAAGGACAGAAGCGGCCCTTCCCTCGTGAGCCGCTGGAGGCTCCTGGAAGCAGACGGAAGTTCTGGGGGGCGGCGGGGGCAGCTCTGTTTTGTTTACTGCTGTGTCAGCAGTGCTGAGGACGGTACCTGGTGTCCGTGAGCACACAACCGCCCCGTGACACTGGAAAAGGTCCCCAGGCTGTCAGTATCCTCAGAGACACGGCTGCGGGGACACCCAAGGCTCCTGGCGGCAGAAAGTCCCTGCAGAGAATTTGTCGACTCCAGAACCTGCCTCTCAATTCTGCAGGAAAAGGCACTGCCCCGCTCCTGGGTTACAGGAGGCCTAGGCGACAGCTCTGTCCCTTCACAGACAATCTGCCTCCGGGTCTTTCAGATTTTACTCCTTAAATAGCTCACAGATCAGGACTGTGCAGGATTACCAAAACTGCCAAGATTCAGGGATGGCCCAAGGCCCTGCGTAAAGGGACCTCAGGGATGGCCCCATCAGCGTTTGTGTACTGATATGTCCAGTCCTAAGAAATAAGAAGAGGACGGATGGGTGGATGGATGGAAGGAAGGAAGGAAGAGGGTAAAACAAGAGGAGGGGAGGGGAGGGGAGAGGAAGAGCCCGCCCACCTGACCACACACCCTCCTCAGCTGCCTCATTTCTGTCCCCTCTCAGGCCAGGCATCTGGAAACAACCGTCCTCTGGATCAGCCTCCAGGCCTCACCTTCCACCCACGGCTCAGGGCAGCTGTGCTGGTCTAGGCCTCCAAAGCCGCCAGGCTGCCAGCCCCAGGCCCCTGAGGACGGTCCTGACCCGTCCATGTCCCCCCTGGGCAGCACCCACCCTCCCGGGGCGGGCTGGGGGTGTCTCCCACGTTGTCTCTGCTGGCTTTTCGCTCACACGGTGCAGCCTGGGTCTCTCCGCAGGATCCCCGATGAACTGAGACCCAGGCCATCCTCTGAGCTCCCGACAAGCTGTCCCCTTGCTGACCCCTCTCAGCACCCGGGATGTCTCGCAGGGCCTGACACTCAGCACATCCCAGACGAAACCCTGGATTCTCCCCGGCTCCCCGAATCTGTTCCTGCGCCACCTCTTGCCCAGGACAGGGTCAGATGTCCGGGCCTCTTCCTGATTCCATACGTCTCCCTGCCAGCCCTCAGTGGGATCCACCAGCCAGTCTTGCTGGGGTGACCTCCAGAGACTCTGCTTCATCTCTACGGCCTCGGTCTCCCCAGGCCCGCAGCATCTCAGCTCTTCTCTCTCGCTGCTAGAGAACCTACGTGCTCCCCGTGTTGGGTGCTTATCTATCAGAGGGGTAGAATAAAGACTATATCTCATCTGTATCCCAGTTTCTGGCACAGAACTCCTAAAACCCTTGGAATTTCCTGATAGGAGTGTGGGCTGTTGTTCATAAGGGGCCCCTTTCGGCCACGCCTGGTTTATGCTAATGAGGTGGCTCAGGGTGGGTGCTAGGATAGCTTCCGGGGAGGGGCCAGCCAGTCCAGAAAGACCCAGCCCACACCTCAGCCCCACCCCCGACCTCCAGGAGGGGAGAGGGCAGGCAAGCTGTCCTGTGACCAATGACAGAACAAGCCCCCAATGAAACTCGGGACTCAGGAGCTTGGGGGGCTTCCTGGTGGGGAACACACTGGTGAGCCAGGCGGGGGACGCGCCCTGATTCCCGGGGCTGTGGGCACGGAACTCCTCTTCACCCTGTACGTCCCTGCGTTTGGCTGGTCCTCCTGACTTGTATCCTTTAGAATACAACTGTAATCTTAAGCAGAGTGATGCTTTCAGTGTTTCTGTGAGTTGTTCTGGCAAATTATTGAACCCCGCAGGAATTGTGGGAACCCCCAGATTTGTAGCCAGCTGGTCAGAAGTGCGGGCGGCCCCCGAAGCCCGTGGCTGGCGTCTGAAGACAGGGCAGCTCGTGGAGGGCACTGTCCTTAACCCCTGGGCTCTGGAGCTTATTGTGGGTGTTGAGTGTCGGAGCTGACCTGAATGGCTGGACACCCAGGGGGTGTCAGGGGGCTAGTGTCTCCCCGCCCAGAGCCCTGAGCGGAGACCAGTGCGTGTCCCCGGCCCCCTTTCCCAGCGTGCAGCCGCAGCCCTCCAGCACCGAGCCCGGGGCGTCCTCTCTCTCCGGGCGGTGATGAAACGCAAACCTCTGTCTGTCAGTCCGGCCGTGTTGAGCCCTGGATCTAGGCTCTCTCTTGATGCCTAGCACCTAGAGGTTCCCCGCACTGGTTAGGTTATATCGGGTCAGTATTTGCTGGTGCTTGGGGGGCGGCTGGTTCGCTTAGGTAGTCATCCCGGTGAAACGGGATGCCTCTGTCTCACCTGGACCACTCGGTCTTTTTTCAAGTGCGTATTTCGACATCAATTATTTCTTTCTCGTTTCCAAACTATGCAGTCCCTAGGATGGTTAGAACGTAATGCAGAGATGGCTTCCTGCTGGGAAATGCCTAAGACAGCTCGGCCGCTGCAGTTCCTAGGATGGAGGGACATCTCCGAGCCGGAAACACCAGCCACAGGAAACACAGTGAGAACAGCAGGTGAAGCCGGCGTGCTGTCCTGGAAATTCCTGTGTGCTCTGTGCTCCAACCGTGCTGACCCGACCCGCCGCCGTGGCTGCCCTTTCCAGCTGTACCCTGGGTACGAGTTTGTCCCTCTGCCCCCAGGGCGCTCTCCTCCAGACCCCTGGCCATCTGTCCCCTCCTTCAAGGACTCCAGTGCGGCTCTGTGGCCTCCTGGGTGAAGCCTGCACAGGCACCCTCAGGTCAGCCCTTCACACGCCTTGTCGGCGCCGCCCACCATGGCTCTCCCCTCCAGGTCTGTGCCCGCATACCTAGGACGGTGCGAGGGTCACAGGATGTTCCGGAAAACGCCGCTGGAGGTGCCCTGAGTGAACAGTGTGATCTGACTGCTGGAAACATGGATTCAGCATCGATAAGAGTCTCAGGTTCAAAGACAATAGTGCAGTGTCCTGTGTGTCGAATCACAGCCAGACTATTTTATCCAAGTGTCGTATTTGAAGAAAATTGGCAAAGCAGAGATTATTCGGATCTTCTGAATGTCACACGTGAGATCTTTGAGTGAAGAGTTGCTTTTGATTCGGAGGTGACTGAAAGGGAGCACGATGTCACCTCTCAGATACCTTCCTCCCCGCATGCAAGGGAGGCACGGTCTGGTCCCCAGGTGAACAAGGACACATGGGTGGAAGTCACAGGGAAGACAACGAGGAGAGAATAAAAGCCCACGCGTCCTCACAAGGAGCACTGTGAACCCCGGGCTTGTGGGACCACAGGCACCCCTCCCTGGACATTTTCCAGGGCTCCTGGGAAGGCTACAAAGCGTCTGTGCCACAGGTGAGGGGCGCAGCGGCGGACCCCAGGCCAGGTTTCCTGCAGTGGCTGCAGAAGCCATGACTGGAGCCAGAACAAGCTCGGGGAGGGAGGGAGGCAGGCCCAGCAGCGTGCACTGGGACCAGTTCAGCGTGAGAAGATGGGGCACGGGCTGGCGGTGGACCCTGCACCCGGGATGGGGCAGGCACGGGGGAGGATTTGTCTTGGGAAAGGCGAGGGTTCAGGGACTCAGCTAAGACAGCTCTGGAGGTGGTGGGGGGAGGGCCTGCCCTGGAAGAAGGGGTCCAGCAGCTTCAGAGTTGAGGGGGAAGGCAGAGGAAGTACACAGAGTCCGCGAACCTTCTGTGGCTCTGTGACCAGGATCCGGCCTTTTCTCATAAGGTAATAAAGTCGACATCAGCCCACGGACACATCCTAAGCACTTCCACCCAGCAGGCGCCGTGAGTATTAGAGCAAAGGCCAATCCCGAGCACAGGTAGGAAGCCGGAACTCCCTCCCCAGAGGCTCTCTTTTAGGGCGCATGTGTGTATGTCCTACCCTCACTCCACCCTCAGATTCTTGGGGGTCTCAGGCTGGCCCTGACACTTCACTTAGGCTGGAGGACAAAGCAGTCCTGAAGCCAGTGTACACGAAGGCAGGCTACAGGTAACGGGGGGTTCCGGGATCCCCCTCCCATCCAATCCAGGGGCGCTGCAGAGGGCCGTTCTGAACCCATAAGGACACACTTTGGAGGGATTTCCTTCCACGTGAAGTGGATGATGAGATTTGTCACTGGCCACCTCCCCACAGGAACCCACATTCCCCCGCCTTGAGGCGGCCACGCCTGCACCTCTCGTCCCTGAGGGGTGGATAAGCCAGACTTGGGGTGCAGCTGCTTTGTGGGTCCAGGCTCTGCTGGCCCCAGTGTCCACGGCTGTCCCTGTCCTGCTGACGGAGGCTTTTTGGCAGTAGGGCTGGGAAGTGTCACAGCTGAACACCTCAGCAGGTTTGCAAGGTAACCCACCTTCCAAAGTTCACATGCCAACGCCCTTAACTTTGAGGAATTAGGGTGACTGCTCTGGGAAGCTTCCTCCAGCTTGTGAAGGGTGGCGGTGGCTTACTTTACTTCATCCCTTTAGTCTGAATGTCCTTCTTGTGAGCTGTGCCCCTACCTGGGACAGACCTGGGGCTTGACTGAAGCATCGAGGGAAACGCTGCTTCCACGAGCATTACCTAATCTTGAGCTCACAGAATCAAAAGCCATGTGGCGCTGAGCTTCTGTGAGTAATTTCTCTGACAGCCACGCAGCCGGATATATGCAAACCTGGTGTGACCTCAAACCTTGATGTGAAAGGACCACACAGCTCATAAATGAATTACTAGGCTGCATGCGGAAAAGCTGTGGGTGCAGGGAAAGCCACCTGATCATATTCAGCGTTTTCCACTAAGTGAGCAGTAAAGTTGGACGATAAGTATATAATACAGGCATAATGAAAAAAATTCTTCCAAAATAGCTGTAATGAAAGTCAGTGCCCTAAGGGAGATCTTTTCTCCCAAGAAAAGAGATACGTATCTCCTTGCATTTATCCTACGATGCACACAAGTTACCAGAGACAGTACTGTTCACAAATAAATGGTTTTGTAGAAAACTTGAATATTTTACACAAATAAAAAGTCTTAAAATTTGGCTTTCCTACCCATTGGGGATGGAGCAGAAAGGGGGTGCTCAGAACTTTCTGCAGTGTGACCACACAACCAGAACGCCACTTAGGAAGGAAGGAGACCACAGAGTCAAACACACACCTGGAGGCAATGACCTGCCACTGAGAGGTGGGGAGCTCGTCTCTAGAGAGGCCAAGAGAACTTCCCAGTTTTGAACTTTTAATTTTTGCACAATACGCTGCCTTGCCCTGGGAGGAATCCAGATTCCTCAGATTATAGGAAGAAACAGCAAAACCAATTAGGAAGGGAATGTGTGTCAGAGGCCGTCGGTTCCGGGACCCCAGAGCGCCTTGCATACGCAGGCAGGCAGGCAGGAGAGGCACACGGAGGCCACCGTCAGGAAGGCGAGCCACTGGGAGATGAACCGGCTCGGGAAAGAGTCGGAGGTTTTCTTTCCTCCTTCCTGCTTTTCCCCCCGAATCTTCTCAGGCTCAAGTAGTTTGATAGAATGGTGTGGGGGGCGGGGGGAAGCCTTATAAAAAGATGCTACCGGAACGGTTATAATAAGGCACAATGGGACAGTCCATGCTAATGAGTCCCCACTTCTCACCCACCCACAGGCTGGTGACTTACAAGGGGTTGTCCCCCTGTCTCCGCACTTTTCATCATTTCCTTGGCTGGTCAGGTGGACCTGCGGCGAATGACCTCTGACGGCAGCCCGAGGAGCCCCAGCTGGAGTCCCCAAGTGCCTCTAGCCGGCGCCCGGCAGCCCCCCTCCTGGCCCAGGAGGTCGGAGATGGGGGCGGGGGGCGGGGCGCGCCCCTGCCGGCACCTGCGCTCGGCGGGAGGGAGCCTTCTCCCCCTGGGACTCACTGGGTGCTGTGCTAGCTGCGCTCAGCCAACACCTACTTCCCGGGCAAAACGCCAGTCACTGACGTGCCCGCACCCCGGCCCTGCACGCAGCTGGGGCAGTGGCGCCCGGCAGGAGGGCGGCGGGAAACCCCAGCCGATTTGCCCCTGCTCGATTCGCGTGGCGCCTTCCTGACCCCAGGGCTAAGAGAGGACCCTCCCTCCCGCCCCGTGCCGCCTCCACCTCTGGCTCAGCGCGCCAGGTGCCAGGTAGGGCGAGGGGGCGAGTCTCCCATGCCGGGTCCCCCTTCCCTCCTCCCGCACTCACCGGCAGCCGCGGGGCGCATCTTCCAGCTGCGGCTCCGGACCCTCCGGACCCTCCGGACCCTGGGCCGCAGCTCAGGGCGACCGAGGCAGCCTCGCAAGGACTGGGCGGACCCCTGGGCGACACGCCCCGGGGGCAGGCCGGCGGCGGGGAGGGCGGGCAGGTGCGCGGGGGCAGGTGCGCTGCAGGCGCCCTTGAGCTCCGGCTCTGCGGTCCAGGCTGCCTGGGGACCAGCGACAACGGGCGGGTTTTGCTCTGAAGGGAGGACGCCGTCGTCCCTTTACGGTTGGCGGCCCCAGACCCCAATCGAATGTCTCACAAAGTCAGGTGACCGCCAAGATAGGCATATTAGGCATATTCTGAGTCTCTGAGACGTCAAAGCCAAGTCCCAGGGAAATCCAGGTTCGAAGTCCAGGTCCCCGTTCCACGGCTGTTTCACTTCCTGCCCGCTGCTGTTTGCACAGCCCAGCGGGCTTCCTCCTGTGCTCCTGGCTGATCAGGGAACATAGGGCGGCACGAGGTCCCAGGCCCCGTGGTCAGGGTGGCGGGCCTGCAGGTCCTCGGGTTTACAGGAGGCCGGGCTCTGGTGGGAGTTAGGCTTCCCCGAAGACGGCCCACGTCCAAACAGCTGCTTCTCCGCGCCACATGTGGGCTTGCATTGCAGACATCCGTCAGCGTTTACAGAGCTTTTGAAGCCACTGTAATCACAGAGGCCTCAGCCTCCCAAGGGTAAGTGAAGGCTCCAAGGGCAGTTGGTCACTTTTGTGGAAAAAGAGTTCCAGAGAGGCAGGGTCGCCTCCCTCGGTGTCCACTGGCTCCTGCAGTTCTGCTCCCCCGAGAAAGCCCAGAGGCTTCCACCGTGACGCAAGTACCCTGGGGTGTCACGGGGGGCTTGGCTGGGACCCGCCCTCTACCGCCGTCTTGGCCTCCTGAGAAGTTATCCCATCCGGTGCCCTCTAGGGGGCCTGGGGACACATGCCCTGTGGACGGTGTGGCCTTATTTTTCTAGGCCACCCTCTGCCTGCTGTCTTCTAAATCAGAGGGAACAGAAGAGAGGGGTCTCAGTTAGGAATCCTTCCCCGGGACTTCAGAACAGTACCCGGCCCGAGCGTGGCTCGCTTCAGTGTGGATGCCTTTCCGAGCTGCTCTACAGCAATACTCAGGAGTCATTCTCCAACTATTCCTAGCAATTACATTAAACACATGAATCAGCTCTTTAAAGGGAGTGTTGGTTTCATCTGCCAAGTATCTCATCTTTGTCTTGAGCTCACTTCATTTCAGAGATGGAGCTTTTGTCTCTGGGTTTGCTTTCAGTTTT
Source organism: Balaenoptera acutorostrata (assembly GCF_949987535.1). Taxonomy (NCBI): domain Eukaryota; kingdom Metazoa; phylum Chordata; class Mammalia; order Artiodactyla; family Balaenopteridae; genus Balaenoptera; species Balaenoptera acutorostrata. Next base: position 147,625,628 of record NC_080067.1, on the reverse strand, counting down.
TTTTTTTTTTTCTAAATGTGGTCAAAAAGTGCGCAACATAAACTTTATCACCTTTTACCAAATTAAAAAATATACACTTTTAAGTGTACAGTTCAGTAGTGTTAAGGATATTCACATTATTGCACAACAGAACTCCAGAACTTTTTCATCTTGCAAAACTGAAACTCTGCTCCTATTAATCACCAACTCCCCATCTCCTTCCCTGCAGCACCTGGTAACCACCATTCTCTTTTCTCTTTCCAGACTTTGACTACTTCAGATGCCTCATATAAGTGGAATCATGCAGTGTTTGTCTTGTTACGACTGGCTTATTTCCCTTAGTGTAATGTCCTCAAGGTTCATCCATGTTGTAGCATGTGACAGGATTTCAACCCTTTTTAAGGCTGAATAATATTCCATTACATGTATAGATAGACCACATCTAGTTTCTCCATTCATCCCTTGATGAACATTTGGGTCGTTTCCACCACTTAACTAGTGTGAATAATGCCGCTGTGAACATGGGTGTGTAAATATCTTTTCAGTTCTTTTGGGTATATACCAGAAGTGGGATTGCCGGATCATATGGTAATTCTATTTTAATTTTTCTGAGGAACCATCATACCGTTGTCCATAGTGGCTGTACCATTTTACACTCCTAATAACAGTGCACGTGTTCCAATTTCTCCACATCCTCACCAACACATTATTTTCTATTTTTTTTAAAATTTTGCTTATTTTTATTTATTTTTATTTTTATTTTATGGCTGTGTTGGGTCTTCGTTTCTGTGCGAGGGCTTTCTCTAGTTGCGGCAAGTGGGGGCCACTCTTCATCGCGGTGTGCGGGCCTCTCACTATCGTGGTCTCTCTTGTTGCGGAGCACAGGCTCCAGACGCGCAGGCTCAGTAATTGTGGCTCACGGGCCTAGTTGCTCCGCGGCATGTGGGATCTTCCCAGACCAGGGCTCGAACCCGTGTCCCCTGCATTGGCAGGCAGATTCTCAACCACTGCGCCACCAGGGAAGCCCCCTATTTTCTGTTCTTTAAAACTTTTATAGTAGTCATCCTGAAGGATGTGGGTGATATCTCAGTGTATAAAATGATAGGTATCAGGGGCAAACATTACTTGTAATACACATGAAAAATGTACATGAAATGCATGTAAGTGAAAAAGCAGGAACATCCAGTGGACATTGATACATATAAAAAGACTGGAAACACATAAAAATGAACAAGCTGTTGCATTTCCCTGAGCATACTATAAAGCCACATTACTTTTAAAATTTTGAAAATAAACGTGCACTGAAAAATAATATACCCTCTGCTTCACTCCCCCTCCCAACCTCATGTTTCCCTGGGCCACTGGCTCATTTTCAAAGCTCTCCTCTAACAGCCCCTCGCCCCGCAGCAAGCCTGTTTCATAGGAGTCCCCTCCACAGGTACGTGCCCCCCACCCCCAGGTCCAGAGTTCCCTCCTCAGAGACCGCCACTGTCCCTAAAGCACTCAGAGCTATTCTCTGCTTACGCAAGCCCATATATATTTCCCTCATCCTTTTTACACACAAGATATCATGTTGTACATGGTATTTCACAACTTACCTTTTACGTTATTTATAATATCTCGGAGAGCATAGTACATAAGCACACACAGACTTGGCCTGCTCTACGTGACTCATGTATTCTAGTCTACCACTGGATTCTTTTATTGTTTTATTGTTCTATTCTTTTATTATTCTATTCTTTTATTGTTCGATGAACCATCTTTTACTGTTGGATTGTGGATCTTTTAACCACATATTTTATTGTTGCATGAACCTATTCTTTAAATAGGCTGCAGAAGGACATTTTTGGTTATTTTCAGTCTTTTCTGCTATTAATAATGCCGCAATGAACACCTTTGTGCATCCATCTTGGCATAAATATCGGGGTGGATTTAAAACAAATTCCCAGAAGTGAATTACTGAATTAAAGGGTATGTGAATTCTGAATTTTATCAGATATTTCCCACAGCTCAACAGAGAAGTTATACCCGTTTACACACCCACCATCAGCATATGAGAATGCCTATTTGTTCATAACCTTCCCAACACACCGTATTATCCAACTTTTTGATCTATACTAATCTATTGTTGAAAAAAAAATCTTAGTATTGTTCTAATTGGTTCTCTCATTAAAGTGATGGCCTTGGCATGCTTTCATAAGTTTAAAAGCCATTTGTGATTTGTGTCTATTTCTTTTTTTAATTTTTTATTGTTTTTTTAATTTTTTATTGTTTTTTTATTGGAGTATAGTTGCTCTACAATATTGTGCTAGTTTATACGTACAGCAGTACATATATCCCCTATTTTTTGGATTTCCTTCTCATGTAGGTCACCACAGAGCATTGAGTAGAGTTCCCTATGTTGCGCATATTTCTTTTTCCAGGAACTATCTAGTCACATACATTGCCCATTTTTCTATTAAGTTGTTAGCCTTTTTTTTCTGATTATAGTAGCCTTGAGAAATAATTTGTGGACTAGATAATACATGTACATAGTTCAATTTTTAAACGTATATTAAAAGGTAGGTAGTGATAAACCACCTCCCTACTCCTGCATCCTCTCTATCCAATAGAGAACCAAGGTTATTCATTTCTTGGGTGTCCTTCCAGAAGTTCTCTGTACATATTCAACAAATAAGAGTATCTTCCCCCCACACTTTAACAAACCGTAACATCCTCTCGCTCTGACCCACATCTTGCTTCTCAAGATACCTTGGAGAGTGAGCTGCCTGTGTACACAGAGCTCTTCTTCATTCTTTCCACACCTGCAGAGCATCCTACAGCAAGGGTGGACCACAATTTACCAGCTGTTTCTTTTCCACCTTTTGTTAGGACTACTACTCTGTAATGAAAACCTCTCACATAGAATGTTTCACTTATGTGAAACAAGTAAATAAATAAATTCCTAGAAGAACTGCTGGGCTTGTCTACTGGTAATCCTGAGATTTTGCCAAAACAGACCCGGATGCATTTTGTATTCACTGACATGCCCCACTCCCCTGCCCCTGAGCTGTGTTTGTGCATGTTTCATTTCAAAGGCTTTTCAGGGACTTCCCTGGTGGCACAGTGGTTAAGAATCTGCCTGCCAATGCAAGGGACACGGGTTCGAGCCCTGGTCCTGGAAGATCCCACATGCCGCAGAGCAACTAGGCCCGTGAGCCACAACTACTGAGCCTGCGCTCTAGAGCCTGAAAGCCACAACTACTGAAGCCCACGCGCCTAGAGCCCGTGCTCCGCAACAAGAGAACCCACCGCAACAACAAGCCCATGCACTGCAGTGAAGAGTAGCCCCCGCTCAGTGCAATTAGAGAAGGCCCGCACGCAGCAACAAAGACCCAATGCAGCCAAAAATAAATAAATAAGTAAATTTATATTAAAAAAAAAAAAGGGTCCACCTGCCAATGCAGGGCACACGGGTTCGAGCACTGGTCCCGGAAGATCCCACATGCCGCGGAGCAACTGATCCTGTGCACCACAACTACTGAGCCTGCGCTCTAGAGCCAGCGAGCCATAACTACTGAGGCTGCGTGCCACAACTACTGAAGCCTGCGCACCTAGAGCCTGTGCTCTGCGACAAAGAGAAGCCACCGCAACGAGAAGTCTGCGCACTGCAACAAAGAGTATCCCCTGCTCGCCACAACTAGAGAAAGCCCACACGCAGCAACGAAGACCCAAAGCAGCCAATAAATAAATAAATATATTTTTAAAATTAAAAAAAAAAAGGCTTTTCAAGGATAATTTTTTACTGCTTGATTTTCACCTTACTTGCTTACTTTGGGAAAGCACTGCCGTTTAAGAAGAGGCTTTCCGAAATGCACATTTTGGGGCCCCCATCCCAGACTTATTAAAACACAGCCGTTTGTGGTTTAACAAGCCCTCAGGTGACACTGAGGCATATAGATCCATGCTTCCCACTGCACTCTACCTCCTCCCTATCCCTGACAGATATCATTAATGAAACTGAGCATTTCTTTTTTTTACAAGATTCTTTTTTAATATTAATATTAATATTAATATTAATATTAATAATATAATATTAACATTATATTATTAATTATATATTATTAATTATTAATATTATTAAATATTAATATTTAATTTAATATTAATTAATTGATTGATTTTTATTTATTTGGTTGTGCCGAGTCTTATCTGTGGCAGGCGGCTCCTTGGTTGCGGCTCCAGGGCTCCTTGGTTGCGACTCGCAGTCTCCTTAGTTGTGGCAGGCAAATTTAGTTGCGGCATGCATGCGGGACCTAGTTCCCTGACCAGGTATCGAACCTGGACCTCCTGCATTGGGAGAGTGGAGTCTTATCCACTGCACCACCAGGGAAGTTCCAAACTGAGCATCTTTCCCAGAGTCTGGATGAAATCATAGAATCCTTTTCAATACAGTGTCCACAGTCACTACAAATCAATCCAAGTTGGCACGGCTGGTCAGGGGATGGTACTCTGAGGTCTCAATTAAGCATTCTTTCTTTTTTTTTCTTTTTCTCTTTATTGTTTTTTACTTAACCACCGCCATGTGGCATGTGGGATCTTAGTTCCCCTACCAGGGATCGAAACCGTGCCCCTTGTGTTGGAAGTGTGGAGTGTTAAAAGAAAAAAAAGAAGAGGCTTTCCTTAAAACACTTCGATGCGAAGCAACCAAAATAGCAAGGAGCTGAGAAGGGAGGGGACACCCTCGCATATATAAATATAGTGTAAAGCGCCCCTGCTTTCTACACAAAGGGACATCTACTGTACATGTGGATATATAATTCTAAATTGTGTATTATAGCTTTTACAATCCTATATTTATTAGTTCCTTATTGTAGGTAATAAAAAATCTTCTTCCCTGTTTGTTTTTGAGTATGAAATTTTTCCCCCTAGGCAGTTAAAAATTTTTTGATTTTTCTTTTTACAGTTTGTTGAGCTTTGTTTTGCTTAGAAAGGCCTTTTTCTCCCTCCCTTTCCCCATATTTTCTTATTTTTTAAGTAAAATATTTGATCCCTCTAGACTAAATTTGGATGGAAATCCAAACTTATTTTCCTCCAGCTGGCCAGCCAGTTGTTCACTGTTTGTTGAATGAAAATCTCCCTCCATTGATCTGAAATGCTCCTTCCTCATATTAAGTCCCATGTGTAATCGTGTCCATGTCTGACTTTATATTCTGTTCTTTCTGCCTTATTTCCTTCTGCTTAGGTATTTCCTAGCGATTCTTGCATGTTTACTTTCCACATGAACTTTTTTTTTAATATTTAAAAAAAATTTTTAGTTTATATTGGAGTATATTAGTAATTAGTATACTAATTATCAATGTTGTGTTAGTTTCAGGTGTACAGGAAAGTGATTCAGTTATCCATATACATGTATCTATTCTTTTTCAATTTTTTTTCCCCAGTTAGGTTATTACAGAGTATTGAGCAGAGTTCCCTGTACTATACAGTAGGTCCTTGTTGGTTATCTATTTTAAATATAGCAGTGTGTACACGTCAATCCCAAACTCCCAATCTATCCCTCCTCCACCCCACCTTCCCCCCTGGTAACCATAAGTCTGTTCTCTAAGTCTGTTGAGTCTGTTTCTCTTTTGTAAATAAGTTCATGTTTACTTTCCACATGCACTTTGAACTCAGCTGACTATTTGTGACAGTTACCACCCTCCAGCCCTGGAGCCCCCCACCACGGGACATGCTCTGTTCCGGACGTTTCACTGAGAAATCTTTTTCAACCGCACAATAGGCTAAAGGGAAGACATCTGAACCATTTTGCCAATGGCAAAGCGAAACATCAAATGTCACAAAGTTCATCAGTTAGTGAGCGAGGATTCTCCAGGATTCCAAGTGACTCCACACTTACTCCCTCTGTGAGTTTATCTACTCGCTTAAATCACAGCAACAGGACAACTCCAGGGCCTCTAATAATAGTATTTTAATAGTCATGGTCCCTAAGTTCCATCTACTTGTGTCTGGGAATAACCTTGCTTCCTAAGTTTAATTCTCCATCTCAAAAAGCTGTAGCACATAAAATGCTAAGACTTAAAAATATTTTTTTTACATAATTAGATTTAACGTCTTTACAATGAAGTCAATTCTGTTTTTTCTTATTTATCATACAGCTGGAGATTAAATGCATTGAAATGTCCAGAAATTTTTGGAAACGAACTTCCCCTCTTCTCCTTCCGCAGCTGTGAGACCTTATCACCAGGTCTCCCTAACGTCACTCACCCTTTGTCTTTATTTGCTCCATGTGTAGCTTTTTCTGACTTTCCCTCCAGTTCACTAATTATGTGTTCAGCTCTATGGAATCTGCTGCTAAACCTGTCCCTTGAGTTTGTTGCTGTTGTTACTGTGTATTTTTTTATTTCTAGAAATTCTATTGGGTTCTTTTTCAAAGCTGTTAATGACTTTTTATAAAATTCTGTTTCCTGAAGGCATCTCAAAGACTGCTTTTAGTTCATTACTCATAATCAGCCTACCTAGTAAACAGCCTACCTCTGATGATCCTGATTTGTCTGAAATGCTTGGAAGCTGTTTTCCTGGATGTGCACTGGAGAGTGCATTTTAAAAACTGTATAGAAGACTGTCTTGAGGCTAGTGAAAATAATTTTCTCCAGAAAAGATTTGTGTTTGCTTTTGCTAGGGGTCTGAGTCATTACCACACCAGGACCACCTTTTAAAATTGTATATATTCAAGGCTTGAAAATCCCTGGACAACCCAGTCAATTCCAAATAGGATATAATTCAACACAAGCTGTTCACTTGAGGTTAACGTCTACGTCAATGGAGTTGGGCTCCCGATTACTTAAGTGTGGAGAGTCTACTGTCAGACTCCTCAGCTCTAACTTGGGGGGTTAACAAGTGCCCTTGGGTAAAATGTGGCTTCCTGGTACGCTTCCACAGGGCTGGGGGGCGGCGCATCCCTGGGGGCACAGTGAGATGGTGAGTTCAGACTGGTGGAGAGCCCCAGGATGCTGGGGTGTTAGAAGGACGGTACAGTGAAAGAGGAAAACAAGCAGGAGATGTAAAAGATACGGAGAAGAGGACATCAAAAGGCCCTCAGACTACCCTTGAGACCGGTGATTGAGGCTATCAATGTCTCCTTCCTGACGGTCACATCTGCAGACAAAGGGGGCTCCTCCGAGAGGGCTTCCCTGGACCCACCCGTCACTCCCCATGGCCCTTCTTCACTGCTCTTTTCCCCATCCAAACTCTTTTCCTTGTTTGGGGGGCTGTTTACTGTCTGTCTCCTTCAGCAGGATATAAGCTCCACCAAGGCAGGCCCTCACTGTGAGCACCTCTGGGACCCCAGCGCCTGGAACAGAGCCTGACCCAGAGGGGCTTCTTCACAGGTCTCTGGTGAACACGTGGATAACGCGCAAACCACTGATTCCACGGTAAGAGACGGCAAGTCAGGAGGGGGCAGCACCCTGCGAGGGGAGTGGGGTTATGAAGCTGATCTGAGATGAGGGGCCAGAAGGCTGCTCAAGGGGCAGAGCCCAGGAAACAGGAGGATCTACAGGACCCTGGGAAGGGGGAAGATCAGAAACAGGGAAGGAATCATCCAATTAAAGGTAATAAAGACCAACCTCACCAACCTTGGTTTCCTTCTTCCAGCAAGGGTTACAAATGAAAGGCATTCGGAGCAGAGGATGGTCTCGACCACACCTTAATGTCTTGGGACCTAAACATACTAGACATCTTTTTTTTTTTTTTTTTCTTAATTAACACAAAAATTTTAGAGCCGTTTTAGGTTCACAGCAAAATTGAGGGGAAGATACAGAATTTCCTATATATCTCCTGTCCTGCATTATCAACATCCCCACCAGAGCGTATGTTTGTTAGAACTGATGAACCTACACATCATTACAATGAACCGACACATCATAAACACCAAAAGTCTAGTTTACATTAGACCTCACTCTCGGTTTTGCACACGTTTGCACAAATGTATAATGGCATATATTCATCATTATGGACTCATACAGAGTAATTTCCCTGCCTTAAAACCCCTCTGCCCTGCCTAGTCATCCTTCCATCCCACTCCCTGGCAACCACTGATTTTTTATTGTCTCCATAGTTTTGTCTTTTCCAGAATGTCATGTAGTTGGAACCATACAGTGTATAGTCTTCTCAGATTGGCTTTTGTCACTTAGTACTATACATTTAAGGTTCCTCCGTATTTTTTATGACTTAATAGCTCACTTCCTTTTAGCACTGAAATATTCCATTGTCTAAACATACTAGTTTCTTTATCCACTCACGTACTAAAGGATATCTTGGTTACTTCCAAGTTTGGGCAATTATTAATAAAGCTGCTATAAACATCTGGGTGCAGGTTTTCGTATGAACATAAATTTTCAAGTCCTTTGGGTAAGTACAAAGCAGTACAAATGCTAGATCGTATGGTTAGCATATGTTTAGTTTTGTAAGAACCTGCCAAACTATTTTCCAAAGTGTCTGGACCATTTTGCATTCCCACCAGCAATGCATGAGAGTTCCTGTTACTCCACATCCTTGTCAGCATTTGGTGTTGTCAGTGTTCAAGATTTTGGTCATTCAAATAGGTGTGTTTTGGTATCTTATTTTTGTTTTAATTTGCATTTCCCTGATGACATATGATGTGGAGCATCTTTTCCTATGCTTATTTGTCATCTGTATATCTTCTTTGGTGAGGTGTCTGGTAAGGTCTTTGGCCCACTTTAACAGGTTGTCTGTATTCTTGTTGTTGAGTTTTGAGTTCTTTGTATATTTTGGATAACAGTCCTTCACCAGATTGCTAAAGGTCTGCAGTTTGTCTTACAATTCTCTAGACATTGTCTTTTTCAGGGTAGTAGTATCCAATTTTAATAAGTCCAGCTTATCAATGATTTCTTTCATGGAAGGTACCTTTGGCATTGCATCTAAAAAGGCATCACCATACCCAAGGCCATGTAGGTTTTCTCCCACGCTAACTTCTAGGAGTTTTATAGTTTTGAGTTAATTTTTGTAAAGGGTATAAGATTTGTGTCTAGATTCATTTTTTGCATGTGAATGTCCAGTTGTTTCAGCACCATTTGCTAAAGAGACTATCTTTGTTCCACTGTATTGCCTTTGCTCCTTTGTCAAAGATCAGTTAGCTATACTTATGCAGGTCTATTTCTGAGCTCTCTATTCGGTTCCCTTGATCTATTTGCCTTTTCTTTCACCAATATCACACTGCCTTGATTATTGTAGCTTTACAGTAAGTATTGGAGTCGGGTAGTGACAGTCTTCTGACTTTGTTCTTTTCCTTCAGTATTGTGTTGGTTATTCTGGGTCTTTTGCCTCTACAAATAAACTTTACAATCAGTTTGCCAACATGCACAAAATAAGGGCTTTGATTGGGTTGGCATTGAATCTATAGATCAAGTTGGGAAGAACTGACATCTTCAAAATATTGAGTCTGTCTGCAAACATAGAATCTCTCTCCATTTATTCAGTTTTTCTTTGATTTTGTTCATCAGAGTTCTGTAGTTTTCCTCATATAGATTTTGTACACCTTTTGTTAGATTTATACCTAAGTATTTCATTTTGCGGGGCGCTAATTAAAAGGTATTGTGTTCTTAATTTCAAATTCCACTTGTTCATTGCTGATATATAAAAAAAGATGGATTTTTATGTCAAATTGATAAACTTTGTATCCTGCAACCTTGCTATAAGCACTTAGCTCCAAAAGTTTTTTTGTTGATTCTTCTGGATTTTCTACATAGATGATCATGTCATCTGTGAACAAAGACAGTTTTAGTTCTTCCTCCCCAATGTGTATACCTTTTCTTTCTTTTGCTTATTAGTCTTATTGAATAGATAGAACGTCCAGTACTGGAGTAGTGAGAGGGGATATCCTTGCCTTGTACCTGATCTCCATGGGAAAGCCTCGAGTTTCTCACCATTAAATACGATGTTAGCTGTAGGTATTTTTGTAGATATTCTTTATCAAGTTGAGGCAGCTCCTCTCTATTTCTAGTTTCCTGAGAGTTTTAATCATGAACTCTGTGTTGTGGGTGTGGTGGATTTTGTCAAATGCTTTTCCTGCATCTATTAATAGAATCATGTGATTTGTCTTTTTCAGCCTGTTCATGTGATGGATTACATTAATTGATTTTTGAATATTGATTCACTCCTGCATAGCTAAGATAAAGCCTGCTTGGTTGTGGTGTAAAATTCTTTTTATACATTGTTGGATTTTATTTGCTAATATTTTGTTGAGAAATTTTGCATTTATGTTCATGAGAGATATTGGTCTATAGTTTTCTTTTCTTGTAATGTCTTTATCTGGTTTTGATAATAGGGTAATTTTAGCCTCCCAGAATGAGTTGGAAGTATTCCCTTTGTCTTCTGAAAGAGATTGTAGAGAATTATTACAATTCCTTCCTTAAATGTTTGTCAGAATTCACCAGTGAACCCATTTGGGCCTGGTACTTTCTGTTTTGGAAGGTTATTAATTATTGATTCAATTTCTTTAATGAATATAGGCTGATTCAAATTGGCTATTTCTTCTGGTGTGAGTTTTGGCAAATTGTGTCTTTTAAGGAATTCGTCCATTTCATCTAGAGCATGAAATTTGTGGGCATAGAAGTTGTTCACAGTATTCCTTTATTATCCTTTTAATGTCCATAGGATCTGTACTGATGGTTTCAATTTAATTTCTGATATTGGTAATTTATGTTCTCTCTTGTTTTATCTTAGTCTGATTAGAGGCTTATCAAGAGGCTTATCTTATTGATCTTTTCAAAGAACTAGTTTTTGGTTTAATTGATTTCCTATTTTCTATTTTACTGCTCTCTTATTATTTCTTTTCTTGTACTTACTTTGGATTTGATTTGCTTTTCCTTTTCTAGTTTCCTAAGGTAGAAACTTAGATTATTAACTTTAGATCTTTCTTCTTTTCTAATGCATGCATTCAATGTTATAAATGTTGTCTAAGTACTGCTTTGGCTGCATTCCACAAATTTTGATAAGTTGTGTCTTCATTTTCATTTGGTTCAAAATATTTTAAAATTTCTCTTGAGAATTCTCCTTTGACCCATGTGTTATTTAGAAGTGTGTTGTTTAATCTCCATGTATTTTTGGATTTTCCAGATATCTTTCTGTTATTTTTAGTTTAATTCCATCATAGTCTGACAACAGATGTTGTACAATTTCTATTATTTTATCTTTGTTAAAGTGTGTTTTATGGTCCAGAATGTATTCTATCTTGGTGACCATTCCATGTGAGCTTGAGAAGAATGTGTATTCTGCTGTTGTTTCCAATAAAGTTAAACATACACTTAGCATACAACGCAGCAACTCTATCCCAAGGCTATCCCCTAGAAAACAAACTGCATGCATTTGTGTTCATAGTATCCACAGAAGATTATAGTCAAAACCCAGATACAACCCAAAAGTCCATCAACAGGAAAACAGATAAACAAATTGCGGTATACTTAGGGTAAAATACTCACTGATTTTAAAAAAAAAAAAAGAATGCACTGCTGATAAGTGCAACAACATGGATAACTCTCAAAAACAATATGCATACCTACTGAGTGATTGATCACATTTAGATGAAGTTCAAGAGTGGATAAAACTAATCTGTGGTGAACAAAGATAGAATAGTGGTTTCCTCTGAGCACAGGGGTGGAAAGATATTCAACGGGAAAGGGCACGGGGAAAACTTACTGGTGCGATGGAGAAGTTCTTTATTTGGGTGGAAGTTATAGAGCTGTGTGTGTATTCTACGCATATAAAGTGTACTTCAGTGAAGTAGGTTTATTGTAGGGGAGAGATGACAGAGCTGGACAGTGCCAGAGAAGCACATTTACAGCTCAGTCTGGCCAACGCAGCACACGCAAGCCACCCTGGTCCAGTGCCATTTCAGACCCGGAGTGGCCCCCTCGGAAGCCTGCCCTTGGCTCTGACTGGCTGCCCACACTGCAAGCTGTGTTCACCTTTCTTCAGGGAGATTGGAGGGAACAGTTTGTAGTCCTGTCTCAACCTGGACACACTCCCCCACTACACTGTATCCTGCCCTTCCTTCAAGGCCTCCACCAAGCCTCTCTTCCTCGCTGCTGCCTCTCTTCCCCACATGCTTCTCGTCATCCCAGACTCTCCAGCTACGCTCCGCTCACAGGAGGCTGGTCTAGGAGCCACGGCATGGGTGTGACTTGCAGTCATGAGTAGCTGCATAGATTGGTCATCATTACTCACGCATATGTACACAAACAGAGAATGAGACCCAGAGTGTTTCGTTTCTCTTACTGCTTTTAAGTGCTCACTGACTTTTTTGTTTGTTTGTTTGTTTGCCTTTCCTTAATTTCACATACTGAATTAAACATACTTTTCTTTTTAAGTGTTAGGATCATTGGATTTAATTTTTTATTTCTTTTGTGTCCTCTCACAGGGCTTTGTGGTCAATGACCATTCAATTTATACTACAGACCAGCAGTTCTCAAAGTATGGTCAGGGGACCCCTGGAGGGTCCATGAGACCCTTCAGGGAATTTGCAAGGTCAAAACGTATACACTATAACATTAATTGCCTTTTCCACTCTCATCCTCCCAGGAGTGTATGGTGGGGCTTTCCACCGTATACTGAGAAGGTTTGCATGACTCAGTGAACCAGCATTTTCCAAATGATGGATGCAGAATGATACAAAATCATGCAAGGGCAAAAGACCCATTCCAAGTACCAAATAGACCAGTACATTTTCATGTAACAGAGTAAGAAACATTCATTTTCAGATCTTACGTTGCAATTCATCGTTAAGAAACTGCCATTTGTTGGATTTTGGCATAGTATCAAAGAAGGATGTCCACAATTATGTGAGAAGGATATTAAGATACTCCACACTGTTCCGACTACATATCTATGTGAGGCCAGAGTTTTGCCAGTCCTTCAACCAAAACAACATATTGCAACAGACTGAATACAAAAGGCGCTGTGAGAACACAGCTGTCTTCTGCTAAGGACATTGAAGAGATTTGCAAAAGTGTAAAACAATGCCACTATTTTCACTAGATATTTCGTTTGGGAAAGTAAAATTATTTTCCATAAAAACATTTATGTTAACATGCAATACTCTAGTGTTATTTTTAAATCAGTTAACAAATATTTTTAAATGTTCTCACTTTTAATTTCAAATGCATAACCTACAGAAACAAAACTCTTCTGGGTCTTCAGTCACTTTTAAGTGTACAGAGGGGTCCTGAGATGAAAAAGTTTCAGGATGGCTGCTTTAGGCTGTCTGACTAAAATACTGAGCAGACCCTTTAGAAATGAAAGGGCCAGAGATGCTGGATTTGGAGTCAGACAGACCTGGGTTTCCACCAGTGTCCCACACTGCACTAATGGATTTGGAGCCACTAATTTAATATCCTTAAACCTCAGGGTTTTGGTTTTTTTAATTAATTTATTTATTTGGCTGCACCGGGTCTTAGTTGCGGTACGCGGGATCTTTAGTTGCGGCATGCGGGATCTAGCTCCCTGACCAGGGATCAAACCCAGGCCCCCTGCATTGTGAGTGCAGAGTCTTAACCACTGGACCACCAGGAAAGTCCCTCGGGGTTTTATTTTTGATCTGTGAAATGGTAAGAATAACACCATTTTCAGAGCTGCTGAGATTAAGTGAGCTAAGGCATGGAATGTACCAGTACAGACAACCTGCAGCTAGTAAGCACCCGGACATTTCATTATTTATGCAAGTTGCACTTGGTCCTATAGGGCTTTGAGGAAGCCAGAGACTCGGCTGAGTTGGGAGCGAAGTTCAGGACCCTGGCCAGCTGATCAACTACGAGAAAAGCAAAGGCTCTTCATGTCCTGGAACACATCCTGTAAGGCCATAGGAGGGTGGAAGGGCTGACCCTTCAGAGCTCTTCCAACCTTGCGGGAGGAAGTGTTCACCTGTTGAGGGGCCAGAAACCCAGACAGAGCAGCTCTGCGGAGTTACAGGTCTCAGTTCAATCCAATTCAATTCGTCAAATGTTTATGAAGCATCTACTAGATGTCAGGCACTATTTAAGCCCCCCAAATGCATCAGGGGACAAAATTGACAAAGACCTGGGTCTTAGGCAGCTCACCTTTTAGTGCAAAGTTATGAAAAGTGAAGCAGCAACACAGGGTCCTAGGGAGGACCCACCTGCAGACAGGAGCAGGACCAAAGGAAAACTCTCGGCAAGGGAGAGGGGCCGAGTATGTACAGTGACCCGTAAAGCCTCTTGTGCAGGGGGTCATGCACTGTGCTGTGGGGAGGCACTGGTGATGTCGGGACGCCGGAGCCAGGGATGCTAGGGGTGAAGACAAGCGGGACATCGGGCTGCCCTGGAGCAAGAAGAGGGAGGGCGAGGGAAGAAGCCTGAGGCTGGGGAAGGCACCTCCTGGGCGAAAACTTTCAACCCTCTTCCTAATCAGAACTCCGTCAGCAGCTTCCTGGTCTGCAATGGGTAGGGAGGAAGAGCCATCCAGGGTCTGTGGACTCTGGCTTGGCAGAAGGTGTAGACATCTGAGTCTGAATGGGGCCACAAGAAGCCGGGAACGGTGAACCGAGAGTGTAAGGACACCCCTCTGACCTCCTTTCCGTCACCATTCTGGGCTGCTCCCCTGTGTTCTGGGTTGCAACCTGGATGGGCCAGATGGTAACGCACACGTGAAGGTCCCACGCTGACCGTACCCGGGGTTTCTTTATGAACAGCCACTGCTCGTAGGAAGGACTGGTGGGTGTGTCCAGAGTGGTGCATCTGGACACTTGGAACTGGTCTTGTTTGTTTTTGTTGTCAAGTTGTTACTTGCAGACTGTTTCTCCGACAGTCTCCTAAAGGCCCCAGATGTGTTTGTGCAGATAATCCGTGGTGACCTTGGAGTTTTCATTGGGAAAGGTTTTGCCTGCAGAAACCAAGAGCTGGGTCCCGCCCTTCGCTGCAGAAATCCACTTTGAAACACTTAAGGTATTGGGAAAAGTCCAAAGTTTTCGACTGTTCTGATCCCTGTAATTGTGATTGGGGGTGTTTTTATCCCACGGTTTAAGATGTTTCCTATATGTTTTCGGCATCATCACGCTGCCATGGTTGACACAGCGAGACAGTGAGAAACTGAAGCGGAAGTTAGGCTTCACAGGTACTCGTTTGTGGGGAGAAAACCCAATTTTCATGAACTCGAGTGATAGATACAGAAGTGAGTGACAAGCTCCTAGGGGAGGCTGGAGTGACTGTTGCCCATTTGCTGAAGGGAGGGTCCATCTGGAGACTGGAAAAGAAGTTCTGGCCAAAAGTGTAATATAAACCAGTACTATAATTTACAGGGGCATCTAATTGTCTAGTCCTTGGCGTGGGTAATGCTGTAAGCCCCCCTGAGCAGTGTGAAATCCTATGCTCAAGGCCAGATCCCCGGCCGCCCCCCTTGTAGGGTGAGGCAGCTGGAGTGCACAAGGTGGACGATAGTCGTCCACAGCCACTCAGCTAGAACCTGGGACCCTGCAGTCGGGGCTCCCGCCTTCCTGGAGCGTCGTGCCCCCTTTCATAAAGATGTATCTAAACCGAGGTCACCAGGTCCTCGAGGGTCGAGGGGAAATGCACATGCACGCACTGACCACACAGAGGCCGTGGGACCCACACGCCATGCCTCTCCCTCCTCGACCTTCTGCCATCTGAGAATCAGTTCTCTGCTTATACGCACCCCACCTGGAGCGCAAGACGTGTGAGAAACAAGAACGAAAACCCAACGCCCAAGTTCCTTTCCTTTGTTGCTGGTTTTCACTCTTTATGAAACTATTTTTGTTGGCTTCAGTGGCCGAAATCTTTAGGAGGAAGAGCATGGAAACTGGACCAGACTGACTCGGTTGTCGTAGTTCTGTCCGTCAGCAGCTGGGTGGTCTGGGGTGTGAGCCAATGGCGGGGGGGCGGGGGAGGGAGGGGCACAACACCTCAGAGGACAGAATAGAGAAGGAACGTAGAACAATGCTGGATGCAGGAGAGGCATCCCACAAATGGTTGATATTATCATCTTCATGGGTCATTTTGTCTCTCACTATCATAAGCGATCAAGAGAAAATCTAGCTGCATTTCAGTTTTGATTTAGAAAAAAGTAACGTAAGGGACTACCAAAGAAACACTGTATGACAGCTGTTCTAGGATATTCCAAAGAGGAAAAATGTAAATCCTTCGGGAAAGAAAACTAAACAAAAAATCTCAACAGCGTATGTACGTAATAGTCCAAAACCGCTAAATGGAACGACACGGAAAATATTTCTGAAACTCAGAGACTGGTGAGATGGACTGAGCTGCAACATGTTCACAGCTCTCAGCTGTGTAGGACCGCCCTTCTCCTTTCCGGAACCCCAATCACCCCTTATCAAGCCAAGAGCATACTGCCTGGACCCCCGCAGGGATCACAGCACCCGCTATTCTTTTCCTTTTTCCTGTGCAGATCGCAGCCCTCCGGACATCCACCCGGCCCGGGGTGTTTCCAGGAGTCGCCTCAGGTTGAAGCTTGGAATCGCAACGTTTTGAACACTTTTCCTCGGGGAGTTGTTGGAGAACCGAAGATATACGGAGTGAAAAAAGGGAGGGACGAGACCCTGCAGAAGTCACCAGCGCAGAATCCCCTGGGGTCCCCGAGCCACGCGGTTCTCATGACGTCACTCTGACAGCCCTCACTGGTCCCTCTACCTGCTGCCACCCCTCCTTTCCGCTTTTCCCGCCCCCCCCCCGGGAATCCCCATGCCTGCCGATGTTTTCGGGGCACAGCAGAAGCTCGCCCTCCCCCGCGGCAGCTTCTGGAAGCCTCTGCTGGGGGGCGCGGTCCCTGGCCGCTCAGGTGGGGTCGGGGGCGCAGGTGGCAGCCAGCCGGGAGGTCCTGGGTCAAGTGGTGTTCGCGCTCAGGCCCCCTCGGGGGACGAGGACGGAGGCGGGCGCAGGTGTCCCACGCGCCGAGCAGGAGGCCCGGGGGAGTGGAGTCCGACCCCTGCAGGGCATCCCCGACGTGAGGCTCTCCGTCCCCGGAAATCAGCCGCGCCGCTACCCTCAGGCTCGTCCCTGAGAGCCCCTGGCGTGCCGCTCCCACCCTCGGCGGCCTGCTTCGCGGCCCGCGTCCCAGCCGACCCCGGCCCGGGCCCCGCGGTCCCGTCCCGCCCAGCATCCCGCCCCGCCCCCGCCTCCCGGGTCTCCTTTCGGCCCTGACCCCGCCCCCGCCTCCGTCCCGCCCCGCCCCCGGCCCCTCCCGACCCGGAGCGGCGCCCCCTGTCTCACCGCTTGGCCGCCTCTGGTCTCCGCGCGCTGGGAGCAGTCGGTGCCGCGCCCACGCCATCCCCGCCACCGCCGCGTACCCGTGACCGGGTCCACACGGGCTCTCCCGCCGCTCCGGGGCCGCACGTCGAATCCGCGCGGGCTTCCCCTCCCGCCGGACGCCAGGTGAAGCAACGCTCATCTCTACAGCCTCTCCGCGTCGCAGATGCCGGCTGTGGGTGTGGCCTTTGCGTCCGTCACCGCCTTTCCTGCCCCCCACGCACCTCCCCGCGCGTTCCCCGGGGTCCGTCACCGCCTTTCCTGCCCCCCACGCACCTCCCCGCGCGTTCCCCGGGGTCCGTCACCGCCTTTCCTGCCCCCCACGCACCTCCCCGCGCGTTCCCCGGGGTCCGTCACCGCCTTTCCTGCCCCCCACGCACCTCCCCGCGCGTTCCCCGGGGTCCGTCACCGCCTTTCCTGTCCCTTCCACGCGCTCCCTTGGGCCCACACCATTTTCCCTGCCGGGTAGACCCCAGGGAGAAGCAGGAGCCCACAGCGCCCTTCCTAAGGCGGCCCTGCCTGGTGGCCCCTCCCCTCCCTTAGGCTTGCCTGGGGTTGTGTTTGCTGAAATTGCTCCACCAAATGAGGCGGCCCCGTGGGATGCCCACAGCCAAGTTCCCGCGGCGAAGGGGAGTGCGTTCAAAAAGGGTGGGCTGTATGTTTCTAGAAAGTTGTCCATTTCTTCTAGGTTGTCAAATTTGTTGGCATGTAATTGTTCATAGTATTCTTTTATGGTTTTTTTGTATATCTGCAGTATCAGTTGAGATTTCTCCTTTTTCATTTCTTATTTTATTTGGGTTCTCTCTCTTTTCTTCTTGGTGAGCTTAGCCAGAGGTATGTCAATTTTGTTTACCCTTTCAAAGAACCGGCTCTTGGTTTTGTTGATTTTTTTCTGTTGTTTTTTTAATCTCTATTTTATATTTCCTCCCTGATGGTTATTATTTCCTTCTTCTGCTGACTCTACATTTTGTTTGTTCTTCTTTTTCTAATTCTTTTAGGTGCTAGGTTAGGTTGTTTAGTTGAGGTTTTTCTTGTTTTCTGATGAAGGCCTGTGTCGCTATGAACTTGTGGTTGCCAAGGGGGAAGCGGGGAGGGAGATGGATGGTCTGGGGGTTTGGGGTTGGTAGATGCAGACTATTACATTGAGAATGGATAAACAACAAGGTCCTAATCTATAGGACAGGGAATATACTCAATATCCTGTGATAAACATAATGGAAAAGAATATTAAAAAAAGAATGTCTATATGAGTATAACTGAGTCACTTTGCTGTACAGCAGAGATTGCCACTACACTGTAAGTCAACTACACTTCAATAAAAATAAAAGGGCTGGATGTTGGAAATGGCCCACTTCAGGTGTAGTGTATGAGCTCCCTCAGCCAGGAAGCCCCCATTCAGTGCTCTGTCCACCAGCACAATCCTCGCCACTTCTTCACGTCAGGGCTTGGCTTCCCCACTGCAGTCCTCTGTCCCTTTATAATTGGTCCTCTGTCCCTTTATAATCATGTTTCATTAAAAAAAAAAAAAAGTATGAGGAGCTCTGGTTGAAGCGCTTTAGAATTAACTTCCATATTAAAATGTTTCTGTGAAAATGCTCCCTACCTCCCCTTCATTCTCCTGACCCGTGCCCCTCACGGTTCTTTTCTCTATTTGTTATAAAGCCGGGTTAATGGCTTCTTTCCATGGCTGTCGCACCTGCTGGCCTGTAGGATCCTGGCAGGCTGGGACTGTGTTTATTCTCTACGTCCCCAGCGCCCAGCACAGGTGGGGCACCCAGGAAGCGCTCAGGAATAAAATATGTGTTGAACGGAGGGGTGCCTCCGAAAATGCAGAGCAGGTGAAAAGTCCAGGCTTCACTTAGTTGAACTCCCTCCGAGCATTTTAATCCCAGTGCAGTTGTGTAAGTCATCTGGGGCTGCTGTGACAAAATAGCACAGGCTGGGGGGGCTTCAATCATAGAAATTTATTTTCTCACAGTTCTGAAGGCTGGAAGCCCAAGATCAAGGTTCCTGCAGATTAGGTTCTTGGTGAGTTCTCTCTTCTAGGCTTGCAGACAGCTGACCTCTCACATGACCGAGAGTGTGCGTGCGTGCATGTGTGTGTGTGTGTGTGTGTGTGTCTGAGAGAGAGAGAGCCCTTTGGTGTGTCTTCCTCTTCTTATCAGAACACTGATCCCGTCAGGAGGCTTCACCCTCATGACCTCATCTAGACCCAGTTACCCCCAGGGATCCCACGTCCAAACACCATCATGCTGTAGGTTAGGGCTTCCACATATGAACGGGGGGTGGGGGGGCACAAGCAGTGATAATCCAAACCTGGGGTTACACGACCTTCCAGGAGCTGGAAGGAGACCTCTTATGGGGGGTCTTCTCCAAACCCTTATCTTGCCGATAAGGAAGTTGATACTCATGGGTTCAGTGACTTGCCCATGGCAATGTCTCCACACGTATGTGTTATGTACAAATCTTATCTCTTTGAAGGCCTGATCTTCAAGGGCCTCGAACTGGATTCAACTGGGAGTGATAATAAGCTTGTATTTATTCCATGAAACAATGCTTTTGGCTCCTAGCAGTAACTGTAATTCAAGTTCAGGCCACAGGATCAGGAAGAGGAATCGGATCTCCAATTATCACAGTCATCAGTGTTGACAGCTAAGGTGTGTTTGATCAACACAGGACCTGGCTGGAGAAGAGAGGTTTCCTGAGAGAAATAAAAACATAAAAATCATTCTCACAGTTAGTTCTTGACCTCAGAGGGTGGAAAAAAAGTCAGAATACCTGGTGAGGAATGCAAAGCAAAACCTCCTTGGTTGCATAGCCTTACAGCGATTGTGCCAAGGAACCTGGCTTACTCTGTTCTCATGATGGAAACGTCCCTTTTAAAAGCCAAAAGCTGCTTTTCCCTCATAAAGTCTAACAGTGACCCGTGGAGTGACAAGTAGTTAAACACACACACACGCGTGTTTTTCAAGAGGTGACAAGAAAAAATTTTAAAACCCGTTTAAGAAAAATGTCTGCCTTCTTCCTAAGGAGAGAAACAAGAGAAGTTTTCACTGACTCGGGTTCACATGGTCATCACCTTCCTCCCTTCTCTCCCCCAATATGTTAACAGAGCGGTGAATAAATGAACAGACCCTTACTCAGACCTGTGACTTCCATGATGCTCCTCCGGGGGCATTTATCACACTGTATCCCGAGGATCTGTTCCCCTTACTTGAGGACAGGAACTCTCTAAGACTTGTTTATCCAGCAACTAAAACCATACTTGGTACAGAGCAAATTTTCAATGCCATCTGAACGAATGAATGAATGAACGAACAAATGGGCTCCGGAAAGCAATGGAATAAAGTGAAGACTGCATTGGATTTGAATTGATAAATTCTGCGTTCCAATCCCAGCTCTGCCATTTTTCCAACTAGTTCCCCTAATTCTTCTAGCCCTTAGTTTTCTCACCTGTAAGACAGCATGATGTTGATGATTATTATTAACCCTCTACCTCCATAGTTTTCATAAAGATGAAATGAAAACTCACCTGCAGTTCCTGTGGGGTTTGAAGCTAATAGTGACAAGTGTAAATGGCCAGTGAGGCTTCTGGAAAGGGAGCAGAAGAGAGCCCTGGCCTGCTCCCTGGGCACCAGGGCAGACTTGGAAACCGCCAGCACGCAGAGGGAGGCCCTGGCTCTGAGCAGACCACAAAAAGCGCTTTGTCTTCAGGCTCCTCCCCGCTCCACCCCCTGCCACTGGCAGCCGGTGTTAGAAAAAAAATGTATGCTGGGCAATAGCAAGAAATGTAAAAAGTCCCCAAATACCAGCCTTCTTCCCCAGCCCACGATTTCCACCATTACGGTCGATGCTGGTGGAGGCCGCTGTTCTCAGCTGGGGACGCACATTGGATCACAAGGTGCATCTGCAGAACCAAAAGGCCTCACCCCTGAGGTTCTGATGTCATTGTCCAGGAAGGAGCCCAGGAACTGACATTTTTAGAAGAACTCTAGCTAGCTCCAGGGTATAGACAGAACTAGGTTCTACTGAGTTAGTATGTAGGGTTATTCAACCTGGGCACTGTTGCAAATAGGGCTATTACAGTGCAGTACTCTATAGCCGATTGTGTTGATTGGGTACCTAGGCTAACTTTGCTGGACTTGCGAACAAATTGGACTTACGATCGTGCTTTCGGAACGGAACTCGTTCATGTGTAGGGGACTTACTCTAGTTTAGGCATTTTCATGTTACCTGGCTTGTCATCTGGAGTGTAATCCTCTCTGCCAGACCACAAGTTCCGCGACCACAGATAGGGCCCTTGACCCGTTCACAGCGGAATCCCCAGGGCCTTGGACAGGACCCGGTCACAGCTGGCACTCCCTAAATATTTCTTCAATGACTGGACAAATGACCGAGCAAATAGATAAGCCCCGTGTTTGTTTTAACCATAGCTGCAGGGAATACCTCTTCCTTCTTCCTCTCCCCGTGACGAATTGATTGACTGTATATTTACCTGCTTTTTAAAAATCTACTTGAGGTTTCCCCAATAAAGGACCCAAAAGAAAGCCTTAATTTTGCTGTTCCTGGTGGGGGGTGGAGTTCTGTTGCTTGGATTCACTTTCTTCTCTTTTAAAGATGTTAAAAACTGCTGCTACTCACACCTCCTATTGCTTTGAAGACTTCAGCTTAGTGAATGCTTTCATTCATTCATTTGTTCATATATTCAATGAAAGAACATCAACTGAGTTACTGCTACCTGTCAGGCAACACGGCAAGTGCTGGGACAGAAAGATAAGCATAGCCTGTGTCATGCAAACCTGAGTGCCCATGGTCAGGTGGCCGCTAGCATCCGGATCTTATAGGGAGGGGATTGTCAGAGGGACCCTGCCCACATCAGTCACATAGCTGCCCCATGGAAGCCTTAGAAGAGCAGGCCTGAGGCTCAGCATGTGAGCTAGTTTCACGGGACGAGGGAAACACAGGCCTTACTGATGAATGACGCAAGGCCGACCAGCTCAGGAATCATGAGACCAGCCCCCCGGGCCACCGCACGTGTGACCCACTCGCATGGCCGTCTCCATCCTGGAGGGGCTAGAAAAGTTCAAAGCGCCTTCCCTGCTCGGTGCACAGATGGACGCCTGGGAGGGGCTGGAGGGCATAGGTGAGCTCACCGGAGGCTCACAGCAGCTCTCCAAGAGTGAAACTGACATGTGTTTTTCTTCTCTTTTTTCTTATTTTGGCCATGCTGCATGGCTTGCAGGATCTCAGTTCCCTAACCAGGGATTGAAGCTGGGCCCTCAGCAGTGAAAGCCCGGAGTCCTAACCACTGGACCGCCAGGGAATTCTGAAAACTGACAGGTTTTTGCCAAGCGCAGGTACAGAAGTGGCTCTCAACACGCATACCTAGTACACCTAAGATGTTTACTGTCTGAGGATTCAAAATGTTTTAGTGAGATTGTAAAAGGCACAGAGAAACACAGCAAGCAACCATTCATTCACTGATCCAGAAAAGAGTTATTATATTCCGGAAGCCAGGCATAGAGCAGGATTCTGGTGAAACAGTGCCGACCCCCTCCGCTGCCTGCTTCCTGGCAGGTGACAGTCAGGCCAGGACATGGGCCGAGCTGACCAACATCATCAGGGGGGGAGTGCTTGGTTTTTATCCCATCTCAGGGGGACCTGGAGGGCTTCCAGGGGGAGATGAGGCCGGGCTGGGGCCTGAAGGACAGGCAGTAACCAGGCAGGGTGTTTCCTGATGGTGGGGTTTGGGGAGAGGGTGTTATCTAGACCTTGCTACTTAAGGGGCCCCACGGAACAGCATCACATCACTGGGAGCTTGTCAGGAGGCCCAGCCCCAGACCTACAGGATCAGAGCATGCATTTTAACAAGATCCCGGGTGATGTAAAGCACTAATGCTCCCAAGGCAGAGCAAACTTGAAACCCCAAGGGAAAAATGGGCCAAACAAAAGAAGCAACAGTTCACAAAATGTGTGATACACAGAAGAAAAAGATGAATCTTACAAATAAGCAGATGCTTCCAAAATTAGCAAGGATTTAACAAATAATAATATTAACAGCAGTCAGGTGACTGATTTCATCCACTGATGAGTGGAGTGTGAATTTGAATAGCTTCACTGGAAAAGTATCCAAACAAAGCCCTGACCCGACAGACCCTCCGCTTTTTACAACACGGGGCTGTCATCTGCTCCAGCTGTCTTGATCAGGTGACCAGAGAATCCAAGGAAATAGTGAAAGTGCAGAGGTGACCCAGAAAATGCTATTCAAACCAAATGCTATTCAAACAATCAAAACACGGATTGGATATTGTCACGGTTGCCGTGTAGGAATCTGAGATTCCTACCCTTTCACACTCCTAAACCAGGACAAATCATCATTTTTCTAGCATGGCTTAGAACTGGTTCTCTTTGGAACTGGGTGCCAGGCTGAATCCCTTCCCGTACGCTTCGTGCATTACACCTGTTCCATTCCCAGCAGGGAAGATCCAGTCAGCCCACCGCAGCTGGCATGGCCGGCATGTGCTCTGGTTGTTTGGAGTCTGTTGTGTGCCAGTTATTACATAATTTGATGATTGTTCCTACCTCCAGGTACTGTGAATGCAGAATGCAGGCTACCTAGACACAGGAGTGTGACAGGTGTGTCCTGGGAGAGGTAGAGTCAGGTCAGACTGGGGCTGGCCTTGAGTACTTGTATACCGATTTTTCTTCTGCAGCTGCCATGAGCCATGGAAGTGTTTAGGCTGGGAGTGGTCCAGCTCATACAGAAGGTGGTTTCAAGATGGGATGAGGAGACGAATATGGGAACCAACTCAAGAGCCCAGAGGACAGAGGGTTACAACAATCCTGGTGAGGGTGGGGGAGTCTGAGCTCTTTAGGAGGTAGGGCCAAAAGCGATTTGGGGTGGGGAATAAGGAAAGGGAGGGCATGGGATGATTCAGGATTCCTGCCCAGTTTGTGGTGGCCGGAGGGGTTGCCATCCACCAAGACAGAGAACGAAATAAGAACAGGGTCAAGTGGGAGAAAATAATGAGCAAGTTGCTTTTTCAATAGTTTTTCCTCATTGTAAAAGTAATATATATTTAGAAAACATAGAATTTTAAGGGCTTCCCTGGTGGCGCAGTGGTTGAGAATCCGCCTGCCAATGCAGGGGACACGGGTTCGAGCCCTGGTCTGGGAAGATCCCACATGCCGCGGAGCAACTGGGCCCGTGAGCCACAATCACTGAGCCTGCGCGTCTGGAGCCTGTGCTCGGCAACAAGAGAGGACGTGATGGTGAGAGGCCCGCGCACCGCGATGAAGAGTGGCCCCCACTTGCCACAACTAGAGAAAGCCCTCACACAGAAACGAAGACCCAACACAGCCATAAATAAATAAATAAATAAATAAATAAAATTTAAAAAAAAAAAAAAAAAAAAAAAAAAAAAAAAAAAAAAAAAAAAAGAATTTTAAAAAGAATATTGTAAATCACCTGGAGTTTTTTTGAAATAACTTCTCTGACTTTTTGGTGCATTTTTTTTTTCCAGTCTTCGGTCTCTCTCTGTCTTTTTTTTACCCTTCCTTAAATTTTTTTTTTAAACTGAAGTATAGTTGATTTCCAGTGTTGTGTTAGTTTCTGGTGTACAGCAAAGTGATCCTGGAATTCCCTGGTGCTCCAGTGGTTAGGACTCCATGCTTCTACTGCAGGGGGCACGGGTTCAACCCCTGGTCGGGAAACTAAGATCCTACATGCCGTGTGGTGCAACCAAAGGAAAAAAAAAAAAGAAAGAAAGAAAAAGGAAAAAACAACCCTGGAAGACCAGACATCTAGTATGAACATGGGCATGTTAGATAGCAACCCTCCCTGCTTCTCTTGGAAGTCACAGAAGAGAAACCAGAAAAATGAAACAAAAAATGAACTTCATGCCCTGAACCCTGCATTTTCAGTGTAAGTAGGAGGGAGAGAGAAGCTGCAGATGGAAACAATGTGTTGAAGCTGCCAGAAGTAGCTGAGAGGGGGCAGAGGCCACGGGGAAGGAATGAAGTGATAAAGGATGGCCAGTGCTTACAGGTTCCAGCAGCACCCAGCCTCAGAAGGCACCAGAAAACATTCATTTCCCCACACGAGGGGCTCACACTGAAGTGTGAAAGCCTGTTCCTTCTTTTCAACAAGGGAAAAGGGAAGGAGAGGGACCAGGGCTGATGGCACTCCTGGGAGAATCAGAAGAACCAGGGCTGTGAAACTGCACACACACATTCCACACTTCCAGAAAACAGTCCACTTATTTGGCAGCCGAGAAAGAGAGAATATTAGAATTGTGAGACTCGGAGGTTGGGTGAAACCTACACTTGCTGCTCCATTGGAACCTCCAGCAAGTAGCTGTTCTACAGTTCCATGAGTGAGTGTCTGATCTAAAAAAGCAACTCAAGCATAATTATGAGCAGGTGTTATTTTTTTTAAAAAGTGTGAAAAAGAGGAACAAAACTTACCATCTAATGAAGAACACTCACCAGAAAAAGGTCTTCAGAAAGCAGGTAGAGAACAGAAGCATGTGTTTCATCACAAATTTTTTTTTAAAAAAACCAAAAACAACTCATTGAAGCAATTCCTTCCATTGCTTCATATGAAGGAGGCCCATATGAAGATGTGCAAAGTTAGGGGAAATAGCAAAATCACTGGAGGAGATAAAATTCAAGCTGACCAAACTCAAGAAAAGACCTGGAAGAAAAAGGTGAAGTCACTCAGAGAAGCCCCAGAGAAAATAAATGCTTATGAAAACCTAGTAGGAACACAGTAGACGGAAATGAGGCAAGTGAAAAAGGAGTCAAGATGTTGGAGGGCTCAGAGGATGTGCAGTTCATCTCCCCACAAATGCATCAAGAATACATCCACAAATGGAACAATTCTCACAAAGCACTGCCTGAACACCAGCAGAGGACCTCGGACACCTAAAAGATCCCTGCATAACCAGGCAGGACAAAGGAAAGAAGAAGGGAAAAGGAAGAGGAGAGGAAGTGGGACAGGACCTGCGTCCCTGGTGGGAGGGAGCTGAAGGAGAGGAGAGGTTCCCGCATCTGGGGAAGACCCTCTCCAGCGGGGACATCAGTTGGGACAGAATGGGAGCTTCGGCGGCAGTCGGAGGAGAGTGCAGCAACTGGTCTGTGGCAGGGAGGACAGAGTGAGACCTACACAGATGGTCCGTGCCACAGCCCTGTGAGCCCCAGCCTGAGATGGGTGTCCGCTGGTGTGCACAGGGTCTGGGTGCTGGAACGTGGGGTTTGGAGAGCAGACCCAGGGAGGGGACTGCTGTTGGCTGCAAGGAGACAGCCTGAGGGGACGGGAGTGAGGAGCTCTGCAACCTGGAATGCTTGTGTAGGAAACCCAGACTGCCACAGAAGTGAAGTGCCTTTGTTGAGTGATGCGCAAGGGGTGGGGCCACCACTGCAGCCTCTCCCCACACACCGGCTGCTGCCTCCCCAGGCACTAGGAAGGGCTCCTGCCGGGGCCTGCTCTCTTGTGCCCGTGGCTGCAGGCTCCCCGGCACAACCCATCCCCACCCGGGCTCCTATGACCCCAGCTGCTGCCACCTCCTCCTCTGAAGACTGTCCCCACCACAGCGGGCACTCTCACAACCCAGCCACCATCACCTCCATGTCCCCTCCTTGCCGGGGAGGAATTGTGTGCTCCGTGGCAGCCTCGGGAACAGACCCCTGTGGGTGGCCCACATTCAGAGGTGGGGCTGAAACCACAGCTGAGCCCCAGGGGCTGTGCAACTAAGGAGGAAAAGCTGAAATCTCTCCTTGCAGCTGGGCAAACCACAAATTGACACCCCTGTGACCAGCTTTGTAAACCCAGCACTTACAGAACATCTGAATGGACAATGAGTGCTCCCATAGCCAAGATGGGTCTAGCTTTAGCAGCTGTAGACTTTGTGGGCACATACACATGAGGGTTGGGCCAGGCCAGAGTCTGAGATGCTCCCATCGTGCCCACAGCGGGTCCAGATCCATAATTACTGCAATCCTGGGACCTGACTTCAGTGGAGCTATGCTGGTGGCCTGGTGAAAGCAACGTCTGCGAGACACCAGGGCCAGTTGCTGGCATGCCCATGGTTAAGGTGGGGCTGAGAGCAGTGCCAACAACAGTGTAATATGAGAGGTCGCACAATGGGTGAAAGGTGACACAACAGACCACACCCACAGGTGAACAGTGGCTTCTCTCCCAGTGGGAGTGCTCCAATCCCAACTACCTTGCACCACAGATCGGAAACCCAGCTAAGAAACAGATCTGAGGACCTCTACTCCAATAACTAGGGAGCAGACCCTGCCCCTGACAGGCAGGGACAACCACAGAGCAAAGGAGAGGCCCTGTTCAATATCCAGTGCAGGCTCTGGTCACCACAACATCAGTCACACCTCCTATCAGAGGGGATAATGGCCAGCATACATGGAGGAAAGAGGTGGCAGACATCTATACTAAAAACAACCCTCACACCAAAAAATATTAGATCCACACAGGCTACAAAGGGACACTCCCACAGAAAAATAGCCCTCCAAGACAGTCTGAGGGTCTGGCATTGGGTGGAAGAACCCCCAGAGCATTTAGCTTGAAGGTCAGCAGGGCTTGAGGGAAGGAGATCCTCAGGGCTAGGGGAAAAAGAAACTCCACTCTTGCAGGGTGCACACAAGGTCTCATGTGCACTGGGACCCAGCACAAAGCAGTACCTCCATAGGAACCTGGGCTACACCTACCTAGGGAGGGTCTCCTGGGGAAGCAAAGGTTGACTATAGCTCACTGTTGAGGCAAGGGCACTGATAGTGGAAGCCCCAGGGAATACTGATTGGAGTGAGCTCTCCCGAAGGTCCACACTTCAGCACCAAGACCCGGCCCCACCCAACAACCTGCAAGATCCACTGCTGGAAAGCCTCAGGCCAAACAAGACAGCCCCACCCATCAGAAGACAAGCTGCATAAAGTTGTACTGAGTTCATAGCCACCTCAAAACACACCCCTTGACACGGCCCTGACCATCAGAGGGACAAGACCCAGCTCCATCCACCAGAGGGCAGGCACCAGTCCCTCCCACCAGGAAGCCTGCACAAGCCCCTGGACCAACCTCACCAACGAGGGGGCAGACACCAGAAGCAAGAGGATCTACAATCCTGCAGCCTGTGGAAAGGAGACCACAAGCATAGAAAGTTAGACAAAATGAGACGACAGAGAAATATGTTGCAAACGAAGGAATAAGATAAAAACCCAGAAGAACAACTGAACGAAGAGGAGATAGGCAATCTACCTGAAAAAGATTTCAGAGTAATGAAAGTAAAGATGATCCAAAATCTCATAAAAAGAATGGACACACAGACCAGGAAGACACAATAAATGTTTAACAAAGATTTAAAGAACACAGAGATGAATAACACAACAACCGAAATGAAAAATACCCTAGAAGGAATCAATAGCAGAATAACTGAGGCAGAAGAACGAATAAGTGAGCTGGAAGACAGAGTGGTGGAAATCAATGCCAGAAAACAGAATAAAGAAAAAAGAATGAAAAGAAATGAGGAAAGTCTCAGAGACCTCTGGGACAACATTAAATGCACCAACATTCTCATTATAGGGGTCCCAGCAGGAGAAGAGAAAGAGAAAGGGCCTGAGAAAATATTTGAAAATATTATAGCCCAAAACTTCCTTAACATGAGAAAGGAAACACTCACTCAAGTCCAGGAAGCTCAGAGAGTCCCATATAGGATGAACCCAAGGAGGAACATGATGAGACACATATTAATCAAACTGACAAAAATTAAAGACAAAGAAAAAATATTAAAAGCAACAAGAGAAAAGCAACAGATAACATACAAGAGAATCCCCATAAGGTTATCAGCTGATTTTTCAGCAGAAACTCTGCACACCAGAAGGGAATGGCACAATATATTTCAAGTGATGAAAGGGAAAAACTACAACAAAGAATACTTTACCCAGCAAGGCTGTCGTGCAGATTCTACAGAGAAATCAAAAGCTTTACAGACAAGCAAAAGCTAAGAGAATTCAGCAACACCAAACCAGCTTTACAACAAATGCTGGAACTTCTCTAGGCAGCAAAGAGACCAGCAACTTAAAGCAACCTTGTACATATATAGACTGCTATATCAAAACTTCATGGGAACAGCAAACCCAAAAACTGCAATAGATACACACACGTGAAAGAAAAAGCAACCCAAACACAACACTAAAGATGGTCATCAAACCACAGGAGAAGAGAACAAAAGAGGCACGGCAGAAAAAAGACTTAAAAAAACAAACCCAAAACAATTAAGAAAATGGCAATAGGAACATACATATTGATAATTACCTTGAATGTAAATGTATTAAATGCTGCAACCAAAAGACATAGACTGGCTGAATGGATACAAAAACAAGACCCATATATATGCTGTCTACAAGAGACCAACTTCAGATCTAGGGACACATACAGACTGAAAGTGAGGGGATGGTAAAAAATATTCCATGAAAATGGAAATCAAAAGAAAGCTGGAGTAGCAATACGCATATCAAACAAAATAGACTTTAAAATACTGTTACAAGAGACAAGGAAGGACACTACATAATGATCAAGGGATCAATCCAAGAAGAAGATAGAACAATTGTAAATATGTATGCACCAAACATAGGAGCACCTCAATAAGGCAAATGCTAACAGGCATAAAAGGGGAAATCAACAATTAATAGTGGGGGACTTTAACACCCCATTTACACCAATGGACAGATCATCAAGACAGAAAATTAATAAGGAAACACAAGCCATAAATGACACATTAGACCAGATAGACTTAATTGATATTTATAGGACATTCCATCCAAAAGCAGCAGAATACAATTTCTTCTCAAGTGCACATGGAACATTCTCCAGGAATAGATCACTTCTTGGTCCACAAATCAAGCTTTGGTATATTAAGAAAATTGAAATCATATCAAGCATCTTTTCCGACCACAATGCTATGAGATTAGAAATCAATTACAGGGAAAAAATACTGTAAAAAACACAAACACATGGAGGCTAAACAATATGTTACTAAACAACCAATTGATCACTGAAAAAATCAAAGAGGAAATAAAAAAATACCTAGAGACAAATGACAATGAAAACACCATGATCCAAAAACCTATAGGATGCAGCAAAAGCTGTTCTAAGAGGGAAGTTTATAGCAATACAATCTTACCTCAGGAAACAAGAAAAATCTCAAATAAAGACCAATCACAAGCACTGCAATTTAAACTGTGATTTAAAAACTTCCAACAAGCAAAAGTTCAGGACCAGAAGGCCTAGCAGGTGAATTCTATCAAACATTTAGAGAAGAGCTAACACCCATCCTTCTCAAACTCTTCCAAAAAATTGCAGACGAAGGAACACTCCCAAGCTCATTCTACAAGGCCACCATCACCTTGATACCAAAGCCAGACAAAGATATCGCAAAAAAAGAAAATTACAGGCCAATATCATTGAGGAACATAGACACGAAAATCCTCAATAAAATACTAGCAGACCGAATCCAACAACATATTAAAATGATCATACACCGTGATCAAGTGGGATTTATACCACGGATGCAAGGATTCCTCAATATGCGTAAATCAATCAGTGTGATATATCACATTAACAAACTGAAGAATAAAACCCATATGATCATTTCAATAGATGCTGAAAAATTCAACACCCACTTATGATAAAAACTCTCCAGAAAGTGCCCATAGTGGGAACATACCTCAACATAATAAAGGCCATATATGACAAACCCACAGCAAACATCATTCTCAGTGGTGAAAAACTAAAAGCATTTTCTCTAAGATCAGGAACAAGACAAGGATTTCCACTCTCACCACTTTTATTCAATATAATTTTGGAAGTCCTAGCCATGGCATTCAGAGAAGAAAAAGAAATAAAAGGAATCCAAACTGGAAAAGAAGAAGTAAAACTGTCGCTGTTTGCAGATGACATGATAGTATACATAGAAAATCCTAAAGATGTTACCAGAAAACTACTAGAGCTCATCAATGAGTTTGGTAAAGTTTCAGGATACAAAATTAATGCACAGAAATCTCTTGCATTCCTATATACTATCAATGAAAGACCAGAAAGAGAAATTTAGGAAACGATCCCATTTACCATTGCATCAAAAAGAAAAATATACCTCGGAATAAACTTACCTAAGGAGGCAAAAGACCTGAACTCAGAAAACTATAAGATACTGATGAAAGAAATCAAAGGTGACACAAACGGATGGAGAGATATACCACGTTCCTGGATTGGAAGAATCAATATTGTCAAAATGGCTATACTACACAAAGTAATCTATAGATTAGATGCAATCCCTATCAAATTACCAATAGCGTTTTCACAGAATTCGAACCAAAAAATTTACAATTTGTATGGAAACACAAAAGACCCTGAATGGCCAAAGCAATCTTGAGAAAGAAAAACAGAGCCAGAGGAATCAGGCTCGCTGACTTCAGACTGTACTACAAAGCTACAGTAATCAAAACAGTATATTTCTGGCACAAAAACAGAGATACAGATCAATGGAACAGAATAGAAAGTCCAGAGATAAACTCATGCACTTATGGTCACACTAATATATGACAAAGGAGGCAAGAATATACAATGGAGAAAAGACAGTCTCTTCAATAAGTGGTGCTGGGAAAACTGGACAGCTACATGTAAAAGAATAAAATTAGAACATTCTCTAACACCATACAAAAAAGTAAACTCAAATTGGATTAAAGACCTCAATGTAAGACTGGATACTATAAACCTCTTAAAGGAAAACATAGGCAGAACACTCTCTGACATAAATCACAGCAAGATCTTTTTGATCCACCTCCCAGAGTAATGAAAATAAAAACAAAAATAAACAAGTGGGACATAATTAAGCTTAAAAGCCTTTGCACAGCAAAGGGAACCATAAACAAAACGAAAAGATAACTCACAGAATGGGAGAAAATATTTGCAAATGAAGCAACCAACAAGGGATTAATCTCCAAAATATACAAACAGATCATGTAGCTCAATATCAAAAAAACAAACAACCCAATCAAAAAATGGGCGGAAGATCTAAGTAGACATTTCTCCAAAGAAGACATACAGATGGCCAAAAATCACATGAAAAGAGGCTCACCATCGCTACTTATTAAAGAAATGCAAATCAAAACTACAATGAGATATCACCTCACACCAGTCAGAATGGCCATCATCAAAAAATCTACAAACAATAAATGCTGGAGAGGGTGTGGAGAGAAGGGAACCCTCCTACACTGTTGGTGGGAATGTAAATTGGTGCAGCCGCTGTGGAGAACAGTATGGAGGTTCCTTAAGAAACTAAAAATAGAGCTACCATATGATCCAGTGATCTCACTCCTGGGCTTATATCTGGAGAAAAACATGGTTCAAAAGGATACATGCACCCCAATGTTCATTGCAGCACTGTTTACAGTAGCCAAGACATGGAAGCAGCGTAAATGTCCATCAACAGATGAATGGATAAAGAAGATGTGGTACATACATACAATGGAATATTACTCAGCCATTAAAAAGAATGAAATAATGCCATTTGCAGCAACATGGATGGACCTGGAGATTATCATACTAAGTGAAGTGAGTCAGACAGAGAAAGACAAATATCATATGATATCACTTATATGTGGACTCTAAAAAAAATGATACAAATGAACTTATTTACAGAACAGAAACAGACTCAGAGACTTAGAAAACAAACTAATGGTTACCAAGGGGAAGTGGAGGGAGGGATAAACTGGGAGATTGGGATTGACGTATACACACTACTATATATAAAATAGATAACTAATAAGGACCTAGTGTATAGCACAAGGAACTCTACTCAACACTCTAATGACCTATATGATAAAAGAATCTTAAAAAGAGTGGATATATGTATAACTGATTCACTTTGCTGTACACCTGAAACTAACACAACATTGTAAATCAACTATACTCCAATAAAATTTAATTAAAAATATAAAACAATGAAAATTAAAAAAAGAAATGAGGCAAGTAAAAATGTATGGAAATAAAGAAATATTTTAAAATCCTATAATAATGATAGCTAGAGAATGAAAGCAAAGCTGATCTAACATGTAAAATTTAAGTCCACATAAAAAGAGTGAGGGGCTAAAGCCATGGATCAGAGGAAAGAGTTAACTTTCCTCGGGCCAGGAAGTTTGACCCCAAATGGTCAGCGTGAGTCATATCCTTGAGTTATAGGGCTTTAAAGATAAAAAAAGAATCTTTTGGGCAGCTGGTAAAAAAAATTAAATCACTTAAAAGAGGAGGTGGTAGGGAGGGGATGTAAAGCTGGCCTCAGTTCCTCCTGAACATTGTTCAAAGCCAGAAGGCAGTGATGCCAGGCCACAGGCTGCTCAAGACAAGGAAGGGCCAGATGAGGCTTTTATACCTGGCCAAATAATTTTCACCAGCAAAGACTCAGGAAATATTGCTTCTCTAAGTCCTTTCTGAGGAAATAGAAGAAAACTTTAGCCAATCAAGAGGCAAGTGGTGACACTTAGCCCAGTATTTTGTAATGATAACACCCAGAGTGTGGGTTAGGGTTAGGGAGACAGAACAGAATATAGCTTTTATGTGTCCTGGACAAGGCAGAAACAATAAAACTAACAAAACTGAGAAGTGAGCAGGAAGGAAGGCAAGAGGTGGAATAAACTCATT